>NC_143479.1:44678317-45027129 GCF_027475165.1 Benincasa hispida
CACAAGGGGTACAGATGCCTCAATCCATCAGACCGAATTCACACCAGCAGACATATGAAATTTAATGAGAATGACTTCCCCTTTGCATCCCCATTGTGCATCACGATCGCCTAGACGACAGATAAAACGATCGCTAAACCTCCATCGTTTAGCACGATCGCCCAGACGACAGGCCAAAAGAAAGACAATACGATTGCTGAGTTCTCATCGCTTAGAACGATCACCCAAACGACAGACAACACGATCGTTCAACTACCGTTATTTAGAACGATCGCCCAGACGACAGACAACAATCGTTCAGCCTCCATCATTTAGAACGATCGCGCAGGCGATAGGCAATGTGATCGTTCAGGGCCCATCGTCTAGAACGATCGCCCAGACGAAAGACAACGCGATCGCTCAGTCTCCATCGTATAGAATGATTGCTCAGGTAAAAAACACGACGATCGTAGAGAGTCTATCAACTAGACAAATCGGTGAAAACTCATCGCATAGAACGATCACCACAGCGAAGAACCCCACGATCGCTGACATTCCATCGTCCAACACGATCATTTAGGCAATAACCCCTCCCATAGCTGAGTCCTTAATCCCGAGCCTTCAACCCATACTCAATAACCTGCTCAGTAACAATCATTCCTACAAGTAAATCCAACACCACCATATGCTCCCGATTATGCTTCAAACACCACAAACCAAACTTCCTCACCAGGCATCCCACCAAAGCCCAAATATCTCCCTAACGATAAGCCCCACCCATCCCTCACCGGTGCCCCTGACTCAAACCATCCCAGTCCGGCATGACAGTCCCACTATACCACATATATAACATCCTACTGATAATTCAACCTCTACCACCCTGCCAACGCCTACCATCTCCTCCCACTCCTCACCTGTTCCCACTCACCCTAGGGTAATAAGAGCCAAAGCTGGCATATTTAAACCCAAAGCCTGGATAATAATCAAAATCACTGATTGGTCTCAAACAGAGCCCATAAGAATCACAACTACACTTGCAACTCTTCAATGGAAGAAGGCAATGGATGAGGAATACTCGGCTTTCATGAAGAACACGACATGGACACTAGTTCCCCCATCTCTGTTACATAATATAGTTGGAAACAAGTGGATATTTCGACTCAAGAGGAACATGGATGGCTCGATACAGAGATACAAGGCCCGACTAGTTACGAAGGGCTTTCATCAACATCATGGAGTAGACTTCTTTGAGACATTCAGCCCAGTCGTGAAGTCTTCCACAATCCGAGTAGTCATCAGTGTTACTGTGTCACACGGCTGGACTCTCAGGCAACTTGACTTCAACAATGCACTCTTAAATAGAAAACTCGTCGAGGATGTCTATATGTGTTAACCACCCGAGTATGTCAACTCTCAATACTCGAACCATGTCTACAAACTAGAAAAAGCTATCTATGGCTGAAACAAGCACCACGAGCCTAGAATACAACCCTCAGCTCCGTCTTAACAAAATAGGGATTTTATCAGTCACAATTGGATACATCCTTATTCATCTACCACACGATGGGCTCTATAATATTCCTACTTGTCTATGTCGACGATTTCATTATCACAGGTAACAACTCTTAGTTAACAGAGCAACTCATAAAAACTCTTGATATTCAGTTTGCACTCAAGGACTTAGGCCAGCTTCAATATTTTTTGGGAATACAAGTTCACTATATAGACTCTGGCCTACTGATCAACCAATCAAAGTATGTGGATGACCTACTGCATAAACTACAAATAACTGATGTGAAACCAATGCCCTCACCAAGCGTGCAAGGCAAGAAACTATCAAAGATTGATGGACAAACCCTCTTTGAACCTTACATATATCGCAACACCATCGGTGCCCTTCAGTACTTAACTCACACACGGCCGGACATCATCTATGTTGTCAACCAACTGAGTCAATTTCTTCAAACTCCAACTGATGTACATTGGCAGGCAGCTAAGAGAGTCATTCGCTACATCAGCGGCACAAAACATTATGGCCTTTACTTCCAACCAAGCTCGAACCTACATGTCTCTACCTACTCTGATGCTGATTGGGCATCCAATCGGATGACAAAAAAATCAGTGGTTGCCTACTGTAACTTTGTAGGAAACAACATTGTATCATGGTCCTTGAGGAAGCAAATGGTGGTTGCACGGTAGAGTATAAAATCTGAATACAGGGCACTAGCTCATGCTACATCCGAAGTCCTCTGGCTTCAACAACTACTGGTGAGATGGGATTACAATAAAGAACTCGACCAACCATATGGTGTGATAATCTAGGGGCAGGTGCCTTAGCTGTCAACCCGGTGTTTCACTCTAGAACCAAGCATGTAGAAATTGATCTTCACTTTGTCTGGGACCATGTTCTAAAAGGTGACATCACCATTCGATATGTACCTTCAGCAGACTAACTAGCTGATTGCCTCACCAAACCACTCAACAATTCCCACTTCTATACATTACGGTTCAAACTGGGAGTACTTGAAGTACCCTCCAGTTTGAGGGGGATGTTAGAGAAGAAAATAAAAATAAAAAAGGAAGAGGAAAGGTGGAAGAAAATAGAAATGAGTCACTACCATTCTGTTGAGAATTTGTTTTCTCTCCACCAATCAAACCAAGCCAAGTGTGATATTCTTTATTCTCTTTGTATTATTATGTAACCATATTGTAGGACAATGAGTGTATAAAAGTAAATAGGGTTGTAGCTACTATTATTGATTGAATACAAAGGAAAAAAGAAGGAAGTCGAAAAGGCTCTCTAAAAAAAAACCAAAACCTCTTGATCTTCAACTATCCCCCAACTCCTTAATAGTTTTTTTTTTTTAAAAAAAAAAAAAAAACTCTTCAAAGCTTTATATAATTCTAGGCAGAATCACTTTACATTCTCATTTTCTTTTACATATTTAATTTTAATTATGCTTACTTTTTCCTACACTGCAATTTTCTTTTTTATTGAAGTGGTTACATGACAAAGTGGTGTGTCATGTATGAATTTAAGATTCAAAGACTATATGATAGAACGTGGAATCCAATCTCAACTCTCAGTACCAGGTACACCTCAACAAAACGGTCTATCAGAAAGGAAAAATAAAACCTTATTAGACGTGGTATGTTCTATGATGAGCTATGCTCAATTGCCTAGCTCGTTTTGGGGGTATGCAATAGAAACTGCAGTCCATATCTTGAACAACGTTCCATTGAAGAGTGTTTCCGAAATACCTTTCGAGTTATGGAGGGGATGTAAACCTAATCTGCGCTACTTTAGGATTTGGAGTTATCCAACACATGTGCTAGTGACAAATCCTAAGAAATTGGAACTTCATTCAAGATTATGCCAATTTGTTGGTTACCCTAAGGAAACGAAAGGTGGTCTATTCTCCGATCCACAAGAAAACAAATTGTTTGTATCGACAAATGTTACATTCTTGGAAGAAGATCACATGAGAGATCATAAACTAAGAAGTAAATTAGTATTAAATGAAGCTACTGAAGAATCAACAAGAGGTGTTGATGATGATGTTGGTTTTTCATCAAAAGTTAATGAAGGGACTAGCATTTCAAGTCAGTCTCATCCTTCTCAATCGTTGAGAGTGCTTCGACGTAGTGGGAGGATTATAGCACAACTTGAACGTTACTTGGGTTTAACTAAAACTCAGGTCGTCATACCAGATGATGGCGTTGAGAATCCATTGTCTTATAGGCAGACAATGAATGATGTAGACAATGATCAATGGGTCAAAACCATAGACCTTGAAATGGAGTACATGTACTTCAATTCAGTATGGGATTTTATAGAACCACCTGAAGAGGTTAAACCCATAACATGTAAATGGATCTATAAGAGAAAGAGAGATGTAGCTGGGAAAGTACAGACCTTCAAAGCTAGACTCATAGCAAAGGGTTATACCCAAAGGGAAGGGGTTGACTATGAGGAAACTTTTTTCCCTGTTGATATGCTTAAGTCTATAAAAATTCTCTTATCCATAGCTACATATTATGACTATGAAATATGACTAATGGATGTCAAGATAGCCTTTCTGAATGGCAATCTTGAAACGAATATCTTTATGTCTCAGCTCGAGGGGTTCATAGTCCAAGATTAGGAGCAAAAAGTTCGTAAACTGAATCGATCCATTTATGGGTTGAAATAGACATCTATATCTTGGAATATTAGGTTTGATACTGCGATCAAATATTTTGGTTTTAACCAAAACGTTATTGAGCCTTGTGTGTATAAGAAGATAATCAATGATAAAGTAGCTTTCTTAGAATTTTATATGGATGATATCCTATTCATTGGAAATTATGTATGATACCTTATTGATTTAAAAAGTGGCTAACAGCCCAATTTCAAATGAAAGATTTGGAAAAGGCACAGTATGTTCTTGGGATCTAAATCATTAAGGATCGTAAGAACAAAAAGCTAACTATGTCTCAAGCAACTTATATCGATAAGGTGTTGATTCGATATTCGATGCTGAACTCGAAGAAAGGTTCATTGCCTTTCAGGCATGGAGTTCACTTGTCTAAGCAACAATGTCCTAAGACATCTTAAAAAGTTGAGGACATGAGACGTATTCCTTATGCCTCAGTTGTGGGTAGCTTAATGTATGTTATGCTCTGCACTAGGCCTGACATTTGTTATGTAGTGGGAATTGTCAGTGGGTACCAGTCCAATCCAATGTTAGACCACTAGATTGCGGTTAAGAATATTTTTAAGTATCTTAGGAGAATGAGGGACTATATGCTCATGTGTGGAGCTAAGAATTTGATTCTTACGGGATACACAGGCTTTGATTTCCAAACTGACCAGGATTCTAGGAAGTCCACATCAAGATCAGTGTTCACCCTGAACGGGGGAGCTGTAGTATGGCGTAGCATCGAGCAATGATGCATTGCAGACTCACCATGGAGGTTGAGTATGTAGTTGCTTGTAAAGCAACAAATGAGGCAGGTTGGCTAAGGAAGTTCCTAAGTGATTTGGAAGTTGTTCCAAACATGAACTTGCCGATCACCTTATATTGTGACAATAGTGGGGCTGTGGCCAACTCGAAAGAGCCTCGTAGCTATAAACGAAGAAAGTACATAGAGAGGAAGTATCACCTGATACAAAAGATTGTGCAACGAGGAGATGTGATCGTCACAAAGATCGCTTTTGAGCACATCATTGCTGATCTATTTACAAAGGCTTTCTCGGCTAAAGTGTTCAAAAGTCATCTAGAGAATCTAGGTTTACGAGATACGTACATTGTGTAATCTAGAGCAAGTGGAAGATGTGTAATGGGTATGAGATGCCCTAATTTATTGTATTTTACTTTTTATTTGTAACATTCCCGTTATTCCATGTAATGTACATCTCACTAACAAGAGTTTTAGTTCAAGTGGGAGCTTGTTGGGTTTTATGCCCTAAAACTCGTAGATAGTGAACGTAATTAAATGGTCGTCATTAATAAATAGTTATTAATGTTTTTATCAATAAGTGTTATTGATATTTTATTTAATTTTATCTTATTAATCCTAAAATCCAATAAACTAACATCCTAGTTTGTCTTATAAGTCTTGAACTGTATGTGGAGTCATATAAGGATCAATGTTCAAGATACAACCTAAATGGTCTATAGTATAGGAATAAGGTTGGGTAGCTTATCTTGGTAACACTATGGATATGTCCCACTTTGTATTTAATACAAACACAGTGATCCAACGCATTCATGTAGAAGACACGCAAGTGGAGGTATCCTTTTCAATAAGTTTGCACAGGACCGGACCGCGAAATAGTAATCACTAGATGTAACGCTGTTGACTAGTTAGGTTTCTATTTCAATAGAATGACCTAAGCAACTTAGTCTTACTCTTGAGCATATTATGAACTTCTGTTCACGAGGGATTGCCCTTTTATTTGTATAGGTGAGAGTGACCAGTTCGCCGACTCAATATGCCTACTATTTTAGGGATAAGACCGAGTGGGTAGCTATGAACATAATCATACCAGATGGATTTCACTCCTTCTCGACTTCAGGGTAGATGTAAGTGGTGTCTCCGGGACTTGAACAAAGGGTCCTACCCTCACACTGGCCCGAAAGGGATTTCTATTTAATGTTTGGATCATAAAAATGTTGTTCATTAGAGGAGCACTAGTACTTAAGGATGTAGAGGTAACCTAGGGATAAAATGGTAATTTAACCCAACTAGTGTTATGGACACTCGTGAAGGACTAACTTGCTGTTATTGGTTTATATCCGTGGACACAGAAACATATCTATAGTGAGAAGAGTGCAGTTGTGGGTATTCAGTGGAATGTACCCACAATTAACGAATATTGATTAATTTGGTTAATGTGTTTAGCCAATTAATTTCACATCATTGGAGCTTCTGATCTGCAGATCCATTAGGTCCCCTTCTTAGCTTGTAAAGGGTATTGAGATAATTTGTCATTAAATTGAATTTGAAATGTTCAAATTCGGAATTGGGAATTATGTTTACATTTTAATATAAAATTTAATTTTAGACTTTATTATTAATTTCGGATAGATTCAAAATTAATAAATGAGAGAAGGAATTATTGGAAAGGAGTTCAAATATTAATTTAATATGAATAATATTCATATTAAAAGTTATAGGTTAAAAATAATGTATATTGGATGCGCATTAAAACTATAGGTTAAATGAGAGAAATGTTTTTTAATATGATTCAAATGGAAAATTAAATTAAATATGTGATATTTAATTGGATGATTAATTAATTGAAGAATTAATTAATTAATAAACTAAATTAATTAAATCAAAACTATAGGTTAAAATTAATGTACATTAGACACACATTAAGACTATAGGTTGAAATTAATGTACATTAGACACACATTAAAACTATAGATTATGTGAGAGAAAATTATTTAAATATGATTTAAATGGTCATTTAACTAAATATGATTTAATTAATTAATTTAATTTGGTTTTAATTTGTAAACAAATTAACCCCATTTTAGGGAAGTTACCACGAAATTGGGTTTTCATCCCTTCATATAGAACTTTTCTTTATGAAAAAAAATAGAAATAACAAAAATGAAAATAAAGATTTAAAAAAATCAATGAATCTCAATATAAATTATAAAATCAACATTTTAAATCAATTAAATAAGTATAGTGTTTTACCTTTCTTTTTTGTTAAATAACTTAGGAATGACCCTCTATATTACAATTTAAATATAACATATTACCTTTCTATAAAGTAAGATAAAATTGTAAGAACTATATATAATAATAATTATTATTTTTTTACAAATTAGAAAATTTTGCAAAATCGTACCCACCCCTATAAATTAAATAGAATAGTTACACACCTAGCCTTTTATACAAGCTTAAATAATTTATTAAAAAAAAAAAGTCTGTCTTCGTAACTTAAATAATCGAAAATTGACAGATTTCAGTATATATTTGTTATGAATTTTAATTTTTTCCATCCATCTATATATATATATCTTTCCTTAATTTTTAAATTTTATGTAATCAAATTTAATATAAACAAAATGAAATAAGAATATATATTTTACCCCATAATTTATGTTACAGAGATTTTAATCTTATTCATGGTAAATTAACCTAAGCCAAAATATACACAATTATATCCATGTTTCCTTTCACTGTTTTTTTCAAATAATATCAAATCTTATTATTTTAAATGAATAAAAAAATATATTGCATTCAACATTAAAATTTTACATTAAAAATTTATATCTAAAAAATTTAAATCACGTACATCACACGTGTTTGATCACGAGTTAAATTAAAAAAAAAAAAAAAAAAAAGCGAAAAGGGGGATAAGTTACGGAAAGATATTTAATTTAACTATTTATAGAGAAAATTTAGATTTTAAATCAGTAACGATAAAGAACCAAATATTAGAGATAATCAAATTTTGAACCAATTAAAATGATGTAAACTATAAACTAATTAGAATATATTAGTGATAACCAACTTTTAAACCAATTAAATTTATGCAAATTATACACTATTTAAAATTAAAACCTTTTTTTATCCATGTGAATGATTAGTTTTGTTTTTTAATGATAAAGTTTGGATCTTCAATAAAACATTAGAATCAAATATTAGAAACAACCAAATTTTAAGCGAATAGAAATTCATGTGAATTGTAAACTATTAGAATTCAAATATTAGAGTAACCAAATTTTAAACCAAATTAGATTACGTGAATTATAAACTATTTAATATGAAAATTTTTAATGATTTAAATATCAAATTACATCATATAACCCTATAATCAAAGAGCAAAAAGGAAAATCAAATGTTTCTCCCCATAGCCCATTTTAGATAGTATAGATTAGTACGATCTAGCTACATGTTAACTAACTCAAGTGTCATGTACATAGCCTTGGATTTGGCTTTATTGGATTTAATTATGCAAATTAAAACACAAAATACAATAAAGGATCAAATTCATTGAAGTAGAAACATTACAAGTATTTATAGTTAATAGCAAAGAACTAACAACTAACACAATTAAACTTGCACTAACTTTCAACAAGAGTCTATAAATATGTCATTTTTTTTATCAGTTATATATATACACAAAAAAAACACAAAGAATTTGTTTGTTCAATTCTTTTTTCTTTTCTATGAAAGTAATATACCATAGTGTTCGTTGAGTCTTGTGGTTGAAGTGTGAGACAATAGTTCAGGATAATCTTGAAACCGTAAAAGAAACAAAATAGTCTTAAAGAAAAATAATGTGAATTCGTTGAGTTTGAATTAATTGATTTTGTTATTTCCTTATTCTCTTATAATAATTTACTCTATCTTATAATAATTTACTCTAACACAGTCAAATGAGATTTTTTTCCCCATAGATTATTCATTTCAGTGAAAGGAAACCATAATTCAAAACATCCCAAACATTTCATTATTTATAATATAAACCGAATTCTATTGAATTCTTTAACATTTTATTATTTATTTAATAGTAGAATTGTATTGAATTCTTTAGAGATATTGGTATACAAATAAGAAAGAAATACACATAAATTTTCCTTCACTTCCATGGCTTGTCTCCACATTTGTAAGGTGGACAGTATTCAACAGTAATATCTTTGATTTGAATTCCAATGTCATAAATTTCTCCATTTCTCCAAGAAGTAGGAATAACATAATTTGCATAAATCCATTTCTTATTGTATCCTGAAGTTATCATCATTGATATTTGTAATGCTTCTTTTGGTACGTCATTGCTATCCCGAATAGCACCTTGGTGCTTTTTCATAGGACTCCGTTTTGGAAAACGAACCTATTAAATAATTCAATGCACAAATAACAACAATATTTAGTATTTTAGTTTAAAAATCGATTTTTGATGAATCATTACGATTAATTATTGAGGAAGGTTTTACAATTTTGAAGTGACCTGATCTATATTAACTGCATGTATATCAGTTTGGCCACCTTGATATAAGAATTTGATAGCCAAATAGTATGGTTTGTTGCTCCATTCTACAATTTGCACCATCAAATTTTTGTTCTTGTATTCACATGGTATCCTGCCAAAAAGACAAGAAAAAAAAAGATTAGTTGACTAATTTTGAACTAACTTAGGCTCAATAAATAAAAAGTGCAAAAGTTATATATGAGATATATTTACCTCTTGTATTCGACATCCAGAATATCCATTTTCAAAAGTTCTTCAGCCTTGTCCTTTAAAGACATGCTAGAGAAAGCTTTTCTACGCATAAAAAATTCTGTTTTGTTTTCCTAATTTTGATTGGACATAACTACTTTAGTCTCCATTGTATTGCATAATCTCTTGTTCTTGTACCTTACCTACGTATTTATATTATAACCTTTACATTAATAGTTACAACTGTTAAAGTTAAACAATGTAAAAGATTAAATTGAATTAATAAGAATTTTTAAACTTATGAAGCATAGAAGGAGAAAATGGAGAGAAAACAAACAACCCCTTATAGATAGTATATCTCGACATCCCATCACTACATCCATTGTACTTGAATGTTTTAATTAAGTAAAATACTACTTATTTTACCAAGCGTTTGTAGTCCAACGGTTAGGATAATTGCCTTCCAAGCAATAGACCCGGGTTCGACTCCCGGCAAACGCATAAATCCACAATTTTTTCCTTCTTAGTTCTTATTCTGACTTTTTCTCCTTGTTTCTTTCTTTTTTTTTTTTTTTGAAAAATTGCATCAAATAGCATTTTTAAAATATATCTTAGCATCCATATCATCATTTTTTTAATTGCAAATATGGTAAATATATATAAATAAAATATTTAGATTTTATTTGCTGTGGAATTTTTTTCTTTATTCTAAAATTATCCTCACAAGGTATATTTCCCAAATGTTCATAGTGTGAATTGTCTCTTCCCGCGTTTTCCTTCTCCTTCAGCATCTAAGTTTTGCAACCAGTCGTAAGAATTGCAGTCAATTCCTCTCATGTTTTGCATTCAACCTTCTCTCGTGTTTTCGAGCTTCTCAGGTTTTGATTTCTACTTTCTCAGTCAATTTGTGGATTTCTTTTTTTCGAAATCAAAGCTGAGAAATTCGAATTTGTAGATGGTTGTTACAAAAACCAACACTAGAAATCATGCTCAATTGGTTCTGATTATATTTTGATTTTGAATTTGCCAAGTTTGTTTTGAATTTCTCAGGTTTCAATTATGTTCTTATTTTGAATATGTTAGATTTTGTTTTTTAATTTCTCAGTCAATTTGTGGAGTTTTTTTTTTTATAGAACAAACCTGGGATTTCAATTTTATGGAGTATTTTTAGAATTTGTGAAGGGTTTGTTTTCATATATCTCATTATCGATCTCGACTCTCTTATTTTAGTATCAAATCTCTTAGTAAATTTGGAATAGAGAAGAATTTCTCCGTTAGTGGAGGGTTTGCTTCCAAATTTCTTAATTTCTACATTCTTTGTTTGTGATTTTTTTTCACAAATAGAGAAGAATGATACTGTATTTTACTCTAACATTGCTATCTGATTTATATTTGATAATACGTAGTTTGTGTTTTTTATCTAATTGACATCTGATTTCTACTTAGTATTTAGTAGTTAGTGATTTCTATTTGATTGTCATGTGACAGCCATCTTTTGTATTATTTACTAATATATCAATGTAAGTTATATCATTGTGTTTGTTATCTGATTTCTATTTGATTTCCATGTAATTACTTTCTGATGGCAATCAGATTACGATATTGAGTTATATATTTATTTTATTTTATTTTATATTTTTGCAGCATTATGTAGTTATGGTTAACTTTCAATAGTCGTTTTCCATATTGATGATCGACAATGCTATGTAGGTTACAAAACCATCGATGTTTTAGTTGAGGAAGCAATGTTGTTTTATTCTGTTGTTAACTTCATATAGAAGGAACTTCAGCTTCATTCATCTATTGAGCTCTCAGTTTTATTGAACTTAGGTAGTATTGGGGTTCAACATATTGTTAAGATTCTTGAAGATAATGATGTATGTTGGTTTCTGACTGTGGTTAAGGATGAGTTTACGAAATATCCTTTAGTTGCTCATGTTGTGAATATGCTTTTAGAGGTTTCAGTTGCTTCTCCTTATTCTATAAGTGAATTAAAAATTCTTAGAGATTTTCATATCAACAATATGTCATCTGCATTGTCAATGAAGAAGAATGACGTGTATGCTAGTAAGCAAATTTTGTTGAAGTCATTTCAGTTCATAACTGTTAGAATAATTTTGGTTGTGAAATGTACAAATCAAAAGACGGTGGTTCAATAACAATGCTTGTATTTCGTATCTTCTTTGGAGATTTGTGTTTTTTCGCCATTTCCAAATCAACAGCCTTAAGTGTGAGTTTTATTTTTCTTCTTGGTCGTTCATATTCTACTTTAGGCTTATCTTATGAAGACTTTCTTGTCTGTGTTCTATTCTGAATAACTTAAAACAAATAGAGAATGAATTAGAAGCAAATAAAAGATATTAATAAGGTAATTGAAAAGCAATTACATGGAAAGCAAAGAGCAACCGTTTTCTTTTCTTTGTCATGTTTTTTCTTTGTCCTTATATCTTCATTTTCTTCTCTGGATTTATATTCTTCAACCTTTTATCAAAACACACATTTCCATGTATATTAATCAAAGTTTATCAAATGGCTCCTTAGTATGAAAAGAATGTTCTTACCTGTTTTTTTCATTTGTCATTCTTTTTCTATGTCCTTATCTCTCTCTTGTTCTTCTCTTTCTTCTTCTTCTTCAATATATTTGACATGCTATTATATATATATATAATCAGAAAACTGAGATTTCTTAGTATTCACAATCAGATGGATTTCCAGAAGGTAATCAGATGGAAATCTAATGGAAATCAAATATAAAAAACTGCTAGCTATCTACCAAAAAATAGAGATGTAGTCGAATGAAAATCAAAATACAAGAAGATAGAAATCATATCATAAAATATTTTTAATGTCGGTTGTCTTTAATGTCGATTTTAAACCGACATTGAAGATGGTGTACAATGTTGGTTTAAAACCGACATTAAAGACAACCGACATTAAATACCTTTTATAATACGATCTTCAATGTCGGTTCTCAATCGACGTTAAAGCCTTTTAATGTCAGTTTTAAACCGACATTAAAGCCTAGAATTCTTGTAGTGAGCGTTTTTTAAAAACTATCAAATGTGATATTTGTTGTAGTGATGCTTGATCAATATTTGATTGAATCTTGTTTTCTTTATTTTATGGTTACAAAACTACTAACAATTGTCCAATCCCTAAATAAAATTAAGATAGTTTCTAGCTGATATCTGATAGCTAGTAGATATTTGGCACATTTTGTTTTTAAATACAAAAAAAAAAAAAAAAAATAGAGATTTAATAAGGAGTATACTTATCCTTTGTTTTCTTTAAGATTTTAATATTATATTAATGTAGCAATAGAATTCTATCATACAAATAAAAGAATAAATATAACTTCATTTCCTTTGCCCTCGATCGAGAGGTTAGATATTCAAATTTCTTAAACTATGCTTATAAAATCAACCTCAATAAAAAAAAAAAAAAAATTACCCAACTCATAAATTTAACTTTCCCTTCTTCTCCATGGCTTGACATCACAATTTTTAGGTGGGCAATTTTCCATAATAATATCCTTGATTTGAATTCCAGTATCATAAATGTTTCCACTTTTCCAATCTTCCGGAAATGCATAATTTGTTGAAATCCATTTCTCTTATAATACTTTGCTCTAACGCTGTCAAATGAGCTTTTTTCCATAGATTATTCATTTCAACGAAAGGAAACCATAATTCAAAACATCCCAAATATTTCATTATTTATGATATAAACCGAATTCTATTGAATTCTTTAACATTTCATTATTGTTTTAATAGTAGAATTCTATTGAATTCTTAAGAGACACTGGTATACAAATACGAAAGAAATACACATAAATTTGGTGAAGTTCCTTCACTTCCATGGCTTGTCTCCACATTTGTAAGGTGGACAATATTCAGCAGCAATATCTTTGATTTGAATTCCAGTGTCATAAATTTCTCCATTTCTCCAAGAAGCAGGAATAACATAATTTGCATAAATCCATCTCTTATTATATCCTGAAGTTATCATCATTGATATTTGTAATGCTCCTCTTGGTACGTCATTGCTATCCCAAATAGCACCTTGATGCTTTTTCATAGGGCTCCATTTTGGAAAACGAACCTATTAGATAATTCAATGCACAAATAACAACAATATTTAGTATTTTAATTAAAAAAATCGATTATTGGTGAATCATTACACTTAGTTATTGAGGAAGGTTGTACAGTTTCAAAGTGACCTGAGCTATATTAACTGCATGTATATCAGTTTGGCCACCTTGATATAAGAATTTGATAGCCAAATAGTATGGTTTGTTGCTCCATTCTACAATTTGCACCATCAAATTTTTGTTCTTGTATTCACATGGTATCCTGCCAAAAGGAAAAAAAAAAGATTAGTTGACTAATTTTAAACTAACTTAGGCTCAACAAATAAAAAGTGCAAAAGTTATACATGAGATATATCTACCTCTTGTATTCGACATCTAGAATATCCATTTTCAAAAGTTCTTCAGCCTTGCCCTTTAAAGCCATGCTAGAGAAAGCTTTTCTACCCATAAAGAATTCTGTTTTGTTTTCATAATTTTGATCTGTCACAACTACTTTAGTCCCCATTGTGTTGCACAATCTGTTGTTCTTACATCTTACCTACATATTTATATTATGATATTTTCATTAATAGTTACAACCGTTAAAGTTAAACAATGTAAAAGATTAAATTGTATTAATTAGAATTTTTAAACTAATGGAGCATAGAAGGAGAAAATGGAGAGAAAACGAAGAAGAAGAAGTAATATAAATATATATATATATATATATATATATACCTGATAGCATGCACCACATCCAACTCCTTTTTTATAAAGGGATGGCCCAGCAGCTGTATAGTATCCTTTGGAGATATCAAACTCCAAGTTTCCATATCCACATGTCCCTCCATCTATTATATCATCATACCACTTCTCCAATCAATTTCAATTTTCTTTTTACCAACTTTCTATTCTTAAAAAGATGTATCTTTCTATAAATTTATTCAAATTTTTAATTAAATAATGCAAAACAAATATTCAAAGTGAAACTTAAATCTTTACATGAGGTAGGCCTATCGTCGTAATAATGAGCAGCCTTAGATTGATAAATACAACGATCACAAGCACTAACTGAAGAAACAAGAAAGAAGAATAATAAACTAAGAAACCAAACCATTTTATGAAGATATATATTGATATCTATATGATTTATGTAAAAGAATGAAGGAAGACGAGGTATATATAGTTGCTTCATAGATTTTTTTGTTAAAAAAAAAAAATAATAAATGTTTGAATTTGAATAATTATCAACAATGTTACTTCCAAGAAGGCAAATTGTATTTGATCAATTGATGTTATTTGTAGTTGGAATTATTTGAATTGTTGACTTTAATGCATGGCCTTAGAAAAATAGACAAAAGTTAATGGTTTGCATTTGAATAAAATGATGTAATAAATTAAATTCTTGAATCTAGGATAACCATGCTATCCAAGCTATAAATTATTGTAAGATTATTTCTCTTTGATCATGTTGGGATTCATGAATCAATTAAATTAATATTTGAATCCATGTGAAGTGTTGAAAAATAGAATGAAAAGGTTTAAATTTATATATTAACCTATAATAGATTAACTTGTGGGTCTATTGGTATTTGGAAACAAGGTATAGAATAATAATGAATATAAAGATATATACAAATCAAAATGATCTAATACTATATTATATACAATTATTTAAATGGAAAAGCTTTCTTTTCTTTCTATTGTTCATGCCCATTGTATATATAAAGAGCAATCCATGGGTTAGCATATTATAGTAATATTGGTGTATGGGTTTTTAAAAATTCATGAACATGCACAATGGTTTTGAAGATCCTACTAAACTATTAATTATTCAGATATTATATCCAAATTTGTCAAATTCTTCAAAAAAAAACCCTTTTAAAGGGTTAGAATACTAAATAATTATCCTACTATATCTAATTAGCAGATCAACTAATTTCATTAAATATCAACTTTGTTAAGTTAATATATTATTAGGATATAATGTTAAATATATTTTCATATGTTGACTTTAAATTTGAAATAAACAATAATATATAGGTAAAATACCAACATATATTCATTGGTATAAGAAATCTCAATGAACCTAATCACTTTAAATCTATATCAAATAGATTTAACTCTAGGATCATTCATGTTAAATTGTCATGAATAAATAACATACCGGATTCCATTGTGATTAATGATAGCTTTAAGATGGCTATTGTCTTCCTCAATCAACACTCCGAATACCCTTAGTGGGATCTCCCTCTAGATGAGATTCAAGAAAGACTGAGTGTTTATTGTTTTGGTATATCGGGGACCATAGCCCTAAGGTCTCTTTATATACTAGTTCAATTAGGGTTCTCATTAATTCCTAATTAACTAGGAATGAGTTTCTACTCATTAAGTCCATACTCAATTAGGAATCTACGAACTTAATTAATTAGATCACATAATAGGCCAATCTAATAAAATAACCCAATGTGATAAATCATTAATCCACATACATAGCTCATACTTTAATTAAACATATTATTATTTAAATATGTCTAACATTCTCCCACTTAGGCTATGTCTATGTATCTGGTATAATTAAATCACATAAACCTTAAGCGTGCATAAATAGGTTATTTTAATAATAGAATTCTCCTTTAGTTCAATCTGGTCCATCTCTTGTATTAGTATGGAATCAAGGCAACTTTCATCACTACCCTTGTAACTAAACATTCCATGATCACCAATTCCAATACATTCAATGACATAGATCAAGTACAGATGGATAACATGGAAACTACATGCAAAGTGATCTAGATCATGCCTGTTTTCAACTAGTCCAAATTCCTTAGTGAGATCATTCTTAAAAAACTTTATGCTAAATTGCATGCATAATAAACGAGTTCAGATAATAAAACATAAACCATAAACTTTATTCTATATAGAAAATAAACAAAATAAGGTCAAAGAACATCCTCGATAACAAACTCCCACTAAACTATGGAATAAAAAAAGTGACTAATACCTATGTGAGCAACATACTCATGAAAAACTTTAAGTGACAAATCTTTAGTCAATGGATTTGCTACCATAGAGTTTGTTCCAATATGTTCTATCGAAATTTGACCATTATGAACTCTTTCTTTAACAACTAGAAACTTCACGTCTACATGCTTTGACTTTGTATTGCTTCTATTGTTGTTGGAATACATCATTGCCGACTTATTGTCACAAAATATTTTTAGTGGTATTTCTATGTCAACTACTATCCACAGCCCAGTGACAAAATTTCACAACCATATTCCATGATTGGATTCCTCATAACATGCTATAAACTCCGCAACCATGATAGAAGAATCCATAAGTGTTTGTTTAACACATTTCCAGGATACAACTCCTCCAGCCAACATGAAGATATAGCCTGAAGTAGATCGTAATGTGTCTTGACATCCAACATAATCAAAATCAGAATACCCAATGATCTCCAAAACTTCTGATCTCCGATAAGTGAGCATATAATCTTTTGTTCTCTGTAAATACCTCATAACCCATTTGGCTGCTTTCCAATGATCCATCCTCGGGTTACTCAAATATCTGCCTAACACTCCAACTCTGAACACAATATTTGGACGCATGCATACTTAAGCATACATTAGACTTCAAATAGCCAATGCATAAGGAACCTTTTGCATCTCCCTGGTCCCGAGTGTGGTTTTGGGGTATTGATGTAAATGAAATTTATCACCTTTAGCTTTCGGGGTATCTCCCAATGCACAATCTTTCATGCCAAATTTACTCAAAATCTTTTCAATGTAGTTCTTTTGTAACAATCTCAAAATACCTTGAGAATGATCTCGCAGTATTTCAATTCCTAATACAAAAGAAGCATCACCAAGATCCTTCATCTCAAAATTCTTTTTGAGAAATCTCTTAGTGTCATATAATAAACCTACATCATTACTTGCCATGAGTATGTCATCGACATATAACACCAGAAAGATTGATTTACTCCCACTGAACTTGTGGTATACACAATCTTCCACTATATTCACCTTAAAATCAAAGGAGGTTATCACTTCATGGAATTTGTGATACCATTGGCGAGAAGCCTTCTTGAGATCGTAGATAGATTTCTTCAATTTGCACACCACAGACTTTGAACTCCTAGACATAAAGTTTTCTAGTTATACCATATAAATCGTCTCGTCAATATTCCCTTTGAGAAACACAGTTTTTACATCCATTTGGTGTAGCTCTAAATCAAAGTAAGCTACCAATGCCATGATTACCCTAAAAGAGTCTTTCGATGAAACCGGAGAGAAAATCTCTTTGTAATCAATGTCTTTCTTTTGAGTAAAACCCTTTACAACAAGACAAGCTTTATATATTTTGATATTGCCATGTGAATCCCTTTTGGTTTTAAATATCCATTTACAACATATGGGTTTCACTCCTGATGGCAGTTCGATAAGTTCACAAACGTTATTGTCTTTCATGGATTTTATTTCCTCTTCCATAGCACTTATCCACTTTCGAGAGTTAGAATTTTGTAAAGCTTGTTGGAAGCTGATTGGATCATCTTCCCTTATGCCTATATCATCCTAATGTTCTTGAAGAAACATAATATAATCATTTGGAATTACACTTCTTCTCTCTCTGGTAGATCTTTTTAGTATCACTTCCTGAGGTTGTTGAGTTTGAACTTCATGTTCAATAACGGGGACTTCAATTTTGTCTTGTTGTATAATTAGTTCAATAGTAAAGTCAGGAATTGAAGCTTGAATATCATTTATAACCACATGAGGAAAGGAAACTAATTCCTCTTCAAAGACAACTTTCCTTATGTTATCTCCCCCCCCCCCCACACACACACACACACACCAAACTCAACATCCTCAAGGAATCTAGCATGAAGCCTCGAGAGCAGTCAGAATACTCAACAAAATAACAGCTAATAGTTCTTGAGTTCAATTTTCTTTCATTAGGTCTGTAAGGGCTAGCTTTAGCTGGACAACACCAGATGTGAAGTTGCCTAATGCTATGCTTCTTTCTTGTCCATAGCTCATAAGGGGTTGTAGCTACTGCTTTACTAGGTACCCTATTAAGGATATATGCTGTAGTCTTTAGCGCCCCACCCTAAAGGGATTCTAGTAGAGAAGAATGACTAACCATATTTCTTACCATATCCTTAAGTGTTCTATTTCGCCTTTCCGTTACACCATTCATGCTAGATTTGTCCGACATAGTGTATTGCGGGTTGATTCCACATTCCTCTAGGTATTTGGCAAAAGGCCTTGGACGTTGTTCACCTGATCAATCATCTCTACTATAATATTCACCATCACGATCAGATTTGATAGCCTTAATTTTCTATCCAAATTGAAGTTCAACTTCAGTTTTGAAAGAGTTGAAAACGTCCAAGGATTGATACTTCTCATGAATTAGATATAGGTACCTATATCTTGAATAGTCATCTATAACGTAATAAAATATTTTTTGTCCATTCCAAGAGGCCATAGGGAATGGATCACAAATGTCTGTATGTATTAATTCTAAGACGTTTGAGCATTTTTTGACACCTACTTTTCGTATGTTTGTCTGTTTTCCCTCAATACATTCCACACAAACGTTGAAGTTACTTAAATCAAGGGAATCGAGAATTTCATTTGAAACAAGTATCTGAATTCTTTGTTTAGAGATGTGATCTAATTGCTTGTGCCATAACATAGTGGAATTCTTATTTAATTTACGCTTTGTACCACAAGAATTAGATAACAAGATCTTGTTAAATGAAGCAAAAGAATCAAGCATATATAGACTATCAATTAAAGAACCGGTACTAATAAGCTTAGAATCTTGGAAAAGACAAACTTTATTATTTCCAAAAGAACAAGAATTTGTCCAAACTAGAAATAGAAACTAAATTTCATCTAAATGACGGTGCAACAAAAGTCTCATTCAGATCCAAATAACAACTAGATTTTAAAAGTAATCTAAAATTCCCAATAGCTTCAATTGGAATTGCTTTGCCATCGCTCACGTAGATGAATCTTTCAGCATCACTTGGCGTTCGACTCCATAGGCAACTCTGCATTGATATACTTATGTGTGTAGTAGCACCCAAATCTACCCACCATGTATCTGTAGGAAGTTTACCCTTCTTTACACGCCACTTGACGTACTTGAGAGAGTCTTTCTTGAAGTGACCTTTCATTTTACAGGAAAAACAAGGATTTTCAGTAGCTTGTTTCTTGTTTTTATTCTGCTGAGATGTCCCCTCTGCAACATCTACAAATTTCCTTTTCTTCTTATCATAAGAGCTTGTTGCCAAATGAGCACTTTCTGTCCTTTCTCTTTTGATCTTATCTTCTTCTTGCACACATTGTGAGATAAGCTCATTAATACTCCATTTATCCTTATGAGTATTATAGCTTATCTTAAACTGAGTGAATTGTGAAGGAAGAGAGATAAGTACCAGATACACGAGTAAATTTTCATTTATCTTGATATCAAGTGCCTTTAATTTACCCGCGAGATTGGACATTTCTATAATGTACTCCCTTACGTTTCCATTGCCCTTATACTTCATAGAAGTTAAAGAAGTCAGAAGACTACTTCCCCTTTTTCATTTTTAGCAAAATATTTCTCAATATAAGCAAGGCACTCAATGACATTTTCACTTTCCGTGATAGAGCCCTGAAAAGACTCCAGAATGGAGTGTCTAATGATCATGAAATACATGCGATTTGACCGTTCCCACTTCTCTATATTAGCGGTATTTGGTTGTTCCTTAGTAGAAGTAGGTTTATCAGTCCCTAATGCAAGGTTCAAATCCATATACCCGAGAAGTATCTCTAGTCTTTCCTTCCAAATCTTAAAGTTCGATCCATTCAACTTAGGGATTGAACTCAGATTTCCAGATATTTGAGTAAGACCAACTAAAACAATAAACAACAAAACATATGCTCATAATTAAAATATAACAAAATAATTTCATATATGTGGTGGGTCCCTTTAACAAGATATCTAGCCAAACAATGATGTCCAACCTTTGGGCAAAAAATACCAACTGTGGTACTCTCAACGTAGTAATCAATAAGTACTGACAATAAACTCTGTAAAAAAATAGCTTTTCTTTAGACCGACTATTTTTCACATGAGCAATTCTTATTATTTTCTCATACTCATTACCTCATGCATACCCACAATTTGGCCAAATAATTATCTTCCTTTGGACCGATAATTATCCACATAAATTCATGAATATGCAAATCTTATATTTCATAATTAAACCGATCTAGATAATAGAGACTACTTTGGCGACATATTACTTTTGAGCAATTCAATCGAAAATATAAGACACTATAATATAATAATATTATTGTACAAAAATAAAGGAGGAAGAATACCATATAGTCTTTACCAATATTCACTTAATAATTGCATACACATAATACAATTAAAGCTACATAAACATATAAATATCACTAAATATCATCATTCAAATTTAAATTTAAATTCACTAAAATATCAATCAAATTTAAATTTAGTCCACAACATGATTAATCAAATTTAAATTAAATCGACAATATTTTCACTTAAATTAAAACCGAATTCACAAAATTATCAATTAAAAATCTTGATTTTAAATTCACTAAATTATCAATAATTAATATCAAGAATCATCGGCAAGATCAAACAAAAACCGCCGGTAAAATCAAATAGATTGTTTTATTCCGAATAGATGTTAGATTGAAAAAATTGGATTGATTAATTATTAACAAAATTGAGTAATCAGTTCTTGGTCTTGAATCTACCAAACTCATCGATTAAAAGAAAAAAAAAAAACTGTGTAAGAACACAAATTGCCTACCCAAGAACTTGCACAAATTGCAAAAAACATTGAAAAATAAAATTGAAATAAAAATTGTGTTCATGCCAATTTTCGATCACATTACAATGCTAAAAAACACAAATCAGATTGCAAAAGAACACAAATTCGCAAGAAAAAAATCTGAACATTCTGTTCAATATTTTTTTTCTTTTTCTTTTAAATAATCTTTAAATTCTTTAATCAAAAATCAAAATCCCAATGGAAAACAAACTTAAACCAATAATCCAAATGAAATTCACTCTCTCACTTGTTAGCATAATCACTTTAAATCTATATCAAATAGATTTAACCCTAGGATCATTTATGCTAAATTGTCATGAATAAATAACATACCAGATTCCGTTGTGATTAATGATAGCTTCAAGATGACGATGATTTTAAGATGACTATAGTCTTCCTCAACCAAAACTCTCAATATTTTTAGTGGGATCTCTCTCTAAATAGAATTTAAAAAAAATTGAGTGCTTATTGTTTTGATAGATCGGGGACCATAGTCTAAGATCTCTTTATATATTAGTTCAATTAGGGTTCCTATTATAATTAACTAGGAATGGACTTCTACACTCATTAAATACATATTCAATTAGGAATCTAGGGTCTTAATTAATTAGATCGAGTCAATCTAATAAAATAAGCCAATAGAATAAATTATTAATCCACGTACATAATTCATACTTTAATTAAACATATTATTATTTAAATATGTCTAACCATCAAAAAGTAAAATCAATTAGGTCTAGTTTGAATAAAACAAAATTATAGTGTTGTGTAATTATGAAGAGATTTGTTGTCCTAACACATATAATTTGTTATTTCCCTTACATTTTAGTCTAAACTTTCCCATTCAGTGAGCTACCATTTTTTTAATATTGGACATAGTGTAAGGTTTTTTTTTTTTTTCTTTTTCTTTTTTACCCAACTTGAATACCTATCAACGATAATTAATGAAAATTTTTATAGAGAAAAAGAATCAAAACATTAAGGAAATATGGGATGTTAAAAAAATCTGACAATTCGAACAATTTGGACTATCCAACCCAAACGATAAGGATTAGGTTCTATTAGTTTTGTTCTTAGGTTGGATTTAATTGAACTTTTTCTATTTTTAATAGGTTGGATTGCGTCTCGAATTGGCTAAATAAAAATTTGGGATCACCCAACCTAACCCGAATTATATATATATTGTTTAAAGTTTGACTAATTTGAGTTAATGAATTTAGGAATTTTCAATATTTTTCTTTTAAAATTGTTATGATGTTTTCATTTCTTGAAAGCTTTGTTTTTAATTTTCGAATTTTATGAGATTTTAGTTATTGGCCATGTGTTGCAGATAAATTTAAATTAATCATGAAAAAAAAAATTGTAAGCCGACAACCAACCTGAATTTAAGGATTGGGTTGGATTGAAGATTTTATTTTGGGTCTTTTAGGTTGCAAACTCAACCAATCCGAATTTTTAGATTGGTTAAAAAAATACCTTCAATTCAATTCAACCCAACCCAACCCAACCCAACCCATGTACAACTCTAAAGGAAAATTTGAATGTTTTAGATATTTAGAAGTTTTATTGATATAAAATATAGAATCTCGACGAAAAAGTTAGAGGTTTAAATCTTCCATCCTATATAATGTAACTAAAAAAGAAAGGTATGGATGAATGCTCTTGGAGTAGTTGGTCTGGCCCTGAACTGTCTCAACTGGATCAATAGCTTTGTTTTCCACCAGAAACTAATCTTCTAGCTCAATGATTAAATCATCTTTTAAGGTACAAAATCTTCATCATTTGTTGTAAATAATAATAATAAGGAAACTTTAAATGCTTAGGATGATTCTATATAATTTATAGGAGCCTAAAGATTTTGAATATCTTCCCTTCAAATGAGGTAATACATATAAATTATCGTTGACTATAATTTAAGCATAAATTATTACAAAATTATTGTCCTTAATAAACCGAATATGACTTACTAAGTAATATTTAGGTTAAAATAGTAATGTATCTATTACTTTGAGTTTCATTTTATTTTAGTTTCTCTATTTGAATAAATCTTAAATCAAGTTAAATTCAATATGGTAAATAATAATAATAATAATGTAGAAGAGGCAAGACATAATATAAACATATTTTTAAAAGTTTTATTAAAGGAATGATACTACATAACGATGTAAATATGTATTTATGCGTACCCTGGCATGTGGCGTTTGTAGTCCAACGGTTAGGATAATTGCCTTCCAAGCAATAGACCCGGGTTCGACTCCCGGCAAACGCAATTAATCAACAATTTTTTCCTTCTTAGTTCTTATTCTGACTTTTTTTTCTTTTTTTCTTTTTTCTTTTTTTCTTTTTTTTGGAAAATTGTATCAAATGGCATTTTTAACATATATCTTAGCATCCATATCATCCTTTTTTTAAATTGCAAATATGGTAAATATATATAAATAAAATATAAAAAAAAATTTTAGATTTTATTTGCTGTAGAATTTTTTTCTTTATTCTAAAATTATCCTCACAAGGTATATTTCCCAAATATTCATAGTGTGAATTGTCTCTTCCCGCGTTTTCCTTCTCCCTCAGCATCCAAGTTTTTGTAACCAGTTGTAAGAATTGCAGTCAATTCCTCTCGTGTTGTGCATTCAACTTTCTCTCGTGTTTTCGAGTTTCTCAAGTTTTGATTTCTACTTTCTCAGTCAATTTATGGATTTCTTCTTTTCGAAATCAAAGCTGAGAAATTCGAATTTGTAAATGGTTGTTACAACAACCAACACTAGAAATCGTGCTCAATTGGTTCGGATTATATTTTGATTTCAAATTTGTCAAGTTTGTTTTCGAATTTCTCAGGTTTCAATTATGTTCTTATTTCAAATATGTTAGATTTTGATTTCTAATTTCTCAGTCAATTTGTAGAGTTTTTTTTAGAACAAACATGTGATTTTCAATTTTATGGATGGTTTGTTTTAAAAAACAAACCTGGTATTTTTGGAATTTGTGGAGGGTTTGTTTTCAAATATGTCATTATCGATCTCGATTCTCTTATTTTTAGTATCAAATATCTTAGTAAATTTGGAATAGAGAAGAATTTCTCAGTTTGTGGAGGGTTGCTTTCGAATTTCTCAGTTTCTACCTTCTCTGTTTGTGATTTTTTTCACAAATAGAGAAGAATGATACTGTATTTTACTCTAACATTGCTATCTGATTTCTATTTGATAATACGTAGTTTGTGTTTTTTTATCTAATTGACATCTGATTTCTACTTAGTATTTAGTAGTTAGTGATTTCTATTTGATTGTCATGCGACAGCTATCTTTTGTATTATTTACTAATATATCAATGTAAGTTATATCATTGTGTTTGTTATCTGATTTCTATTTGATTTCCATGTGATTACTTTCTAATGGCAATCAGATTACGATATTGAGTTATATATTTATTTTATTTTATTTTATATTTTTGCAGCATTATGTAGTTATAGTTAACTTTCAATAGTCGTTTTCCATAGTGGTCAATGAGATGATCGACAATGCTATGTAGGTTACAAAACCATCGATGTTTTGGTTGAGGAAGCAATGTTGTTTTATTCTGTTGTTAACTTCATATAGAAGGAACTTCAGTTTCATTCATCTATTGAGCTCTCAGTTTTATTGAACTTAGGTAGTATTGGGGTTCAACATATTGTTAAGATTCTTGAAGATAATGATGTATGTTGGTTTCTGACTATGGTAAGGATGAGTTTACGAAATATCCTTTAGTTGCTTATGTTGTGAATATGCTTTTAGAGGTTTCAGTTGCTTCTCCTTATTCTACAAGTGAATTAGAAGTTCTTAGAGATTTTCATATCAACATATGTCATCTGCATTGTCAATGAAGAAGAATGACTTGTATGCTAGTAAGCAAATTTTGTTGAAGTCATTTCAGTTCATAACTGTTAGAATAATTTTGAGTTTAGAATTTTAAGGTAAAAATAAAAAATGTGTTGAGTTGAAATGTACTCAAGATGGTTATCAATAGTTTGTTAGAACATCATGTTATAAAAGTAGTGAATTATGAATGATTTAAATGTATATTAGTGAACATAATTGTTCTTTGATGGTTCGTGCTTCTCATAGATAGGCATCTTCACAGTTTATTAGTCATTGTATGGTTGAAAAGTTTAGATATAACTATGATCATTCAACACCAAAGGATATAATACATCATATGCGAATGAATTATGAAGTTGTTGTTAGTTATTATAAAGCTTTGAGAACAAAAGAATCCATTATGAAGATATTGAAAGGAGATGCTGGTGATTCTTATGGCTTGATTCCCAAGTTCTTTTTGAAGTTAAAAGAAATGAATCTAGGTTTTTCTTTTCAATTACTTTGGTATGATATTGATCAATTTTACTATAACCAGTCAGTAATCAATTAACTAATATACTTATTAATTAGTATATTAGTGAACAACTTGTACGTATACGAAGTGTTTTATTTTTTCTCCTCTTTTTTGTAGGGTTATTTACTGAATATAAATTATATTCAAATGATCATTTTAAATATTGCTTCATGGCTATGGGGTTATCAATTGAAGGTTGAACATATTGCAGATCAAATATTTCTATTGATGAGATATTTTTAAAGTGCCAATTTGCTGAAACGTTATTGACTGCATCAACGATGGACGGTAATAGTAATATTTTCCCTCTTGCTTTCAGTATAGTAGATTCAGAAAATGATGCCTCTTGGAAGTAGTTTTTTGAGAAGTTAAAAGTTTGTTTCGGAGATTGGGAGAGATAAGTTATTGTATCTGATAGACATATAAGCATTTCAAAAGCCGTTTTAGATGTGTTTCCATTGGCTCAATATTGTGTTCGTATGGAACATCTCTTGAATAACTTGAGGCTTTTATTCAAAGATTCTACAATAGAAAAAGTTTTTCGCTAGTGTGCAAAATCATATACAATAGATGATTTTGAGTTGTATATGAGATGGATGGAGTTAGTATACCCATCTATTAGAGAATATCTTAGGAATGTTAGGTTTGAGAGGTGGGCCCGTTTCTACTCTAAGCAAATAAGATACCAAATGATGACAACTAATAGTTCCAAGAGTTTGAATTCAGTGTTGAAAAATGATAGAAATTTACCTATCGCTTCACTACTTGATGCAATCAAAGATTTACTTCAACTATGCACTACAACAAAATTTACATTTCTTGACACTACTTGATGTTTCTTTGAAAAAAACGTCAAGTAATGACCTTTTAGAAAAGAAAATATCAAGTAAAAAGGTTAAAAAAAGTGGAGATTGACGAAATGTTTCAGATATTTTCATGCGATCCATTACTTGACACGTTTTTCGTGTCAAATAATATAAGATCTTACTTGACATGTTTTTCGTGTCAAGTATAAGAAGCTTTTACTTGACATATTTTTCGTATCAAGTAAAATATAAAAATAATATTTTTTTCCCTTCCCTCTCCCATTTTTATTTCCCTCTCAAATTTGGTTTCCCTCCTACCAAAATTATTATTTTAAAGTTAAATGTCCTAGACCAAAATTATTATTTTTAAATTGGAAGGGGAAGGGTTGCTTTTGGAGATTTGGGGGAAATGAATTTAATAGAATGAAATGGAAAAGTTATCCCCTTTTTTCCTTCTTTCTTCTTTTTATTTCCCCCTCTCTCTCGGTTCACCCTCACGCCGTCAGACCTTTCCCCCCAAATCTTCATCTTCTTCGTCCTCTACCCAACCCCTTCACGCTGCTCGTTGCCCTTCGTTGCTGTCGTCGATCGTCAAACCCCCCGCCGTCGAGAACTCCATGACCGGTGGGGGATCTAGTGGGTAAAGAGAATCATGAATTTTTTTTAGTTAATTTTGGTTTATCCACTTGATTTTGGTTATAGCGTAGAAAATAACAAGGAATTTAAATGGTCTTATTGGGTTTTTTTTTTTTTTTTAAATTAAAAGTCCAATGGTATTCTGGTAATTATAGGCAAAGGACTTTTTTTTAATTAAACCCATCTTCTTCGTTAACGCTGGAAATTTCATGAGACTCCTAGAGGAAAAAAAGGGGCAGCCGATTTTTTTTAAGGCACCCAAAGAGTGGCAGCCGTAATTTGGAAGAAAGGAGAAGCACGCGAGTGTGTGTGGTTCGTCCGGCGAGTTTGCAGACTAGTGGGCGGCAGAGATTCCGTTCTCGTCCAGCGAGTTCGACAGTGAGTCGGCGTCAAGTGCTGTCTGGCGCCGGTACTCGTCATTCGCAGGTGGGTGTCCGACGACGTGGTGTCCGCGCAGGTGTCCGATCCGGTCTGGGCAGCGCCTTGCTTCTGGTGGGTTTCGTAGGTTCGCCGGTCGTCAGTGACAAAGAGAGACGGGCGGGTCTGTGCGTGATTACACTGGTTAGAGGCGTTGGTTGCAGTGCACTCGATTTGGGCTTTTTTTTTCAGCAGGTTGTTCTCAGTATCGGAGGCGACATCGTGTGCAGATCTCTCAATATCAATTCAAAACTTTCACGGCTAGATTTGGAGATTCGAAGGTTTTGAGATACTGTCCAGCGGGGGGAAGATTGTTTTGGTGTGTCATAAGTCATTTTCCAGCACATTTGAAGTTGTTTCGAAGGATTTTAGTGAGTATGAAGGTTTTGAAACCCTTTTTGGTTGATTGTTATTACTAGAAATTGGTTACGTGAGCTTTAATTGTGACTTATGCATAGGTTGGAGTCCATTGGTGAAGTAATAAAGCGGATTTGGATTTTAGCCTAATTTTTGGATAAGTCATGTTGATAAGTTTGGAATTATTGGTTCGTTAGATTTGGGCTTAAAAGTTAAAAGTGATTTTTGATTTGTGTTCTATGATTTTTGAAGTGTTGGAAAGAGTTGAGTTGCTGTCCAATAGGTTTGACCCCGATCTTTGCAAGGTTTTGGTTAGTTTGGAGGTTAGTATTAATAGTTTTTTTGTTACCCATTGAAGTATTGGTCAAATAATTGAGTTATTTTCAATTCAAAGATTTCTAGGGATTGAAAGCAAAGTTAACTGTTTGGACGTTTTGATAGGTATTGAGGCCTTGAAACTCTTTTGGAATGGTTACATAGTTGCTGGAATTTGTGTTTTGTAACAATTATTATTGAACTTTTTGTAGGTTGGATTACTTTGTTGTAGTTTTGAAGTGGCATTCGAATGATGTTTATTTAATGCATCTGTATAGTATTAATTATTGGCTAATTATTGGCTTTGTATTGTAGTGTCCTTTACAAGTGGAACTGTCGAATGTGGGTATTATGTTATGAGATATATGCGAGAAATCGTGACTAAAGAGAAGAATATTATAACTGATGCGATATGTCTTTAAACTACATATATATATTGTAACGTTATAGATAGTGTAAATAGTAAATAAATATATATATATCTCACTTTCTATGTTTTATAGATTGATACGAGGAGCTCGTACTCGCAACTTGAATTCGACAAATAAAAATATATTTCGTGTCAAGATAAAAATATATTTGACAAATAAAAAAATGTCAAGAGTAATCAGAATAATAAGTGTCAAGAATTAATACACTTGACATGTCATTAGTGTCAAGTGTATTATATTTCTTGATACGAAAATTGAATCAAGAATTATTTCTCTCGACGTTTTTACAGTATCAAGTTATGACATTATACTTGACAGCCGAATAGGCAACGCTTTTATTTACGTCAAGTATACCCTCTACTTGACATTGGAAAAACGTCAAGTAATCCAATTTTTGTAGTAGTGATGATTTTATGATAGAAGTAAATTAGCATCCTCTTTGAAGAGTATTTTGACTAGTTGGGATGAAGAAGTGATGAAAAATATGCTGATGAATCACGAAGTTTCACTGTATGTAATTGCTATTTGATTTATATTTGATTGCTGCATCGTTATCTTATATTGATAGTTGTCAAATTGTTGTCTGATTGTCATATTATATTGATTGTATTAAACTTATGAATTAGTTTAGGAGTTATTTTCTTGTCTATGTCATACTTATATTGCTTATTTTGATTTTATAACATTTTTTAGGTTAACCCTATTGGTACTTGATGGAGGTAAAACCTTTTTGGTAAAGTTGAATTATAATAGTTGCACTTGTCGTGTTTGGGATTTGGAAGAAATACCAAGCAGTCATGCTCTTGTTGTTATTCCTACTCTTGGATTAAATTCTTATTCTTTTGTCTCAATGTATTATCTTACTAGCACATTGGCATCAACTTATAATGGTGTTATTCACCTTTTAATATCTTCAGGTATTATAATGGTGATATTCTTTTGTCTCAATGTATTATCTTCAGGTACTCTTGAATACATTGATATTAAAAGGTAATCAGATGAAAATATGACAAAAAACTATTGCAATTTGGAATAGAGAAGAATTAAGAAACATAAAATAAAATTAGCATGTAATCAGGATACAATCAGATAACTATCAGAATACATTTATAATGCAATCACATGGCAATCAGAACGTTTTGCCCTTTCTTTATAACAAGTTTTCTTTTTTAGAAATCTCCATCTCTAAACTTGTTTTCCAAGCTTTAAATTCATAATCTACATTGTTATGTTGCTCTTGCATATATTTCTGTTAAAAGTTAATCAGATAGTAATAAAAAAAAAATCTAATAGTTATATCACTATCTGACAATGAATAACGATGTTATATATGTAATACACACAGTTTAGGTAATTAAGAATTTTTCATTTCCCGAATAACAAGTACATCTATTTCACTATCAATGTATGTGCTAATATCAAAGTCATTATCAACAAAAATATTCTAACTGTCTAACAATATGTCAACAAATATTGTTGAAGAAATTATCAACAAAAAAACTAACATAAAACTAGTGTAGAAAGTCCCAACACCAAAGTCTACAAAATTTACCAAAAGAAATTTGTTTCCATTTTGGTTGTGAAATGTACAAATCAAAAGACGGTGGTTCAATAACAATGCTTGTATTTTGTATCTTCTTTGGAGATTTGTGTTTTTTCGCCATTTTCAAATCAACAGCCTTAAGTGTGGGTTTTTATTTTTCTTCTTGGTCGTTCATATTCTACTCTAGGCTTATCTTGTGAAGACTTTCTTGTCTGCGTTCTATTCTGAATAACCTAAAACAAATAGAGAATGAATTAGAAGCAAGTATAAGATATTAATAAGGTAATTGAAAAGCAATTACATGGAAAGCAAAGAGCAACCATTTTCTTTTCTTTGTCATATTTTTTCTTTGTCTTTATATCTTCATTTTCTTCTTTGGATTTATATTCTTCAACCTTTTATCAAAACACACATTTCCATGTATATTAATCAAAGTGTATCAAATGGCTACTTAGTATGAAAAGAATGTTCTTACCTGTTTTTTTCATTTGTCATTCTTTTTCTATGTCCTTATCTCTCTCTTGTTCTTTTCTTTCTTCTTCTTCTTAAATATATTTGACATGCTATTATATATATATATAATCAGAAAACTGAGATTTCTTAGTATTCACAATCAGATGGATTTCCAGAAGGTAATCAGATGGAAATCTAATGGAAATCAAATATAAAAAACTGCTAGCTATCTACCAAAAAATAGAGATGTAGTCGAATGAAAATCAAAATACAAGAAGATAGAAATCATATCATAAAAGATTTTTAATGTCGGTTGTCTTTAATGTCGATTTTAAACCGACATTGAAGATGGTGTACAATGTTGGTTTAAAACCGACATTAAAGACAACCGACATTAAAGACCTTTTATAACACGATCTTCAATGTCGGTTCTCAACCGACGTTAAAGCCTTTTAATGTCAGTTTTAAACCGACATTAAAGCCTAGAATTCTTGTAGTGAGTGTTTTTTAAAAGCTATCAAATGTGATATTTGTTGTAGTGATGCTTGATCAATATTTGATTGAATCTTGGTTTCTTTATTTTTATGGTTACAAAACTACTAACAATTGTCGAATCCCTAAATAAAATTAAGATAGTTTCTAACTGATAGCTGATAGCTAGTAGATATTTGATATATTTTGTTTTTAAATAAAAAAAAATAGAGATTTAATAAGGAGTATGCTTGTCCTTTGTTTTCTTTAAGATTTTAATATTAATATTAATGTAGCAATAGAATTCTATTATACAAATAAAAGAATAAATATAACTTCGTTTCGTTTGCCCTTGATCAAGAGGTTAGATATTCAAATTTCTTAAACTATGCTTATAAAATCAACCTCAATAAAAAAATAAATTTACCCAACTCATAAATTTATCTTTCCCTTCATCTCCATGGCTTGACACCACAATTTTGAGGTGGGCAATTTTCCATAATAATATCCTTGATTTGAATTTCAGTATCATAAATGTTTCCACTTTTCCAATCAGCCGGAAATGCATAATTTGTTGAAATCCATTTCTCTTATAATAATTTGCTCTAACACTATCAAATGAGATTTTTTTTCTATAGATTATTCATTTTAACGAAAGGAAACCATAGTTCAAAAAACGAAATCAAATTTTAAAAATTAACAAAGTAGCTTTTAGAAATTTGTTTTTGTTTTTAGAATTTGGCTAAAAATTCAATTGGTGTACTCAAGAAAGATACGAACCATGTTAAAAAATGAGAGAAAATAAGTTTAATTTTTTTTTTTTTTTTTTTTTAAAATAAATAATCAAAATGGGTCTAAATAATACAATTTGTTTTTTTTAAGAAGTTATAAAAGAACATACTAAAATTGATTAAATTAAATCTATATATCAGGAGTTTTTGTCAACTGTGCGTTTGTAGTCCAACGGTTAGGATAATTGCCTTCCAAGCAATAGACCCGGGTTCGACTCCCGGCAAACGCATTTCTTCGATTTTTTTTTTTCTCGTTTTAAGTAGTACTAACCATAGTAGTATTTTTTTTTTCTCGTTTTAAGTAGTAATAATAATAGTAATAATAATAATAATATGACTTTTCGAAAATTGTAGCAGAATAAACTTGCTCTTCAGACACCATCCGATTAAACCAATTTTAGTAAACCCTAATGACTATCTTTCAGTTCAACAATTTTTTTTTTCTTTTAGAAAATGTGGGAACAGAAGTGTTAGTCATCAACAAATCTGGAAACTAGTTGATTTGTCATGAAAAATACTGTTTTGAAAGTAAATTCCACACAATCGTACTGCTCATCGAATAGAGAGTTGGAATCACAACAAGAGAAGCGTTTGCTCAGAATCGGAGGAAAAGATCAGTGAAAAAGGAAAAACTATAACAGAGATGTAAATAACTCATTTTTAGATATGAGAACCCTTGGAAAGTAATAAATTTGGATTTGGAAAAATAATTGCATCACTAAAAATCCTAAGCGTTTTTTTATGCAAACGCACGTGATAAAAATGTTATACTTCTATCACCAACACACTTTTACAAGTCCCTAGAAGTGGTCTTCTCTATATACTACCTACCCAACTCCTTAATTCTCTAATGTGGGACAAGTGAAAGGTGTTATTCCCATGTGCCGTTGTAGGCCTTAGGCCTAAAGTGCGTATGTGACTTGTGAGTCATTCCTAACAAGAAGTCCTTTGCTTTTGAGTGAATAAATCGGGATCAAAGGTAAAGTGACATTAACTCAACGATAATTGACATGTAATATCTTTGTGAAATTAAGAATTCAATCTTCATCCTCATATTTCTTGAAAATCAAATAGATTCAATATTGAAAATTCAAGACCCATTAAAAAAATTAAAGTAAAGAAATATAGTGTTACCAAAACTTAAAATTTATTTATAAAAAATAAAAAATAGAGATATTATAAATATTATAATAAAATAGATGCCGATTAGTACTCATACTTAGTGTCCTAAAAGCAAGTGGCTTATTCCTCATTGCCCGTCCTAAAAAGAACAAGTGTTTGATCTCCCATCCCTCCATATGTCTTAATACATATTATCCATGTGGCTTATAAATATATATCCTCAGTGTCCAATTAGTGCGACATTCTACTTGCCAAATTGCCTATATATATTTGCATTTTGTGGATTTTGTAGACATTTTTAGGAGAGATATCTAAAGAAATTTTATAATTTGCATGATTTTCATTCTAGAATTTTTCTATATTTTACTATTGTTATTTTATTTTATTTGTTTATTTTAATATCATAATTTTTTGGTATTTGTGCTTTGTTGTGCTCCTCAATTTTACAACACATTATCAGCATGAGCTCACATCATTTCCCTCACTAAAGGTAGGCTCTGAAATATTATCATGACAAATCCTTAAAAAACTAGAATTCACCGATCTTGACATTAATGGTAATAATTATTTGTCGTGGGTGCTTGATGCCGAAATACACCTGGATGTAATGAACCTCGGGGAAACAATTAAAGAAGCTAATACGATATCCAGTCAGGAAAAGACAAAAGTCATGATCTTTCTTTGTCATCGTCTCCATGAGGGATTGAAAATGAGATATTTAAAACCTAAAGATCATCGTATCTTATAGAAGAATTTGAAAGAAAGATATGATCACCAGAAGATAGTTATTCTTCCTAAAACTCGTTATGAATGGATGCATTTAAGGATCTAAGATTTAAAATCAGTAAGTGATTACAACTATGAATTATTTAAAATCAGTTCCAAATTGTTATTATGTGGAGAGAAAATTACTTGTGCGAATATGTTGGATAAGACATTTTCCATTTTTCATGTCTCGAATATGCTCCTGCAGCACCAATATCAAGACAAAGATTTTAAACAGTATTCAGAACTAATTTCATGTCTTCTCGTGGTCGAACTGTTGGAAATGTCCTAATACTCGCAGTTCGTAATTTTAGAAACATATTCTATTTATCAATAAGAGTATTATTAAAATTGCATTTGAAATTGCATTCTGTTATAAAATCCAATAAACGAACCGATGATTATAATATGAATACTTTAACTTTATATAGAGACATAAAAGAGAATCAAGTTATAGTATATAGCCTAAAAGGTCTATAAGTATATGGATGAGATTGGGTACCTCGTCTTGGGGACACTATAGATGTAGCCAACTTTGTATATTAATACAAACGATGTGATCCCAAAATCGTTCATGTGGAGAAATGCAAGTGAGAGCATCTTATGCAAAAGACGTTTGCATAAAACCATACCACAAAATAGTCACTTTTTCTTTATAAACAACTGTTTACTATTAAAATTGACTATTTCAATTTGATGACCTAGGATAACTCGATCTGAATCCTGAGCTAGCTATGAACTCCTATTTATTTGGGATTATCATTTAATCTGTATAGGTGAGAGTAGTTTAATAGAACTACTCAATAAGCCTCCCATTTGGGGGATAAGACTGGATAGATAGCTAGGGACATAGTTCTGGATGAAGGAATTCAATCCTACTCAATTTAGGGTTAGCAGATAGGTTGTCCCCTTAAGTACTGATTCCTGGTATTGAATAAAGGGGTCTCGCCCTCTCATGGTCGAGAGCGATATGGTTTATTATTTGGACTATAAACCAATTGTTCAATAGAGGATCAATGGGAGCTTAAGGAGTAAGATGTAAATACAAGGGTAAGACGTTAATTTTTACCTAGATGTAAATACGAAGGACCTGTTAATGATCGACTTACTGATTATGGTTAAATCAAGTGGACAAAATTATATCTACAGTGAGGAGAGTGCAACCATCGAGCTATAGTGGTGCGTCTCGATGGTTAATGAATATTAATTAATTCGATTTGAAGAGTTTAACCGATTAATCTCAAAACATTGGAACACATGATATGTAGATGCATAAGGTTCCTCTACTAGCTCGTAAAAGATTAAACCTTGGATTAGAATATTGAGCGAATTTGAAGCGTTCAAATTCAAAATTAGGGTTTGAATTTGAATTGTTTAATTTCAATTTAGGGTTTGGATAAATATATTAGATATAATTAAACGTTTAAAATTATTGAAATTTAAACGTAATTGGAGAGTTCAAAATATTTAAATGATGATTTAAATATTAATTACATGAATAGGATTCATGTTTCAATTAGGTGTTTTATTAATTTAATATTTGATATTAAATTATTATCATTTAATTAATTAAATTTGTTTAATTAATTATTTAATCAAATCAATTTCAAATTAAGAAATTCAATTTTGAAAATTGAATTTTGGTTTAATTTAGTTAAACTAGAAATTGAATTAAACATTATTATATTTGAAATTGGTCTTAATGGATTATCCAACATTTTGATGTTGTTAATGGATTAATCCACAAAATTACACCTTTCCCACTAATCTCAAATGGATTTTTAAGTGTCAAAGTGTTGTAGCTTAGTGCTTGCATAGATGACTTGAATAAAAGTTTCAAATTTCTAAGGATTACTTTCTTTGCATTCAGAATTTTATGAAACTTCTGAAAATTTATGAGTTTTGCTCTCAAACCTCTTGATGCTAGTTATTATGAAGTAGAAACTTTTGCGTAACCAGATAAATAAATAAAGTGTTGGGTATGTTGTTGCATTGATGAAAAAGAAATAAATAAAGGCGGCAGATTTGAGAAAGACAGTTACGTTGATAGATGTAGTGAGTATGCGATGAACGGGTTGAGAAGATCTTTAGCTAGCGTTACTCGGGAATGCGTCAGACTATGTGATCATGTTACAACCATGCACAGCAAGTCATTTTCCAATGTAAATGCGATGCTCCTAAGTCTAGGACGCATGTGTTGAATACAAAAGTGTCCATAGAGCTTATCCCTAAGTCTCTACTCTTGCCCTATGCGATGAAAGCAAGATGACCATATACAATCATATCCTATCTCTATGATGCATGCGATGCGTTGATAACAAATAATGCTCATTCCTAAGCGCCTATCTCTTGTTTATGCATTCTCATCTGGATTTTCCAAACCTAGATTCTAATCTGACCTTTCCAAGTCTCGATCCTATCCTTAGACTACCCTCCCGAGTATCTCTAATGGACGAATAAAGCATACATAAACAAGAATCGCAAAAAATGAAGATTCCCTAGTTGTGCTAGCTAAATGCTTCTCAACCCATTCAACTAATTTAGTTACTCATGCGTGAATAATGGAGAGTGAACAGATATAAAGAAAGAAATTCCATTCTTATAAATGAGTTGAGTACAAAATGTCAGTGAATGTTAAAGGTAGAGAGCCTGGCGGCATTTCCTTGCTGACCGAGGCTTTTTACACTGAAATTTCTATTCTGATCTAAATATGATCCCGCTTCCGCAGGCGTCGGCCCTCTCTCTGTCTTTGGAGCTTCCGATGCTTTCCCAAGCTTACCAAAATGATCTACCGACACAACTTTCTTCCTTGCATCCGCCTTAAAATGAAAGAAAACTATGGACAGAGGCATGAACTTATGGAACAAAAGATTGTAAAAGTGGTAAACCCCTTTTCTGAAGAATGCATTTGGTATTTATAAAGCATCCATGGTGAAAGGCGGCTTCTCTCTCCTGGTTGTACAGATGGGTCAACTTTAATTCTTGACTGATGCGCCGGATAATTGTCACCGATAAAGCTGAATGTACTTTATGACCGTTATCAGCTGTCAACTTAATTTGGATTCGACTGTCATCAGCTCTTTGTCCCATCGCTCTTAATTATCCTTTCACTCGGATGCGTCCACCATGTTGCACTGACCAAGTTGTGGCGATCCTTCTCGGGTGGATGTTTGCGAGCACAATCAATGCAAAGCCTTGCGGTGAAGTTGTGCTCGACCAATGAATTCCTATGATCGCAATCTTTGCATTGCGTCAATGCGTATTCTGCACAAAAATACAAAAATCAATTGTTCTAATGCGTTGAATGCATTCGACCGCAATATTATAGAATTTATGCTTAATGGACGCAATTTAACATATTTCATCAACACAATCCAACATTGTTTAAGAACTTAGCACTATGATAATGTGCATTTCTGCCTGTTATCACCTCTCCAATACCACTTTAATTCATCTTAATTTTGAGTTTCTACCACTCAATCCAAGGCTGAGAATAGTAGAGAAGATACTTTTGGTTGTCTACTGAAGAAATTGAAGGTCAATTTCATGGATTTAATAAGGAGCAAGTGGAAATCTACAAAGGTTATACATCTAAAATCCTATTTATTTGAAAATTATGTTTTAGCATGCTTTTGACTCAAATTAAGTGTAATTAGAGTACTTACTGATTTTGTTAGCTTCCGTTTTATACATCCTTTCTCTATCAATTGGTAACAGAGCATGATTTAAACACTCGATTAACATTAATTTGAGTTTGGTGGGTGAAATTCTAGTAATGCATGTTTGGATGACTGTTATGGTTTTAATTTAACTTTGGCATTAGATTTCTCTTTGATTCTGTTGTTAAATTTGTAATTGGCTCTTGATTGATGAGCTTAATTGTGTGTTTATAAGTCTATAGTTTTATTGGAATCAATAGAGTTAAAACTAGGTTTTAATTGAAGATTGAAGCAAGCAAAATCAGCTGCAAAAATTGGAGAAGAAGCCATTGGTAGGCAGCATTGCAACACTGCCCATACAGCGTTGCAACGTTGTTCTTCCTGAAACCCAAGGCGTTGCAATGTTGAGAGGAGTCTGCTTCGATTGGTTAAGCTTCCTTGGGTTTGGTTCAACAATTTTTGGACCGGTTCAGCCTCTTTTGAAGCTTTGAAGGGCCGATTTGGGTCGGTTTGAGCGGTCCATAGGCATCCTCAAGCCATTTTTGATTAATTTTTTAATAAATTAGTTTTTTCTTGCTTAATATGCCTAAGGGTGTCCATATCGGTGTTGTTAAAATATTTTATGCATGTGATGTATGTTATATTTAAATTAAACATGTATATGCATATTGTATGTCATGTAGATTTAAAATTCTACCACAGGAAAGCATGTTTCATGCATTAATATATGTTATAAATTGGTTATAATGTATATAGTATGCATGATTAGAGTTTCATAAGATTAATATAATTGTTATATTAATGTATGGAATTCTTATGTATACAATATAGTATGTCTATAATTTTATAAGAGTTATAAAATAAATTAGACATTTAAAATCTATACAAAGATAAGATGCAAGCTCACTTAGGTTTAATAACAATTTGTTTTAATAGTTAAAATAGGTCGTTATCTTATAAAATACGGTTACAAACTCAATCTGACTATAATCTTGTCTAAGGCTGGAGGTACTTTAGTTGTCGATTTACATAACACCTCTACCATGGGATTTTAGCCGAATTGCTGAGCATTGTTAACCGGTTTTATGAGCATGCGTGAGCGGTATGAGGTAATAAAATTGTTTTATCACTTAGATATCATAGGTTAAATCCAAATATAAATGTTATATTTGGATAAACCACATAGACTTACACCTAAGTACAAGAGATATCTAAATAATTAGAACACTTCAATAGTAGATTAATAATATATATGATATATTATTTTTTGCTCTCGCGTTCTTAAGAGTTCACACCTTGAGATCCATGATTGGCTTCATGTTGCTTTTACCACGACTGCTCCATTCGAAAAATGTTTGCAAAGGTCAATAACAAGGTGAATAGGGAAGGTAGTTTATAGTAAGTGGGTGCAAGAAATGTGTCAACATATCCTACGGTCTCTTCTATTTGTTTGAATTGTGAGATTCTTATGTTGTATCTGTTGTCATTTTTAGGCGGCACTAGTTAGTTGTTTTTCTTAGTTTTGGCTTGATCATTGTCTTCCAATTCGGGGGAATATTCATACCGTTCTACGAAATCTGAAAATGGAGGGTCACACTTATAAAGAGTTACTAAGTGTTAGTAAGTTCTTTACCGAAAACGGTAACTAAATGACTAGGAATAAAAGTTATTATGGATATAGTATTTAGTTAAGAATATCTTGTTTTACTGAAGGAATATTTGACTATACCTTAGTAGCATCTATTCTGACTCACTAAAGTATTGTTGTAAATAAATAAAAAATATGGGTACTTTATTACTTTTGCTAAAATTGGACTTAGATGAAATTTTCTCATAGAATTTATTTATGTTTCAACATGCCAGACTTGATTATACAACTCTTAGCCTCCGATAAGTTCAATGGAGAGGGGTATTCAAATTGGAAGTCAAACATAAACACAATACTAGTGGTTGATGACCAAAGATTCGTTTTAACAGAGGAACGTCCTCCTCTTCCCAACCCTAATGCAACTCAAAATGTTTGGGATGCCTATGAAAAATGGGTCTGGGCTAATGAAAAAGACAAAACTATATTTTGGCAAGCATATCTGATATACTTACCAAAAAGCATGAAGTCATGGTCACTGCTAGAGAGATGTTTGGATAGTTGTCCTCATCAGCACGACGTGATGCTATAAAATACATTTATAATTCGTGTATGAAGGAGGAGACCTTTGTTAGAGAACATGTCCAAATTAATATAGCAGAAGTAAACGGGACTGTCGTACACAAGAGGAGTTAAATGAGTATTGATAACGGGCAGAAATACACGTTATCATAGCGTTAAATTCTTAAACAATGTTGGATTGCGTTAATGAAATATGTTAAATTGCGTCCATTAAGCATAAATTCTATAATATTGCGGTCGCATGTGCCCAACGCATTAGAACAGTTGATCTTTATATTTTTGTGTAGAATATGCGTGAATGCAATGCAAAGATTGCGATCATAGGAATTCATTGGTCGAACGCAACTTCACCGCAAGACTTTGTGTTGATCGTGCTCGCACACATTTGCCCTAGAAGGATCACCGCAACTTGGTCAGCGCAACATGGTGGACGCATTGGGGTGAAAGGATAATTAAGAGCGATGAGACAGAAAGCTGATGATAATCAGATCCAAATTAAGTTGACAGTCGATAACGGTCACGAAGTACATTCACCTTTATCGGTGACAATTATCCGATGCATCAGTCAGGGATTAAAGTTGTCCCATCTATACAACTAGGAGGGAGAAGCTGCCTTTCACCATGGAAGCTCTATAAATACCAAGTGCATTCTTCGGAAAGGGGGTTCTTGACTTTTACAATCTTTTATCCCACAAGTTCACGCCTCAGTCCATAGCTTTCTTTCATTTTAAGGCGGATGCGAGGAAGAAAGTTGTGCCGGTAGATTGTTCCGGTAAGCTTGGGAAAGCGCTGGAAGCTCCAAGACAGAGAGAGGGCCGATGCCTGCAAAAGCGGGAACATCTTTAGATCATAATAGAGATTCAGTCGAAAAAGCCTCGGTTAGTAAGGAATTGCTACCAGGCTCTCTACCTTTACTTTCCATTGTCATTTTGTACTCAACTCATTTATAAGAATGTAATTTCTTCCTCTATATCTGTTCACTCTCTGTTATTCACGCATGAGTAGCTAAATTAGTTGAATGGGTTGAGAAGTATTTAGCTAGCATAACCAGGGAATCTTCATTCTTTGCGATTATCTTGTTTATGAATGTTTCATTCGTCTATTAGAGATACTTGGGAGGGTAGTCTAAGGACAGGATCTAAACTTGGGAAGGTCAGGTCAGAATCTAGGTTTGGAAGAACCAGATTAGAATGCATAAACGAGAGATAGGTGCTTAGGAATGAGCACTAATTGTTGTTAACGCATCGCATGCATCCTAGAGATAGGATATGATTGTATGCGGTCACCTTGCTTTCATACATTTTGCATCAACGTATAGGACGAGAGTAGAGATTTAGGGATAAGCTCTATGGACATTTTACATTCAACACATGCGTCCTAGATTTAGGAGCATCGAATTTACATATGAAAATGACTTGCTGTGCAAGGTTTAACATGATCGCATAGTCTAACGTATTCCGGAGTAACGCTAGCTAAAGATCTTCTCAACCCGTTCATCGCATACTCATTGTATCTATCAACGCAATTGTCTTTCTTAAATCCGACGCGTTTGTTTATTTTCTTTTCATCAACGCAACAACACACCCAACACTTTATTTATTTACTTGATTACCACAAAGTTTTCGTAAAAATTACCAATGCAATCTATTTTCACAAGTTCCTGTGTTCGACCCTAAACTTACCAGGAAATTCAGAGGAATTTACACTTGGATTCCACTGGGGAAACTTGAGTGCACAACACAATTCCATCAATGCGTAGCATCCATATTTCCACCACATAATTCTTAGCATCAAGTATGATAATGAAATCTCTTCCAGAGTTTTCTAACCTTTCGTACAAACGCAATAATGAATAAGATTGATTACAACTTGACAACTCTCTTGAATGAACTCCAGAATTATCAATCCTTAATGAAAAATAAAGAAGGAGAAGCAAAATTTGTTTCCCAAAATAATTTCAAAAGAGTGCTTCATCTAGTTCAAAACCCTATGAAAATAAGTCTAGATCTTCAAAGGATAAGTATGTCCAAATGAAGAAAAAAGGGAAAAGGAAAGAAACAAACTCCTGCTACTAAGAGCAAGAAGAAAGTTGCAGAAGGAAAATGTTTCCATTGTAACATCGATGGGCATTGAAAACGTAATTACCCTGAGTATCTTACGGAGAAGAAAGTTGAGAAAGAAAATAAAGGTAAATTAGATTTACTCGTAATAGAAGCATATTTTGTGGAAAGTTCTCACTTAACATTGCACTTTCTTTTAGAAAACTAGTTCCTGGAAGCAGTTATCAGAAAATGAAATGACTTTCAAGGTGGGACATGTGAAGTCATTTCGGCAGAAGCAATGGGAGACATGAAGTTATGTTTTGGAGATTCCTACATTTTACTAGAAAATGTATATTATGTACCAAAAATGAAAAGAAACTTAATCGTTGTATCTTGTTTGCTGGAACATATATATAAAGTCACTTTTGATGTAAATGAAGTGTTCTTTAGTTCAAAATGTGTTCAAATATGTACAGCTGAACTTGAAAATAACTTGTATGTGTTAAAACCAACTGAGGCAAAAATCATTCTAAATATAGAGATGTTTAAAACAGCAGAAACTCAAAATAAGAAAGGAAAATTTTCTTCTAATGCCTATATTTGGCACTTAATGAAGGGAAACTATCGAAGGTTTCACAGCGGAAGTGGGGATCATTCCAATTAGTTTTCACTTAATTCATAAATATTATAAAATCAAAACAGATATTATGCATTACTAAACAAAAGGAACTACAACATGCCTTTGAAGGAGAATTAGGAAAGAAGATACACTTACTCTTGAAACCAATCAATTCTTCATGTATTCACTCGACCTGGATCTTCTCCTCTTAGATCTCCAATTTGAAAACCCAATTGGGCACCACCACTTGAGAACCCTCTGTATTCTTTTGGGATTAAGAATTCAAGCAAGAGTTATGGGCTTTGGTTGAATTTTTGGAAGAGAGAAAAAAGTTTGAAAGGAGAATAAGATTTTTTCACAGATAACTTTTCTCTGACATTCAGAGGAAGAAGATGAAAATTGAATGAATCATTCAACTGTTCCCCACCCACTGAACATTTTTCCTGAGAGAATTAGGAGGAGGGAGTTGTAACTCCCTCCCTTTAATTAAATTAAAAAAAATAAATTTCTTGCCTAATGGGGAACCTATAGGTTGTAAATGGATCTACAAGAGAAAACGAAGTGCTGATGGGAAGGTGCAAACCTTCAAGGCTAGATTGGTGGCAAAGTGTTATACCTAGGTAGAGGGAATTGACTATGAGAAGACTTTCTCGCTTGTTGCCATGCTGAAGTCTACCTGGATCCTCCTATCCATTGCCTCATATTATGACTATGTGATTTGGTAAATAGATGTTAAGACTACTTTTCTGAATGGAAATCTTGAGGAGACCATTTATATGGTGCAACTCGAGGGATTTATAACCGAAGGTCAAGAGAAAAAGGTTTGCAAGCTTAATCGAACCATTTATGGACTGAAGCAAGCTTCTCGATCTTGGAACATAAGGTTTGATACTGCGATCAAATCTTATGGATTTGATCAAAACATTGATGAGCTTTGTGTATACAAAAAGATCATCAATAGTTTAGTAGTTTTTCTAGTGTTGTATGTAGATGATATCCTATTCATTGGGAATGATGTAAGCAAAAGAGTTAAATAACATGCAGCGGAAGTATCAAGGATCCATAAGCATTCAACTTCACTAATTTTGGCAAAAACTAAAGCATGCTTTTTTAAAAAATGGGTTTTAAGATCATACCTTTGAAGAACCCTCCAAGAAAACAAGTGTACAGCAGTCTTCACTTGATATCACCGTAAACCACCTAAAAGCCTTCCCTAATATCCTCTTGGAGCTTTAGGCAGAGTTGTGGGACTCAAGAACAACTTGAAAAGGTGAAGAACCAAGAAGAACTCACAGTAGCCGACAAGAAGAACTGTTTCTTCTAACAGAAGTTTCTCTCTAAAAAATTTTGCATTCATTCTTCTCAAATGACTCCAATCTTCTTTAGATATAGTAGATGGACATGCAAAGAAGTGGAGTGCATGGCTTGCAGCTCATGCTTGGAGAATCAATGTAGAAAAGATAATGACCTTTGTGTGAGCATGAAGATGAAGATAATGGAGAAAATTCAATCACCATTTTGTGCAACCATGCAAAACGATTTTCCATTTTTTCTTTTAAAACATAAAATGACTTCTAAACCATTTTAATTCAAAAATGATTTTATTAAATTAATTTAAAATATTAATTAATTTAATATCAAATATTAAATTAATTTTTGCACAAATATCATCTTCATATATTTAAATTATATTTAAATATATATTCTCTTGTTCTGTTTAATTTGAACGTTTCAAATTAATTTCTCAAACTACCCTAAAGCTTATCCATTTACGAGCTAGTAGGGGGATCTCGCAGATCTACAGATCATGGGCTCCAATTATTCGAGCTTAATCGGTTAAACTCATTAGTCTGATCTAACCCCCATTTGTTAACTAATGGGATACTCCACTATAGCCCATATTTGAACTCCCTTCACTATAGATATATTGTCAAACCTCGCCCCGTGCCTGCACTCTTAAGCCTAGGAGAGGCGTGAGGGACCGCAGATACCACCCTTTTGTGATACCTACTGTCCAACTGAACCTCTTTACAACACTCAGTAAACATAAAGTCAAGAAGATAACAACAACTGATTAAGTAGGCCCATTTTATATTACAACAATGTAATATTCATACAACTCCAAGACTTAATTATAAAGTTTACAACAACCATTTTTAAACCCTCTGAAAGTGTAATTGTGACTTGTCGCAGACCTTGACCATAGCAGCACCTTGGAACTCCTCACTTTTCGTTACCGTGGGGGGGAAGACATAATACATGAAAAACATGAGCTACAAAGCTCAGTGAGTGGCAGTTTTAAACAAACATAAGTTTGATTTTAGAAATTCATCTTTGGGAAAACAATTCCACAATTAACAATAATCACATAGCAAAATGTAATCTTCCCAGCCTGTCAGCTAGACAATTCTGGCATGATTACCAACGTGGACATAAGCTTAATACCTTATAACCCTTCGACTGTGCACATGTCGACATTTCTTGTTAGCCATGTTTAGGTACGCTGACAATTCCAGCCAAATATTCTGACAATCTTAGCCAAGCGTCTCACCAAGCACACTAACAATATTTCTGGGTATGAATCCCATTTCCTAATGCAAATATACATGCATTGTGACAACAATACAACAACAATCAAATCCAGGCAACATATTCTCTGGTTATGCAAATAGTAAAAATACAACCTATATATATAATCACACACATATATATAGAAATCAACCATTCAAACAATGGAATAACTACTCACCTTGGTTGGTTAGGAACTTTCCTTTCTGAAGTTCCTTAGGTTTCCTTGGTTTCCTTTTTGAACCCCTAAATTCCATATTCAATTATCAACTTAGATTACTCATAATTCCAGAACTTATTTTAAGATACTTCCTTCTGCAAACATGTTCTAAAATGTTTTAGGAAGCTTACCTTAAAATCCTAGCTTAGAAATCTTCGTGGTTTGACCGGAAATCAAAACATCAAGGCTGGCCTAAGCTTACCCGACAGCTCAACCCTTCTGCCTTTTCATCATTCTCTAACTCGATTCCTTGGAGCTTCTTCTCCGGCACCCCTACCCTAAAAATTAGACTCTCAGAACTTTCAGGTGGCTTTGGAATCACTCCAAACGCTCGAGTGTTCTAGGAGAACTCCTCGTCCTAAGTTGCTGCTACTTCCAAACCTTCCTGTCCGACAACATCTTCTTCTTTTGAAACTTCATGACCGAAGCATGGTTTTTGCTACCAACGCATGCGTTCTTCCATCAACAGTTTCTTCCACTCGACCCTAATACACTCTTCCTAACGTCCTTTGAAGAGAATTTGAGTTATCATCCGAAGTCCTTGGCCCTTTTTATAGGCATCCAAAATCACTCCAAGGTCGACACCTCTTACTTGGCCGTATGTCCAAGTGTCCTTTCCTTACACTATTAATGCGATCTTATGTCATCGCAATTCAAGGTGTCTTACTCCCCTTTTACCAATGCATAACCCTCAAATTTGCATGTCTTCTTGTGCATCCACCTAATTTGCTTAAGGCCTAAGATTTCTTCCCAACAAGCCACATGTCCGGATGACGACCTTGAATGCGTCCATCCAATCTCATATGCGTTCATCCAACGTCATATGCGTCCATCCTATCTTTGTGCCCTTGAAGTGTTTTTTAATCTCAACATAACACCCTTCAAGACATTGCCACCTAGCATCTTTCCCCATATGCGACCTTCTAATCCTTATTGTACCATTAACGCAACCTTACCTTGTGCATCCCATTGACGCAACTTGGTCACATATGCTACATGCTCGCAAGGCTTATCCTTGGCCGCATGTCCTTTTCTCGGTTAGCCATCATCAACCCATGGCTTTCTCATCAACGCATAACTTGAGTCACATTAAACTCAAGGCATCACATCCTTGCCCTCATACCTTGCTCTCCCGCATGGATTACCTTTGGCCTATGCGCTCAACTAGGATTATGACCAACCCTCTTCAACGTATACTATTTGCTCAAGCCTTGTCCTATGCGTCATGCCCTCGGATGTCCAACGCATGTCAACCCTTGAGTCAAGCTAAGTCTCAACTCAACACTTTATGGTATAACTTACCATTGCCTAGCCTCTTGCTAACGCATCCCTCATGACCAACGCATGTATGTCCTTGTTACTTGTCAACATCCATAATCTCTTGCTCAAGACCAATGCAACCAATCTCATAAACCTTATTACCGCAAGCCTTAGCAACACAAAGACAATTCACCATGCGTTCATCATAGCTTGTTTCATCGCCTAGCTCATCGTTTAGCTAGGCCGCCACATAGCATCATTGCATTGTTTATCGTTTAGCAAGGCCGCCGCATAACACCATCGCATAATGTTGCCACATAGCACCATCGCATAATGTTGCCACGCACCATCGCATAATGTTGCTGCCTAGCACCATCACATAGTGTTGCCACATAGCACCATCGCATACCGTTGCCGCATAGCACTAGTCTGCCGCACGGCTCTTGCTCATCGTGTAGCGCTGACGCCCATCGTCTACCGCACCATCGCTATCGCCTAGCTCATTGTCGCATAGCGCTATTGCCCATCGCATAGCGCTCATTTAGCGCCTCACCGTTCCGCACTATCGCCTACCGCATTTGCTATACGATCGTCTATCCGCCTACACGATCGCCTACTCATTGTGTAGTGCCGGTCGTTTACTATACGATTACATATCTCATCATGTAGTGCTGCACCTTAGCTACACGATCGTCTACCTTATCGTGTAGCACTGCTTATTTACTACATGATCAAACTGCGCACGCATCTCCAGCGCCTAGCGCCTATGTCCGCACAACTTGAGGCTACCACATGCTCTGCTAACCTCCCAAGACATTGGCTGACGCATTCTTGTCCTCGCATAGCCTTTCCTCTCGGCCATACTATAGCCTCTTTTAACACCCAACTAACTCTCAAATGTTCATGGCCACTGCATGGCACCACACTAACGCTTAGCACAAGGACAACGTATTATCTAATACTTAGCTATTTTTTTCTTGGCTTCCAACGCATGGTTATACTTAACCAAATTTTCATCAGTGAAAGCTTATTTCAAAGCTACTTAACAAATCTATTTAAACACTTAGAATTTTCCTTCTCTTTAACATAAATTTTAACTTAGACTTAGTTAATTCCTTTAATCACCTGCTTAAATAAGGAAAATGAAAATCCAGTTTTCACATATATTATGTCCACTTAATAACCATAATCAATAAGTCTATCATTCACAAGTTGTTTGTAATCATAGCTAGGTCAAAAATACCGTTTTACCCCTGTAAATACATCTTATTCCTTAAGTTCCTATTGATTCTCTAATGAACAATTCTGATTCATAATAACTATGAATCAAATCCTTTCTCTATCATGAGAAAGCCGGGCCCCGATTGTTCAAGACCTAGAGTCAGTACTTAAGAGAACAACCTATCTGCTAACCCTAAATATGGTAAGAGTGAATTCCATTTTGCAAGGCTATGTCCCCAGCTATTCATCTGGTCTTATCCCCAAAATGGTAAGCTTATTGAGTAGTGCTATTGGACTACTCTCACCTTTTGTAGATCAAAGGATAATCCTGAACAAACAGGAGTTCATAGCTAGCTTAGGATTAAGATCGAGTTAACCTAGGTTATATAATAAATGAAATAGTCAGTTTTAACAATAAAAGATCGCTTTAAAGAAAAGTGACTATTTTTGTGGTCCAGTTTATATGCAAACTCATTGATAGGATGACCCCACTCTCATGTCTCAACATGAACAATTTGTGGATCACATCATTTGTTGTACCTTACAACTTCTTGTAACAACTACAGAGTGGGCCGCATCAGTGTTACCAAGATGAGATACCCAATTTCATCCATATACTTATTAGACCATTTAGGCTATGTACGGTCAACTTAATCCTGTTTATGTCATTACATAAAGTTATAGCATTCAGACTATAGCCAAGGGTGTGTTTTTTGGATTTTCATAATAAGATGCAAAATCAACAAGTCATTGTTATTGATAAAGTAGAATGTTTAACACGAACTGCGAGTTCTAAAACATTCCCAATAGTAGGTTTACTAACTACAGTTAAAAATTGGCTACCGACCCAACTTCAAATGAAAGCTTTATGAGAGACTCAGTTTGTTCTGGCTATTCAGATCTTTTGAGATCAAAAGAATAAAATGGTAGCATTGTCTCAGGCATCGTATATTGACAAGATGCTTATCAAATATTCGATGCAGAACTCTAAGAGGGGCTTATTGCCTTTTAGGCACGGAGTTACATTGTCTAAGGAACTGTGTCCTAAAACACCTCAAGAGATTGAGGAGATGAGATGAATCCTCTATGCATATGCTGTAGGAAGCTTGATGTATGCAATGTTATATATTAGACCTGACATCGACTATGTATTGGGGATAGGCAGTAGATATCAATCTAATCTAGGATTAGATCACTGGATACTGTTAAAAACATCATCAAGTATCTACGGAGAATGAGGGACTACATGCTTGTGTATGGTTTTAAGGCTTTGATCCTTACGGGATATATAGACTCTGATTTTCAGACTGATAAGGATTCTAGGAAATCCACATCAGCATCAGTGTCCACTCTTAATGGAGGAGCAATAGTATGGAGAAGCACCAAGCAAGGGTGCATCGCTTACTCCACCATGGAGGCTTAGTATGTAGTGGCTTGTGAAGCTACTAAGAAAGCCGTTTGGCTTAATAAATTCTTGACTAATCTAAAAGTTGTTCCAGACATGTCAAAGCCCATCACACTTTATTGTGATAATAGTGGCATTGTGACTAATTCCTAAGAGCCTAGGAGTCATAAGCGCGGAAAGCATCTAGAGTGGAAGTATCATATCATCTGAGAGATTGTATATCGAATGGATGTGATTGTCACGCAGATAGCTTTAGAGCACAATGTTGTTGATCCATTTACAAAGGCCTTCATGGCTACGGTGTTCGAGGATCACCCGCACAGTATGGATCTACGGGATAGATCACATCTGGACTAGGGCAAATGTTGTGTACTTGTATTGGGCGTGGTATGCCCTAGTTTATTATTTGTGTACTTTTTATTTTGATTATATTGTACCTCCACTAGCTTTAGGTCAAATGGGAGATTGTTGGGGTCGACGCCCTAAATCTGGTAGGGTCTTATAGTTTGTAAACATTGTTGAACAAACTCTTTATGTAATTAATAAAATATATATATATATATATATTATTCGTTGTCTATAAAATATATGATATTTTAGTTGCATTAACCACAAACCAATAAACTAACATCCAAGGTTATCTTTGTAACTTAAACATGTATGTGGAGACATACAGGTCGATCATGTTTAAATGATAACCTAAATGGTCTATAATAGATGGATAAGGTTGGATACCTTATCATGGTGATACTACGAATATGGCCCGCTTTATAAGTGTTACAATTGTTGTAAAGTGCTACAAATAATCTGATCCTGGTCATTCATGTATTAGACATACGAGCGTGGATATTCTATACAAAGAAGTTTGTATAAAATCAGACCACGAAATGTTTAGTCTCGTTATATAACGCCATTCATAAAGACTTACATTTCACTAGGATGACTATAGGTAACATGACCTGAATCCTGAATGAGTTGTGAACTCCTACCTATGAGAGCGGTCCTTTAATTTGTATGGTTGAGAGTGGCCAGATCGCCAACTCAACAAGCCTACCATTTTAGGAATTCGTCTAATGGGGAGCTGAGAACATAACTACACAAGATGGAATTCACTCCTTTCCCGAGGCAGGAGTAAGTAGATAAATTCCTCCCTTAAGGGCTGATTCTGGATCTTGAACAATGTGGTGCCACACCCTTTCCTGGCTCGAGAGGGGTTTAGTCATAATAGGACTATGATTTATTGTTCACTAGAGGGATCAATAGTACTTAAGGAGTTAGATGTAACTACAGGGGTAAAACGGTTATTTAACCTAGCTGTACTTACGAACAATTTGTGAAGAGTCATCGTTTTGTTGATTGGTTATATCCAATGGACACAGAAATATATCTGTAGTGCGAAAAGTGCAGCTGTCGGTCTTTAGTGGAGTGCTCAACAGTTAACAGATGGTGAATAATGTAATTAAAGAGTTTAATTAACTATTCATGCACCAATAGAGCTTCAAGCTATAGGTCCATGAGGTCCCCTTGAAGTTCAATAGGATTTAGTTGAGAATCAGTTTTTGGATTAATTTGAATTGTTCAAATTAATGGAGGGATTTAATTATATATGATATAATTAAATTATTTCAATTATATGTGATATAATTGTCATAATGTATTTGATACATCAAAGCTTAATGTAGGAAATATAATATTTGAATGAGATTCGAATATATTTTCTATGAATGAGATTCATAGTTGTTAAAATTTAATATAAATGAGATTTATATTAAATGTCATATACTAGAGAAAAGAAACTATAGTTGATATTGTATATGATACAATATTAAAACTATAGGTTATATGTTATATTTGATATAACATATAATTTAATATAAATATAATATGATAAGTTAGTTATCATATTTATTTATATTATATTATTATTATTTGAATAATAAGGAAGGAAGTTATAACTCCCTTCCCGATCTTTTCTCTCCACCCACATTAGTGGGGGTGATGATTATTCATTATGGTAAGAAGAATAAAATAATTTTTCTTCTTCTTCTTCTTCTATGACGTTGGAAGTGTTGAACGATTGAGAAGTTACAGAAGCGTTCTATGAGTTTGTCTTGAGTGTTCTCAATCTTCTTCCTCCGCCACCTTAAAATTTCCTTCTTTAGCTAGAACCCACCATTCCTAGGTTCTCACTCTAAGAATACCAAGGTTTCATTGTAGTAGTGTGCGGGTTTTGTTCGTGTTTATTTTGAAGAAGGTCTTCGAGAAGTTTTTATGACCTCAAATCATAGGTAATTAACTCTCATACTTAAAAACATATAAACCCATATTAACTCCAATTCTTTAATTCATGAAACTTTCATACTTAAATATATAAGACTCTTACATTAACTTAATTAACTCTAATCCTTTAATTTTCCAACTCTCATAAATTAATTCATCCATAACTCATCTAATTAAAACGTATTTAATTTTAAACAATTTGATACTTAAAGGGATTATGTCTTAACTTACCTTTTTGATGACATTGGTTTCAATCTTCTTGGGTTCAATCTTCTCCTTTCCTTACTTTGTTCTGATTTATGGAACTTTGTTTTTGTTGAAGCAATTTTGGCTATGGCTTATATCTTTATCTGTCATTAAAAATAAAGGATTTCATTATTATTTTCCGTTTTACTTCTGAATGTTTCTTCCAAATGGGATTTTGAAATTTAATGTATTTTTTCCATTTGGGTTGTGAGATTTACATCAATTATTTACCACACCATACCACAGATGATTGAGTGGAGGGTGTAAAGTGAAGAAGAATGACTGAGATTTATGTTTTCTTATTCTATGTATTTATGAAGTTCAATTTGTTTGAACCTCCCTAGTCCCTACTGCTTGTGCTTATTAATACAATCTCATATCATATTACATAAAATGTGAAGGCATGTTTTCCCACAAAATTATGTTTCACGTGCTCAATCATTTCTATAAATGATCTCAGATCTTTGTTGTTGCCTTACTCGTGCTCTATGGAGGCAAATTCACATCGTTGAGTCTTCAGTTTTTATTACTTGATGCATATATATTTGGATGGTTTAATTTTGATTACTGGCATTTTGAATTCGTAGACTTGAATGGATTTAACGGTTATAGAGTTTGATGGAACTGATACTTCAAAAAATGTACGAGATGCAGATTCAAATGCCAATAAAAATACCGTTGATGTTAATTCAGATGAGACATCAGATGTTCTAAATCCACCGAAAAGAAGGAAGAATATGAGATAATCCATGGTTTGAGATCATTTTGAGAGGCTAAAAGATGATCCTAAAGACCCTCATGCTCAATGTAAATATTATGGAGTAGTCTATGCATGTCATTTTAAATGTAATGGTACTGGGCTACGAAGAATCATTTGAAAAATTTTAAAAATTACCCCTACTAGAAGAATAGAGGTCCAACCCAAATGACATTAGCTTTCAAATGTAAAGATAAAGACAATGTTGGGGATAATATTTCACAACTTGTATGTAAGTCATATAGTTCAAATATTTGTCGGGAAGCTTTGGTTGAAATGATAATTGTAGACAAATTGCCATTTATGTTTGTGGAGGGTAAAGAACTTAAGAAATTTGTTGATAGATTAACATGTGCAAGTCAACCTAGATTTGTTTTTCGGTCTCGGTTTACTATGGCTAGAGATGTACTTAAGTTTTACGTTAATGAGAAACAGAGTTTGAAAGACATGTTTGAGAAGAAGAAGTATAGAGTCTTTCTCACTATGGATTGTTGGACGTTGGGACAAAATATAAATTACATGGTACTAATTGTCCATTTCATATATTTTTATCGGAGATTACATAAAAAGATACTTAGTTTTTGTCCAATTAAGAATCATGAAGGTGATACTATTAGTAAAACCATTGAAAAGAATGTGAAGTATTGAGGCATTGAAAAGGTAATAACTTTGATGGATGATAATGCAAGTTCAAATGCTATTGCGATTGCTTATCTTCTGAAAGGATTCAATAAGGAATTATTGTTTGGTGGAGAATTTTTGCATGTTTGTTGTTGGGTTCCATATATTAAATCTTATAGTACTTGCTTTTAAGAAACATAATGATTGTATTAATAGGACTCAATATGTTGTAAGATTTATAAGATCATATTCTCCACGTTTTCTAAAATTTTCAAAGTTCATTGAAATCGAAAAAAATTCTTGTAAGAGTTATGTATGTCTTGATGTTCCCACATTATGGAACTCCATATATATGATATTTTTAAGTTTGAAAAGGCTTTTGATAGATTAAAAGATGAAGATGCTTCTTATAGACACGATATATCACCAAATAAGAAAGATTGGACAAATGCTAAGATGTTGATTAGGTTTTTAAAAGTCTTTTATGATGTGACATTGAAAATTTTAGGCTCTTTGTACACCACTTCGAATATGGTTTTTCATCATATTACCTGAGACTCCTCAACATGAGGCTCGACCTCATATTTTACCTTACCGACTTGTTTTTAGTACAGCAGGGAGTAAATACCTTCTCCGTCAGTCGATTGAGATAATTCCTCAAACGTGTCGATCTTGGTGCAACAGATAATGAAAGGCTCTCAACGACTTTCCAGTGTAAGCCTTAGATGTGCAAGTTGAGAAAGAGACTCTACCTCAACGAGCATGGGGGTTTGAGACCTTATGTGGAACTCAATAGGTTACTGCACACATTCGGAAGAAGAATTAGCAAGTTCACACATAATAAAGTCCAAAGTCTTATCTTGACCTATATTTCGAGGAACTAGCTGCTCAACATTATAGTCGATGTAAGCAACTTCACTGCAAGGTTCGGTATTACTATAAGATTAATGATCCCAAGACTCTTCTAGTCTCCCTACTGATTTAGTAATTTGAGCAACGAGGTTACTCAAATTACTAATTTCAGTTGCAAAGCTGAAGTTATCTTGATGGAAACTAAGGGATTCTTACTGATTGAGGGAGGATTCTTACACCATCTCATAAGATTAATTAGAAAGCTCCTTAACTAATTCTTCTAAAGAAGTACTTGAATTGGAGGACGATGCATGTATCTACATCAATGTTTGGTTAGATATCTCCCAAGAAGGGTAATGTTCGCGTACAGGACCACGCAAAACCTATGTTTGCCTAATAGGCAAATCTTGAACAAGAGAGGTTAGTTGAAGAACTTGACTTTTAAGTTCATTTATTTCTCTTACCTCTTGTTCTTCTTTTGCCACTTGGTAGACCTTATCTAGACATTTTTATACATGAATACATCTTAGTAACATATCCAATCAAGATTGCAAAACTAAGAATCTTGGCTTAACATGCTTAAAAGACAAAAATCCCTAAACATGATTTTGGAATTTCAAACCAATTCAAGAATCCATAATTTCATAATGCAATTAATAAAGAAAAGCAGAAAACTCAAGAAGATTGCAAGAATTCTTGAAACCCTAGAAAGAAGATTGAGAAATTACTTCACAAATCCTTAGACAAATCTATGAAGAAATCCATTATAATGTTTACAATCAAAGAAAGAAATGAAAATCTAACTAATTAAAGACAAAGTTAGCAATGAGTTGAACTGATGAAGAGAGAAACTTTAGACTCTATGAAGAATTTTGCCTCCTTTTTCACTAAAAATGAAAGAATACAATTTATAATTGTAGGTGTAGCATCAGACGCTGAGGCTGGCGTAGCAATGCTAAATTGTAAAAAAAAAGCCAAGAAGCATTGGGCTAGAGTCTTGACGTTGGGCCTGAAGCTGGGTTGCACAACGCGCACGCACCCACGCGCTAACAGTCTCGTCAAAATCCGAAGCGTTTTGTCGCTGTTGGGAGCATTGCAATGCTACCATGTTTTGCAGCAGATGGATGCTTTTTGTCTTCAAGCGTTGCTCGACGCTTTTGGGAGGGTCGTGAGGCTGGGTCTGATGGCATTTTGCTAATTACTCAAATTCTCTTCAACTTTGTTGACTTCTTGGTTATTTTTTATTCTTTTTAGCCCAATTTTCTCGAAATGACCCCTACTCGCAATATTAAAAGCATACAAACAACACAATTTTGAGGGAATTAACGTAGAAAATATATCTTTCTTAAAGACCTATCATTCATCAAACACAACACCTCTACTTACCATCATCTTCTCAGTAACAGGATTATATAGCTTGTAACTTTTTGAGCTTGCATCATAGCCAACAAAAATATGCTTATCACTTTTATCATCAAGCTTTCTAAGCTTTTGATCAGGTATATGTAGATAAGTGATACTTCTAGATACTCTCAAATGAGCAATGGATGGTGTTCTTCCTGTCCATTTGTTGAGGCGTTTTGTTCCATAAGCTTCTAGTAGGGGGAACGATTGGACAAGTATACATCACGTTGAACAATTTGTGCACAAAATTATTTTGGCATCTTCTTATTCTTCAACATGTTTTGAGCCATATTAAGTATTGTTCTATTCTTCCTTTCAACAACACCATTTTGTTGAGAAGTCCATGGAATTTTCATTAGCCAACAAATTCCATTTTCTGTGCAAAAAACTTTAAATTTATTAATTCTCCTCCCCTATCTAATCTCAAAGCTTTTATGTAATAACTGCTTTCCTTTTCAACAAGAACTTTAAATCTCTTAAACATGCCAGATACCTCTAATTTCTCCTTGACAAAATAAATCCAAGTTTTTCAGCTGAAATCATCGATAAATAATAAGAAATAATTATTCTTACCAAAAGAACTTGGTTTGATCGTCCATAAAGATCAGTGTGTACTAACTATAGTGGTCTTCTTGCTCTTGAAGAAGATTATTATGGAAAACTCTTCCTTGATTGCTTGCTATAAAGACAACCTTCACAAAATCGATCTGGATGTTTGACATATGGCAGTCCTTCACCATGTCTTTCCTTGCTAATCAAAGTTTCAAATGCCCAAGTCTCAAGTGCTAAATTCAAGATGGACCTTTCAAACAATACTTCAAGCATTTAGCAACATTAGTTTTATTTTTAATAAAAATATTCTATTCTTCGACATTTGCACTTTAGCAATCATATTATCATGATTATCCCTTATTGAAAAGACTATAATCCTTCATCAAAATATTATAGCCTTTCTCTAAGAGTTGTCGCAAACTCAAAATATTTTTCTTCATATCAATCACATAATAAACATCAGAGATAAATTTATGCTTTCCATTCTTCAAGTTCATCAAAATCTTAGTATTTCCTTTACCAGGATTTTTTGTGGCATCACTAAATATGATATTACCACCAACGAATTCATCAAGTTTCACAAACATCAACTTACATCCACACACGTGATTACTTGCACCGCTATCATGATACCATGCATTGTTTTCAATGTTTCTTCACCTTTACATGCTAGAAGCAATGATGACTCGTGTTGGGCTTGAGTTGCGGAAAACGGGCTGAAGGAAAATGATTTACTAACTCTGTTGGGCTTTGAGAATATGATGACTGTTAAACGTATACCAAAAACCACCTTATTTCTTCACATAAACACAAAACAACGTGCTAAAAGCACAATCCGTGTGATGAAGGATCTCGACCTTACACTTTGATGACTGAGATTAGAGCTTCACTCTTCTGTTGGTAATGCACTTCGAACGACTAATCTTTTCTTTTCTTTTTGCAGAGAAAAAACGAGAGAAAAGAAAAGAGAGAATCGCGGGAGGCTGCTGGAAATCACAGAGGTGATGAATCTTTAGTCGTCTAGGTAATGGGAGGTAAAGCTGGGGCCGTCTAGATGATAAGGCACAAGTCCTCTAGACGATGAAGGCTTTACTGAAGATGGTTTAGACGAGGTCGTCTAAACGATGGTTGTCTACATGATGAGGCTTGCAGAAGTAAACGATCATTGGCTAAAAGCTAGACGATCGTTTGCTAAAAGCTACACAATCAGTGGTTCAAAGGTATACGATAGAGGAAGATGATGAGAAGAAGAAGAACACGATAGTTTTACATGGTTCGACCAAGGGAGGCCTACATCCACGAAGAAGCGGACGAGAGTTTTTATTCAAGATTACTTCAAGATAAGTGTAGTCACTTAATTACAATATGCTCTCTCTCTCTCTCTGTAAAAATTAGTTATAAAAAGTATTTAAAGGTAGCTTGATTTGTAACTGATTCTATAACTGAATGAAGTTATTTTCATCTTCTGTGTAACAATCTCCACCTTGAAATGAACTTCATGCTTTCTTTAGCTTCTCTGATCTGACTGTTTCTTTCCTTTAACCTTTGTCTCTTAGCTCAAACCCTATTATATCAAGGCACTTATGGAGTTTGAGCTGAGTGACTGTTTTTGTCAACATGTCGGAGGCATTTTCTGAGGTATGAACTTTCAGAACTTCAATCTGCATAGCTTCTATTTGTTGTCATATGAAATGATATTTTACATCTTTATGTTTTGTTCTGTTATGGTACTGAGGATGCTTTGACAAATGAATTGTACTTTGATTATCACAAAAAATCTTCACTGTGTTCTGTTTAATTTCGAAGTCACTTAGGAGACCCTTTAGCCATAGGCCTTCCTTCACTGCTTCTGATAGTGCTATGAACTCTGCTTTAGTAGTAGAAAGGGCCATTACTAATTGTAAGGTAGCCTTCCAGCTTAGGGCACACCTTCCAAATAGGAAGATATACCCTGATAATGACCTCCTCTTGTCTAGATCTTCGGCGTAATCTGAGTCTACATAACCAATCAGCTCTGGTTCACTGTCTGGTAGCTATTGGTACATTAGTCTAGCATTAGTAGTACCCTTTAGGTACCTCATAATCCACTTTGTAGCCTCCCAGTGCCTCTTACCTGGATTAGCCATGTATCTACTCACTAGGCTAATAGCATAGGTAATGTCAGGTCTTGTAGACACCATTAAATACATCAAACTTCCCACAACTTGAGAATAAGGAACTGTTGACATGATTTGTTAATGCTCAATGTCAGAATCTTTGGGTGAATTCTCTGCTGAGAGTTTGAAATGTTAGCTATAGGAGTAGTTACTACTTTTGCCTCTGTCATTTGATACTTCTTTAACAATTTACTACAGTATTGTGACTGATCAATGCTTAGAATACTTGTTTTTCTGTTTCTAATAATGTCAATGCCTAGTATTCTTGTTGCATTTCCCATGTCTTTCATTTCGAACTCTAATTTCAGTAGATCTTTTACTTTATTAAGCTCTTTCATTGTTGCTCCTGCTAGAAGCATATCATCCACATAGTAACAAGTAGATAGGATGAGTATAGAACTCTGTATTTATATAAACACAGCTATCATAGAAGCTTCTATAGAAACCATTCTTCTGAACAAAATCACTAAACCTTCTGTTCCAGCATCTTACGGACTGTTTGAGGCCATAGATAGATTTTTTCAGTAGACACACATAATCTTCCTTCCCTTCGACCTCATACCTCTTCGGTTGGCTCATGTAGATAACTTTCTCTAGAAAGCCATGTAGAAAAGCTGTTTTGACATCTAGTTGCTCTAGCTCTAGGTTATTTTAAGCCACAATCGATAATAATAATCTGATAGAAGTCTGTTTTACCATTGGAGAAAAAATCTCATTAAAATCGACACCTGGCCTTTGTGTAAAGCCCTTAGCAACCAACCTAGCTTTAAATCTAGGTATTTCATCATTAGAAAAACCTTCCTTCAACTTGTACATCCATTTAGATACAATTGGTTTGCATTCTTTAGGCAAAGATGGCAACTCCCATGTGTTATTTCTCACCAGTGAATCAATCTCTTCATTCATAGCTTCTATCCCCATCTTAGCTTTAGAACAACGCACTGCTTCCTCAAAGGTTGAGGGTTCTGCATCATTAGTTAAATCAGAAGCATTCAAAGCTAAGTAGTCTTCATATCTTGATGGTGGGACAATGTTTCTTCTCTGCCTATCTCTAGCTGGGCTGTAACTTCTCGACTCTGGTTTTTCTTGCTCAGTATCAATAGTAGCATCTTCTACTTCTTCTTCTAGATGAGGTAGTTGATCAAAGTATGATTCGAAGTTTGAAGGATCAAAAGTAGGAACTAAAACTTGTTCCACCTCAATTGTATCACTCTTCTCTTGAGGTATTGAAACATTAGGGTTAGTTTTCTACATATACATCTCATCTTCCCTGAAAATCACATCTCTACTAGTTATGCATCTTTTCTCAATAGAGTGTCACATTCTAAACCCCTTAACACCTTCTGTGAAGCCCAAAAACATATACTTCACAGCTCTGGCAGCTAGTTTTCCTTTACTCTGATGAACAAAGCCAGTGTAACTAAACACCCTTAGGTTATTCAGGTTAAGTGGTTGTTTGGTCCATCTTTCTTCAGGGGTTAGAAGGTTAAGAGATGCATGAGGGCATCTATTCAGTATATAAACTGTATATGAAGCTGCCTTCGCCTAAAATTTCTCAGGTAGTATAGCATCAGATAGTAGGCTTCTCACCTTCTCCATTATTGTTCTATTCAACCTCTCTACTACCCCATTTTGCTGAGGTGTATACCTAGCTATCTTGTGTCTAGATATACCATGTTGTCTGCAATAAACATTGAACTCTTCTGCACAATATTCAAGCCCATTATCTATTCTAAGACACTTAATCTGACAGTTAGACATTTTTTCAACCATGACCTTCCATTCTTTAAATTTTTCAAAAACTAAATCCTTAGATTTAAGGAAATAGATCCAGCTCTTTCTTGAGTAATCATCAACAAAAGTTAGGAAATACCTGGCACCATTTAATGATTGAAAAGATGAAGGACCCCATAGGTCTGAATGCATATAGTCAAGGATGGCCTTGGTTGTGTGTTGAGCCTTCATAAAGCTCTGCCTAGTAGCCTTCCCTATTACACAATGTTCACAAAAGGATAGGCTCTGAGGAACTCTCTTAGGTAGAATACCTTGGTTGGCTAGAGGTTGTAGACCTTTGGTACTAATGTGTGAGAGTCTCTTGTGCCATAGATCTCCTTCAATAGGCTAATTTTGAGACACAATCAAAGTTGAGTGTACCTGATGAACTCCTTGCACTACATACACTCCATTTATCTTCAACCCTCTAAGGATAGGCTTACTGTTATTCAAAACTTCACAGTAACCTTCCTTGTCTCTGTATTCATAGCCAATAGAATCAAGCATGCCTAGCGAAATTAGATTTCTCTTCAGCTTAGGCACATGTCTGACATTTCTTAAGAGTTTGACTGTTCCATCTTCTAGTTTCAATGACACTGAACCAATCCCAACCACTGGACATGAGTTATTGTTTCCCATGTAGACTGATCCACCATCAAATTCTCTATAAGTACTAAACCAGCCTTTGTGAGGTGTCATGTTGAATGAATATCCTGAATCTAGAACCCAATCTAGGTTCTTATTTGCTTCTTCTTCTGCCCTGCAATTAGATGTAGCCAAAACATCAGAATAAAAGTAAGAGTCCTCCCAAACTGAGGCTTCACCTGACTGATTTGGTTGGACTTTGGGTTGTGGCTGAGATTGCTTATTTTTTTGCTCATTTTCCCACTTCAATGTTCTGCAATCTTTGATTAAATGTCCATGTTTTTTTACAATATTTGCATCTGACCTTGGACTTCTCCTTTCCTCCTTCATCATTTGAGCTCTGTTTTCCTTTTTCTTTTTTGTTCTGTTTTGACTTCCCTTTAACAAACAAGCCTTCTGCACTAGGCTTGTCTTCTTTGCTTGTAATGAACTCCATTTCTCTGATCTTAAGAGTAGAAATTATGATATCAGTAATAATGGAATCTCTCCCATATTTTAGGGCTGTCTTCACTTCTCTGTAGGATTCAGGCAATGAGTTAAGAAGCACGAATGCTTCATTGTCTACCCCAATTTCTTCTCCTTGAGTCTTAAACTCAGTAGTAATTCTCTTGAAATCATCTAGGTTCTCTGTTAAAGACTTTGATGCACTCATTTTGAATGTAAAGAACCTTTCCCTTAGGAAAAGTTTATTGGGCAAATTTCTTGTCTCATATAGCTCATTTAATTTGCTCCACATCTTGAAAGCTGTCTCCTGATCAATTACTTGCCGTAGGACATTATCTGACAAGTTTAAAATTAGTGTTCCATGAGCAATTAGCTCCATATTTTCTTTCTCTTCTTCTATTGTTGTGCTTGGCAGCTTTGCTGGATCATCTAGGGCCTTGTGTGCCCTCTGCTGTCCCAAGATAGCCTTAATTTTGGCCTTCCACAAACCAATGTCACCTTTTCCATCAAATTTCTCGATTGTCATACCTTGCAACTGCCATTTTTTTATTTGAAACTCAACTGAAAGACTCTAAGATTATTGCTTCTTTGAATTTTAACTAATCTTGAAGCTTTTTTGCAGGTTCTGATATCACTTGTTGGGCTTGAGTTGCGGAAAACGAGCTAAAGGAAAATGATTTACTAACTCTATTGGGCTTTTAGAATACGATAGCCCTTAAACGTATACCAAAAACCCCCTTATTTCTTCATACAAACACAAAACAACGTGCTGAAAGCACAATCCGTGTGATGAAGGATCTCGACCTTACACTTTGATGGTTGAGATTAGAGCTTCACTTTTCTGCTGGTAATGCACTTCAAACAACTAATATTTTCTTTTCTTTTTGCAGAGAAAGAACGAGAGAAAAGAAAAGAGAGAATCGTCAGGAGGCTACCGGAAATCGCAGAGGCGATGAGTCTTCAGTCGTCTAAGCGATGGGAGGTAAGCTGGGGTCGTCTAGACGATAAGGCACAAGTCATCTAGACGATGAAGGCTTTACTGAAGATTGTCTAGACGAGGTGGTTTAATCGATGGTTGTTTACACGATGAGACTTGTAGAAGTAAACGATCGTTGGTTAAAAGCTACACGATTGGTAGGTCAAAGGTATACGATAGAGGAAGATGATGAGAAGAAGAAGAACACGATAGTTTTACGTGGTTCGGCCAAGGGAGGCCTACGTCCATGGAGAAGCTGACGGGAGTTTTTATTCAAGATTGCTTCAAGATAAGTGTAGTCACTCAATTACAATATGCTCTTTCTCTGTACAAATTAGTTATACAAAGTATTTAAAGGTAGCTTGATTTGTAACTAATTCTGTAACTGAATGAAGTTATTTTCATCTTCTGTATAACAACTCGCCACTTTCTTCATCTTTCTTAGCATAATTTGCATTTTCTTCCACTTTATTTTAGCATTTCCAAGAATAATGGCCAAATTTATGACAATTATAACATTCAACCTATCTTTTATCATACCTCATTTCATTATTTAATCTTTCTCTATTTGACCTCGAATAATTTTGTCTTCCATGACCTCTTGATAAATTTGAGTTTGGATTGCTCTCATCATATTTTCTTTGACCGTGGTTTTCTTGGTCTCAACCATTAAAATCACTATGTCCACAATTATTACCACGTTCTCGACCTCGATTGCCTTTTTTTTTTTTTTGGCTATCTTCTTTATCTCTCAAATGCAAGTTTGACTAAAATGGTTGCTCAATTGTTTGTTTATTCTTGAGAAGCTTCTCTTTATGGGCTTGTAAAGAACCCATAAGTTGATCAACGAACACTATACTCAAATTATTTGATTCTTCAATAGCTACAACGATGAAATTGAACTTTTCATCCAATAAGTGAAGTATCTTTTCTACCACTTGTTCATTATTTATTGTTTCACCATATATTTTCATTTCATTTACTATTGCTAGCAATTTTGAAGTATAATCTAAAATCATTTTAGACTCCTTCATATGTAGTGATTCATAATCACCTCTCAATATTCACTTTTCAATTTTTTAAGGCGAACCTTCTTGACTCGATCTACTCCTTTGTAAGTATTCTCCAAAATTTTTCATGCTTGATGTGCAATAGTTGCTCCAAAAATCTTCACAAAATTTGGATTGTCAATGGCTTGATGAATCGTGGTGAGAGTCTTTTGGTCTTTCTTTCTCGTATTTTGCAAAGCTTCTTGTTGACCTTGATTTAAAGTCGTATCACTTTCTGATTCTTCATAACCATTATTAACAATGTCTCATACATCTTATGAACCAAGTAGAGCTTTCATACAAATATACCAACTGCTATAATTTTCTTCCGTCAGTTGAGGTACTTAGAAGGGAACCAAATTGTCATTTGTCATTTGCAAAAACAATTCTTGTTTTGCAAACTCCGAAACTCAAGTTCTGATATCACTTTGTTGGAAGCGTGTGATGAATACTCACAAATAAGTAACTGACAAAGGAATATTTGAGAGAAAACAATTTCACTTTTATTTGAAAGACTCTTCAAACTTGACTTTTTGTGTATTCTTCTCTACGCACTTGGATGCTTTACAATCCTACTTATAGGATTCTCATGGGTAAATAACTCTCATACTTAAATACATAAAAACCCATATTAACTCCAATTCTTTAATTCATGAAACTCTCATACTTAAATATATAAGACTCTTACATTAACTTAATTAACTGTAATCATTTAATTTCCCAACTCTCATGAATTAATTCATCTATAACACGTCTAATTAAAACGTGTTTAATTTTCTACAATTTACAAGGATTTTGTCTTAACTTACCTTTTTTATGACAGTGGTTTCAATCTCATGGGTTCAATCTTCTCCTTTCCTTACTTTGTTCTGATTTATGGAACTTTGTTTTTGTTGAAGCAATTTTGGCTATGGCATATATCTTAGTCTGTCATTAAAAATAAAGGATTTCATTATTATTTTCCGTTTTACTTCTGAATGTTTCTTCCAAATGGGATTTTGAAATTTAATGTTGTTTTTCCATTTAGGTTGTGAGATTTACATCAATTATTTACCACACCATACCACAGATGATTGAGTGGAGGGTGTAAAGTGAAGAAGAATGACTGAGATTTATGTTTTCTTATTCTATGTATTTATGAAGTTCAATTTGTTTGAACCTCCCTAGTCCCTACTGCTTGTGCTTATTAATACAATCTCATATCATATTACATAAAATGTGAGGGCATGTTTTCCCACAAAATTATGTTTCACGTGCTCAATCATTTCTATAAATGATCTCAGATCTTTGTTGTTGCCTTACTCGTGCTCTATGGAGGCAAATTCACATCGTTGAGTCTTCAGTTTTTATTACTTGATGCATATATATTTGGATGGTTTAATTTTGATTACTGGCATTTTGAATTCGTAGACTTGAATGGATTTAACGGTTATAGAGTTTGATGGAACTGATACTTCAAAAAATGTACGAGATGCAGATACAAATGCCAATAAAAATACCGTTGATGTTGATTCAGATGAGACATCAGATGTTCTAAATCCACCGAAAAGAAGGAAGAATATGAAATAATCCATAGTTTGAGATCATTTTAAGAGGCTAAAAGATGATCCTAAAGACCCTCATGCTCAATGTAAATATTGTGGAGTAGTCTATGCATGTCATTTTAAATGTAATGGTACTGGGACTACGAAGAATCATTTGAAAAATTTTAAAAATTACCCCTACTAGAAGAATAGAGGTCCAACCCAAATGACATTAGCTTTCAAATGTAAAGATAAAGACAATGTTGGGGATAATATTTCACAACTTGTATGTAAGTCATATAGTTCAAATATTTGTCGGGAAGCTTTGGTTGAAATGATAATTGTAGACAAATTGCCATTTATGTTTGTGGAGGGTAAAGAACTTAAGAAATTTGTTGATAGATTAACATGTGCAAGTCAACCTAGATTTGTTTTTCGGTCTCGGTTTACTATGGCTAGAGATGTACTTAAGTTTTATGTTAATGAGAAACAGAGTTTGAAAGACATGTTTGAGAAGAAGAAGTATAGAGTCTTTCTCACTATGGATTGTTGGACGTTGGGACAAAATATAAATTACATGGTACTAATTGTCCATTTCATATATTTTTATCGGAGATTACATAAAAAGATACTTAGTTTTTGTCCAATTAAGAATCATGAAGGTGATACTATTAGTAAAACCATTGAAAAGAATGTGAAGTATTGAGGCATTGAAAAGGTAATAACTTTGATGGTTGATAATGCAAGTTCAAATGACATTGCAATTGCTTATCTTCTGAAAAGATTCAATAAGGGATTATTGTTTAATGGGGAATTTCTGCATGTTCGTTGTTGTGCCCCATATATTAAATCATATAGTATGTGATGCTTTTAAGGAACATAATGATTGCATTAATAGGACTCAATATGTTGTAAGATTTATAAGATTTTCTCCTGCACGTTTTTAAAATTTAAAAAGTGCACTAAAATCAATTTTTTTTTTTTTTTTTTTTGTAAGAGTTATGTGCATCTTGATGTTCCCACTAGATGGAACTCCACATGCTTGAGGCAGTTGTTAAGATTGAAAAGGCTTTGATAGATTAGAAGATGAATATACTTCTTATAGACACGATATATCACCAAATAAGAAAGATTGGACAAATGCTAAGATGTTGATTAGGTTTTTAAAAGTCTTTTATGATGTGTGAAAATTTTAGGCTTATTGTACACCACGTCGAATATGGTTTTTCATCATATTACAATTGTTTAGAATTGTATACATTTAAATTCTGGTAGTGCAAATGCAATGCTAGTTGAAATGGCCAATTCATGAAGGAAAAATTTACGAAGTATTAGGGAAACAATGAAAAAATAATTTATTGTTGTATATTACTATTGTGTTGGATCTTCGAAAAATGCTATTGTTTATATCTTTTTGTCTTAAAAAATTTTTTGGGCCAAAGGTTGTCAAATCTATGGGAAATGTAGTGGAGCAATGTTGTAGATGTCTCTTTCATGAGTATTTAAGTACTTAGAATAGAAATGAGCCTAACGGTAATAGTACTTATACACCAATTGTCTCGGCTTTAGATGCCATTATTGATTGTGTTGTAACTGAAAAGCTGGGTGAAGACTTTGTCTATGATACTGATGTTGATTTTGAAGGTGATGAGACTACACCTTTCGCATAGGGTAAGAGATTGATATCTATTCGTTGGAATTCATTGTTAAGAATGAAGGTGATATTGACATACTTCAGTGGTGGAAGATAAACAGTCATCGGTTTGAAGTTCTTAGCCGTATGGCTAGTAATATTTTGGAAATTACACTATCTATTGTAACGTTTGAGTAAGTTTTTAGTACAGGAGGACGTGTTGTTGATTCATCACATTGTTCATTGGCTCCATAAACAATGGAGGCTCTAATCTGTACTCAAAATTGGCTAATGGTCCAATCGATCTTGAAGTTTAACATGAATTGAAAGATACTTTAAAATGGTAGACATATTGAGTCATAAACTCTTGTCTATGATCTCCTGTTGAATTCAGTTTATGAACTATGTTCATAGACATGTTAATGGACCATTGTTCAAAATGGTAAGCATATTGAGGCCCTGAAGTTCATAACTAATGGTCCAATTCACAAGAATGAGTGAATTTCATCTTGTATAGCTATGTTCCCAGCTTCCTACTCGAATAAATCTCTAAAAGGGTAGGCATATTAAGTTAAATCGGGTCACTCTTACCCATACAAATCTGCTCTCATAGACTGGAGTTCATAACTCACTCATGATTAAGGTCGAGTCACTAATGGTCATTTTATGAGATGTTAATCTCTTCAGTCAATGCTGTTATAAAGAGAAATTAATCATTTCACAGTCTGATCTTATACAAACTCTTTGTATAGGATACCCTCACTCGCATTTCTCCATATGAACAATTAGAATCAAGTCTTTTGTGACACTTTACAACTTTTGTAACAATTACAAAGTGGACCGTATCTGTAGGGTCACTAGGATAAGACACCCAACCTTATCCATATATTACAGATCATTTAGGTTATTACTTAAACATGATGCACCAATATATGTCAACTATATACATGTTTAAGTTCCATAAAATAACCTTGGATCTTTCTTTAATGGATAATTGCATATATAAAATAGTCAACCATTCTTTCAAATAACATATTAAGTACGAGGCTTTGAGACATACTTCTGAATAGTTACTTCTCCCAATGATATCTACATATTGTTGGAAGAAAGTTTATCTGTCATTGTGCCTATTTGTGCGCCTATTTGTGTGGGTGTGTACCTAAATCTCATTTAAATCACAAAAATAATACGTGAAATATATTATATAAATCTCAATCAAACCAAAATTTGTCATAATATTTATGTGTACATATGAAAGTAAGACAACAAAAAAATAATAAAATTACAAAAGTAAGTTGGTCGTAATGGATCCTATTGAGATTCAATCAAAGTTCGGCATTGGCTAGATAAAGGGATTGTCATGGGTATATAAGGGAGAACATCTATCTCCAATGGTATGAGATCTTTTGGGTCAAAACAAAAAGCAATACCATGAGAGTTTATGTCAACAGTAGACAATATCATAACATTATGGAAATACGATCTGGAGATCCAATGCCTCTAACACACACCTTAATTATCTCGTAGCTTGATAACACTCTTTTGTTTCTGCATCATCTCAAAATACCTAATAAAGGCTATATTTAATTAGGTTCAGTATCTATCAAAATTAAGCTTATGAAAGACCAAGTAAGTGATAAAGCATGCAAAATCCAACGCAACATTCAAAACTCAAATTAGTTAAACTTCTCGAACAAAACAACTTAAACATAAACATAAACTTTTCCTTTTAACATTTATAAACATAACAATTCCCTAAAACTTGAATCAATCATAGGATCATTGTAACAAATAAATGAACAAAGCAATCATCCCACACCTACCCTCTAAATCTAAGCTCATAAATATATTAACTTATACCAAAACTTAAATATACCCGCATTTGACACTTGCAATGAAAGCAATCCTATATTACCTAAAACAAAATAAACAATCGGTTCTACTACCTCATCCTTTAAATTAATCTCTAACACAACTTTAAACTTATCCAATATCTTTTGATGGGTCTTTGAACACCATCGAGAAATGGGCATCCAAATTTAACCTATTATTTTTCGTTTAAAGTCATATGCATTAGAAGAAATTAGTGTGCTTAGGAGAAAGGAGATGTGTTCATATGTTAATCAAAGTACAAACATAAAATTAAACTGAACTGGGAAAAAAATATATATAAATAGAAAAGTGCGTTTGCCGGGAGTCGAACCCGAGTCTATTGCTTGGAAGGCAATTATCCTAACCGTTGGACTACAAACGCTTCATCGATTTATTATATATATATAATAATTAAGATTATTCCTATATTATAAATTTTAATCATATGAAGTATTTTTTCTTTAAAGGTCAAACCCAACCAACTATCTACCGTATAAATTTGAATACATGACTTTCAGAACAAATATATAATATATTTTTAAAATATTTATTTTCTTGTTAGATTTTCAATTCAGTCCCTAAATTATTTAAGTTCTACACCATGGTCTCTCAAAATAATTTATTCAAATAAAGATACTATTGTATTTTATTTATCCATTCATTTTTCAAATACTAAAAATCATTTTTGGTCCTTGAATATTGTTGTACATTGGTTAAGATTTTAGAGTCTAAATTTTGGAACCAAGTTGGACTCTAAAATCTTATTCTTGTTGTTTAGGAGTAATTGGATTCTTTTAGAAACAATTTTAGTAAGTATAATTCTACTTGTTAGGTAGGTTTATTGTGTGCTAGCATTTTGTATGTTTTAATTACCAAATGGTTATGTTTTAAAATTATCAACGTTCTTGAATTGTATGTTGTACTCTTGTGGTGATATGGTAGTGATCGGCATACTAAAGTGTTGTTATAAAAGTATCAATTGGTTGAGTTTGATTTATTCATTTTGTAACTCTTTATTTAGTGTCTTTAATCAGAGTCTCATAAGCTACTTGTTAAGGTGGATGATGTTTTTCTTATTTTGTTTCGTAGAGTATAGTGGATGATGTTTTCTATTTTGTTTCCTAGAGGAAGTTTTAGTTTCCAAGTGAGGCTTTAGCCATTTATTTACATTACCAAGTGGAAATTGTTTCTTTACCTTAATTAATGAAATTTTCTCTTGAATTGTTTTTATTGTTTTAAGTATTAGGAACTTGATGGGTTCTTGTTATATTTTTTTCTTTTTCAAATGACATTGAGGGCTATGCCATTATTTGCTTTTCGTTCTAATATTGTTGTCCTTACATAATTTATAGGTTATATAGAGGCTTTGTAGTTCTATCTGACGAATATGACAAAGTAGCTGAAATTTACTTCGTTCAAATTTGAAAGAGAAATTTCATTAAGTCATTCGTTCATTCTAATAGCTGAAAGTTCTCTAGACTCCTTTCAAATAGTTTTACGTATTGTACTTAGATTCTAATCTTTAACACTTCTCTCTTCGTAATGTTGGACTGATATCAGACCTAATTGGATATTTCTCCAACAAGTATTCAAGTACATGTTCGTACCCGTTTAAGGTGTCCAAGATCAGTTAAAACTTTAAGTGACTTTTTTGTTTATAGTAGAGACTGATTTAGAGTGTTGAATTAAGATTTAAGGTTATTTTATATTGTGACGTACTTTAAGCTCCTTTCAAAACACATTTAAGGCTATTTTATTTAGAGTGTTGACACAATTTCCTCAAAACTAGAGATGTTCAAGGGGCAAGGCAAGAGATGACTTTTTTGTCTTTGTCTCTACTCTCCATTTCATTCAACATGTTCGCGAAATTCTCCATTTAATTTTGTGGAAATGGAGGGAATTCCCCACAAAGAATTCACGAGAGATTGGATTTCCTAGAGTGAATTATTTCTCATTTTGTTAAAAAAAAAAAAAGAAAAGAAACTTATGAACGTATATAAATTCAATTAAAAAGTTTTAATCAAACATTTAATTTTTCACTAATTCTTTTTTATTTTGATGAATAATTCTACTTGGACCGTTTGAATTAAAGAGAGAATTACTTAGAACTAGTAGCATGAATTGCATATCAATTTATCCATCTATATAATCTAAATCTAAAATATTCATTTCAAACATATCAATTATTTTATTTATTAAACAATAAAACTTGTTTAATATAATATTTATATAATAATAACAACATAACGATAATGATAACAATAAATTAAAAGGACAAACAAGTATGGGTGAGGGTGGGAAACAATCCCCATCCCCGTCTTCTTTTAGTTACGGAGATTTTTCCATCATTCCTTCCCCTAATTCTAGCCTAAATGAGGAATTCTTGCCCCATTTGCATGAGCGTATCGCAGGGCCTTATTCCTATTGTAAAACATGAACATCTCTACTCAAAACCAATCTTTAGATCATCCAAAAATTATTATCAACCACCACATTTTTTATGGAAGATATAATGTTACTAGTTTCGTTTTTCGTCATTAGATCTGAAAGCTAATTGTTGCGTCGTGGAAATCACTGCATTGAAAGTAAATTCGACATTAATGTGGTATTAATCATTCTTGAAGGTTGCTTCCCAAGGTTAACACAACTCCCCCCTTCAGACGTGCAATCATCAAATGGAGGGTTGGAATCATAATGAGAGAAGCTTGGTTTTCTTAGAATTAGAGAAGAAGAAAGGAAGCCGAAACAAGGATGCAAAAGCTTATTTTTCATATATGAGAGCTCTAGTTTTGTAAAGCTATGAAGAAGAAGAAGAAGCTCAACGAAATGAATAGAAAAATAATTGCACCAGAAAAAACCCTAAACATTTTTAGATGTTTAAGATTTTGTAAAAAAAATTTAAAACACAAGAAATCAAACTATTTCTTTGTCCATCCGATCGGATGAACGGCGGTAGCACACGTGTGGAGAAAGGGTCTTTACTCTTACTCTTTCCACATTTGCAAATCTATAGAAGTGGTCTTCTATATATATCTTCTACCCATTCCTTAATTCTTCAATGTGGGACAAGTGAAAGGTACACTCCCATGTCCTTTAGTAGGCCTTCAACCTATGGTGCATATGGGTTATTCCCAAAAGTCCCCCACAAATGACCTACGAGCACTCAAAAAAATGATAGAAAGAAGAAAGTGATTCTGAGCAATGGAATGATAGTAAACTTATGTTGGGGTTGATGCCTTAAATCTCGTGAGTCTTGTACTTTGTAATAATATTGTACAAATACATTATTTATCTAATAAAACAAGAGATATTTCATTCGACATTTAGTGGCATTAACCCACAAAAATCAATAAACTATGATCTAGGGTTTTCTTTTGTAACTTAAGTATGTATGTAGAAACATATAGGTGGATCACGTTTAAGTAATAACCTAAACGGTCTGTAGTAGATGGATAAGGTTGGGTACCTTATCCTAATGACACTACGAATACAACCCGCTTTGTAGTTGTTACAATTATTGTAAAGTGCTACAAATGATCTTATCCTCATTATTCTTGTGGAGACATGTGAGCGGAGGTATTCTACCAAAAGAGTTTGTATAAGATGGAACACGAAATGATTAGTCTCTCTACATAATACCGTTACTAGAAGAGACTTACATTTCACCAAGATGACCATGGATGACTTGACCGACCTGAATTCTAAGTAAATTGTGAACTCATACCTATGAAGACGATCCTTTGATCTGTATGGGTGAGAGTGACTTATTTCGTCGACTCAATATGCCTACCATTTTGGAGATTCCTCCGATCGGGAGCTAAGAATACAATTACACAAGAAGAAATTCACTCATTTTCTATAGTTAGAGAAAGTAAGAAATTGCTCCCTTAAGGGTTGATTTCAGAGCTTTAATAATGTGGCGCCATCCTCTCTTGGGCTGAGAGGGGTTTGGTTATAGTTGAACTATAATTTATTGTTCATTAAAGGGATCAGTGGTATTTAAGGAGTTATATGTAACTATAGGGGTAAAATGGTAATTTTGGCCTAGTTGTACTTACGAGCAATTTTTGAAAGATCAATGTACTGTGTATTGATTATATCCAATAGACACAGAAATACATCTATAGTGCGAAGAATATAGTTGTCGGTCTTTAGTGGAGTGGTTGAAAGTTAATGAAAGTTAAATTCAATTAAAGAGTTTAATTGATTAATCAAGTATCATGGAGCTTCAATCTATAGGTACATAAGGATTCCTTGTTAGCTCAAATAATTGGAATTAATGAGAGTTGATTTAGTTTTGGATTATTTTGAGTTACTCAAATTAATAAAAAGAATTAGTTATTATATAATATATATGATACATTATAAAAAATAATTATTTGAATTTGATTAATATTAATTGTTATAAGTTAAGTGAGAAAATATTAAACTTCAGGTTATATTATATGTGATATAATATAAACTAGAGCTTATATGTTATATTAGATATAACATATGGTTTTAGTATAATATATATATATATATATTCAATTAATTGAAAATTGAAAATTCAGAAATAAATTTTTAATTATTCAATTATCAGGGAGAGAGTTATTTTGAATAACTCCCTCCATTATATTTCTCATTTATAATGTGGAAATGGAAGTGCAAAAGATGAGGAAGATGGATCTTCTTCTTGGATTTATAAAAATACATATTAAACACAAGGGGATGGTGGTCCTTGGTGTGTTCTTTACCCTCCCAAATCAATATTATTTCCTTTTTCAAATTAATCTTGAAGACCACAAACTCTCAACAATTCTCTACCTTGAGAATAACGAGATTTCTGCTTGATGGTGTTTAATTTGTTTGAATTTTGTTGCTGAGATTTTGCGATTGAAGTGTTTGTTGTGTTCTAGATTCGGAGAGGAATTGTCAATAGGTTAGTCTCAAAGGTATGTGATCTTTGGATTTGTATTTCCTTTTTGATTTCTATACGAAAACATCTTTATTATATTATGTATATCTTGTTTCTGTCCTTTATATTTTCAATATATTATGTAAGATTAGAATTAGGACACGATTGTTTTCGCTATGGATACTTGCGTATCCTTTCAATTGGTATCAGAGCAAATGTTGTTGTCCTAATTTTAATTTTCGAATGAAAAAAAATGATGGTGGGATTTTTATTCTGCATAGATGTATGTTGAATGTGGTTTGCTCATTTTGATGTTTCCGAGATTGGTTTTAGAATTTTTGCCATACAATTCTGATTTATGTATTGTTTTTGGCATATTTGTTTGCTATCGAGTCTATATTTGATATTCATGTCGTTTGTGATCACATTTCGGCTTCAAATTGGTGGAAAACGAAGTAAGAATGGAGAATAACAAATGAACAGTCGAAGAACTACAAGCATTCTGACTTATAGCATCGGGCTTAATCATTACAACGTTGCCCTCACACTACAAGACAAAAGCCTTAGTGTCACAACATTCTAGCCGTAGCATTGCAACGTTGCGATTGCAACACTGGTGAAGAGCTTTGCGATGCTCTAGATTTGAAGAGGCGCGTACATTTCAAGAGTTCAACTTACGGTCCGACGGTCTGGCTCCCTAGTGGTTCAGTTTAAGTGATTATCTTCATTTTTTTATAATTATTTAGTTTGAATTGTAATTTGGTTTAATTAAATTAATATAATTGTTATATTAATTTAACTAAAGGTTTAGAAAGCCAATCTTGGTCCAAATTAATGCTTTTATTTATGCATTTGATGTATGATTTTTTATTTTAATATATGTCACAATGTATTTCATAAAAAAAAATTCCACCATAGGATATGCATATGTTCATGCATAATTTTTTTTTTAATATAAATATTATATTGTAAGATTGTGTGCTATATCAAGCATGTTCATGCATAATTTATATTATAATTATTATAATATATAGTTTAGTTGTATGGATATATGTATATTTTTCATTACTTTTATATATAATCATTATGTATAATGTAATGAAAAAGGAATTGCATGCTAATATATGTTGAATCGTTTTTAAGTAGTTTATAATTGGTTTCATATGAGACCTGTGTTTAACAATTTTCTAATTTGATTAGAAATATGTTTAATTTGTTAATTCAGTTTCTTAGGATTAAATTGATTTATTGAATAAAAGATTAAATTTGTAATAAATGTATCTATAAGAGACCTTTTTCTAAGGGTAGTTCTATCTAGGTTGGGTATTTAAGCTGACGAAAACGAAAAACCTCTACCTGAGAACTGACCTGGAAGGTGAATTAGATAGATTTGTTACAAGAATGCCTTGAATGATTAAAATTTCTTAAAATGTTTAATGAATAGTAATCAATATTGTTAAACTATCAAACGTAAATGTTACTTTGGGCAAAGTTAACAAACACTTAGTAAAATTAATTAACCGAATTTTCTAAGTTAATAAACCCTAGGTAAAACACCCAGTGGGAGAAAAATGGAGTATATGATACTTCATTTTTTTCTTTCATGTTTCTCCCTAAAAGTTCACACCATGAGATCTATGTTCGGCCTCGAGGTAGATTTTCTTGTGTCCCCCTATAGGTAATGTTTACATATCAATAACAATGTGAATGGAGAGAGTGTTTATATTAAGTAGGAAAAGGAAGTGTATCAACACATCCCACAATCTCTTTCATTAATTTGAAGTAAACTTCCATGCTCGATCTCGAGACACCTTTGCATGTATCCCCCTACGGATGGAATTTTCATGAATTTTTACTCAAACTCCATAAATTGATAGGATTGCTTTAGATTTTGCTCCAATCAGTTTTTTCCTATGGTTGGCTCATCGAGGTGGAAAAATGAAAGGTTACACTTACCAGAAAATGTTAAGCAAGTTAACATTTTCTAGATGAAACAATGGTGACTAATAATTACAGGAATAGGAGTTATTCTTGTGTAATTATTAGTTGAGATTGTCTCAATTCAATGAAGGGTAACTAATCACTTTATAGCAGCTTTTACTCTATTCCGTTAAAATATCATTGCAAAATAGATGTCACATAGGATACATTAGAATTTTGCTAAATTGGTTGGTTGTTTAACTGGGTAATACGTCAAATAACTAATATAAATAAATTGTATGGTTTCACCATTTACATAATGACGAGCACTACTTTAAATCTACTTTCCACTGTTAAGTTAAATGGTGATAACTATACGAGCTGGAAACATACTATTAACACTGTACTCATTAATGATGATCTGCGATTCATCCTAGTTGAGGCGTGTCCTCAAGTCCCAGCTGCCATTGTAGCCTAAAATATTTGGGAGGCATATGAGCGATGGGTTAAGGAGAATGAAAAGACCTGAACGTATATCTTAGCCAGCTTGTCTGAAGTATTGGCCAAGAAACATGAACTCATGCTCATGGCCCTTAAGATCATTGAATCCTTGAGGGGAATATTTGGACAACAATCCTCATAACTCAAGCATGACGCTCTCAAGTATATCTTCAATGCTTGGATGAAAGAAGGGACATCAGTTTGTGAACATGTTCTAAACATGATGGTCCACTTCAACATAGCGGAATGAACGGGTCTGTCATTGATTAGGCCAGTCAAGTTAGCTTCATCATGGAAACTGTAACTAAAAGTTTCTTACAGTTTCGTAGCAACATTGTTATGAACAAACTTGACTTCAACCTGACTACTTCGCTCAATAAGCTACAGACATACAAATCCTTGATGAAAGTCAAGGAACAAAAGGATGAGGTAAATGTTACCAAATCCTCCAAAAAGTTCTATAGAGGTTTGACCTCTAGAACAAAGTCTGCACCTTCTTCCACCGATACCAAAAATAGAATAAGAAAAAGGGAAGTTAGAGAAAAGCTAACCCCGCTACTAGCCAAAAGTGTAAGAATACCAAAGCTGCAAAGGGAGTCTGTTTTCATTGCAACCAGGAGGGACACTGGAACAACAATTTTCCTAAATATTTGGCAGAAAAGAAGAAGGCCAAACAAGGTAAATGTGATTTACTAGCGTTGGAAACTTGTTTAATGGGGAATGATAATTCTGCGTAGATAATTGATTCAGGTGCCACTAACCATGTTTATTCTTCATTTCAGGGAATTAGTTCCTGGTAGCAGCTGAAGATCGGTAAGATGACGATATGAGTAGGAATTGTTCTAAACATGATGGTCCATTTCAATGTATTAGAGATGAACGGGTCTGTCATTGATTAAGGCAGTCAAGTTAGCTTCATCATCGAAACTGTACCTAAAAGTTTCTTATAGTTTGATAGCACGTTGTTATGAACAAACTTGACTCCAACCTGATCACTCTGCTCAATGAGCTGCAAACATACTAATCCTTGATGAAAGTCAAGGAACAAAAGGATGAGGCAAATGTTACCTCGTCCTCCAAAAACTTCTATAGAGGTTTGACCTCTGGAACAAAGTCTGCACCTTCTTCCTCTGACACCACAAAGTGGAATAAGAAAAAAGGAAGTTAGGTAAAAGCTAACCCTGCTGCTACCCAAAAGTGTAAGAATACCAATGCTGCAAAGGAAATTTGTTTCTATTGCAACTAGGAGGGACACTAAAACAACAATTGTCCCAAATATTTGGCAGAAAAGAAGAAGGCCAAACAAGGTAAATGTGATTTATTAGTGTTGGAAACTTGTATAATAGAGAATGATAATTCTTCATAGATAATTGATTCAGGCGCCACTAACCATGTTTGTTCTTTATTTCAGGGAATTAGTTCCTAGTAGTAGTTGAAAACTGGTAAGATGACGATGTGAGTAGGAACTGGGCACGTCTTCAAAGTTGTGACAGTGAGAAGATTTCATTTTAAAATGTTTATGTAGTTCTTATTTAAAAAGAAACTTGATTTCTGTAAAATGCATATTGGAACAATCATACACTTTGAATTTTAATGTGAATAAAGCGTTTATTTATAAAAATGATGTTGAGATTTGTTATGCAAAGTTAGAGAGTAATCTTTACGTGTTAAGGCCATTAGCATCAAAGGCCCTCCTTAATACTGAATTATTTTAAATCATGGTAACTCAAAACAAAAGACAAAAGGTTTACTATAAAGAGAATGCCTGTCACACCCCGCCCCTAGACCACCTTCTTAGCCTGGGAGAGGGATGCGACTGCAGCAGTTATCAACCCTTGAGCTGACACTTACTACCTGATGATTCTTGTGGAATAACTCTGATACCATACTATAACTTATACACAGCGAAATGATTAAGTCAAAGAGATAAACTATAACGAATTAAGTAAGCCCATCTTTTATTACGATAGTGAAATAACGTTTATACAACTTAAGAACTTAACAACAAAGTTTACAATGACAACCGTAAAAACCCTCCAGAAGTGTAATTAGGGCACATGGCAGACCTTGACCTTAGCAGCACCCTGGAACTCCTCATCTTCCCCTACCTGGGGGGGTTAAGAAAACATTTTGAAGAGTGTGAGCTACTAAGCCCAGTGAGTGGTTCTTTTAAGATGAAATTCACTTTGAAAATCATCATTTTTGGGAAATCAATCATATAATAATAATCACAGTGTACCCATGCATGATCATAGATTTATTCATGCAATGATTAACCTTTATTCCAAAATGCTACACATGGCATGCATATCATATCATCAATCAATGCAATCACCTAGGGAAAGCTTCCTATAACCCCAATTCCCGCCAATGTGCACATCGACCATTTTATTTATCCCACTAATCATGCTTAGGTACTTGACCATATTTCTCGCTGGTCGTCACCGACTACATGACTAGCAGGATAAATAAAATGGTCGATGTACACATTGGCGAGAATTAGGGTCATAGGAAGCTTTCCATAGGTGATTGCATTGATTGATGATATGATATGCATGCCACGTGTAGCATTTTGGAATAAAGGTTAATCATTGCATGAATAAATCCATGATCATGCATGGGTACACTGTGATTATTATTATGTGATTGATTTCTCAAAAATGATGATTTTCAAAGTGAATTTCATCTTAAAAGAACCACTCAGTGGGCTTAGTAGCTCACACTCTTCAAAATGTTTTCTTAATCCCCCCCCCCCCTAGGTAGCGGAAGATGAGGATTTCCAGGGTGTTGCTAAGGTCAAGGTCTGCCATGTGCCCCAATTACACTTCGGATGGGTTTTTACGGTTGTCGTTGTAAACTTTGTTGTTAAGTTCTTAAGTTGTATAAACGTTATTTCACTATCGTAATAAAAGATAGGCCTACTTAATCCATTATAGTTTATCTTCTTGACTTAATCATTCCGCTGTGTATAAGTTATAGAATGGTATCAGAGTTATTCCGCAAGAATCATTAGGCAGTAAGTGTCAGCTCAAGGGTTGATAACTGCTGCAATCGCATCCCTCTCCCAGGCTAAGAAAGTGGTCTGGGGGTGGGGTGTGACAATGTCCATCTTTAGCACCTAAGATTAGATCATATAAATCTCAGTAGGATTGAGAGGTTGGTTAATAATAAACTTTTAAGTGAGTTCGAAGAAAATTCTCTACCTGTATGTGAGTCATGCTTCGAAGGCAAAATGACTAAGAGATCTTTTACTAGAAAGGGTCGCATGCCAAAGAACCTTTAGAACTTATACATTCAGACCTTTGTGGTCCTACGAATGTTAAGGTAAGAGGAGGCATTAAATATTTCATCACCTTTACAGGTGATTATTTAAGGTATGGGTATTTTACTTAATGCATCAAAAATCTGAAACCTTTGAAAAATTAAAAAAGTACAAGGCTGCAGTTGAAAATACATTAAGTAAAACAATAAAGACACTTCGATTTGATCAAAGTGGAGAGTATATGTGTTTACAATTCCAGGACTATTTAATGGAACATGGAATTTTATTCCAACTCTTGGCACCTTGTACACCTCAGTGGAATGGTGTATCAGAAAGGAGAAACCGAACCTTGTTGAACATAGTTCGATCTATGATGAGTTACGTTCCCTAATCTTACTTGTTTTTGTTGGATTTGATGTCCTAAATCTTGTAGGGTCCTGTAGTTTGTAAACATTTGTATAAACAAAATTTTTGTGATTTTTAATATATGATATTTTATTCACTCTAGTCTTTGAAATATTTGATATTTCAGTTGCATTAACCACAAACCAATAAACTAAGATCCATGGTTATCGTTGTAACTTAAACATGTATGTGGAGACATACAAGTGGATCGTGTCTTATGTGATAACCTAAATGGTCTGTAGTATATGGATAAGGAGGGATACCTTATCCTGGTAACACTACGAGTGTGGTCTGCTTTGTAGGTGAGGTTGTAAAGTGCTATAAATGATCTGACCCTGATCATTCATATATTAGACATCCAAGCGAGGATATTCTATACAAAGGAGTTTGTATAAGACCGGACCACGAAATGTTTAGTCTCTTTATATAATGTCGTTCATAATTAAGACTTTTATTTCACTAAGATGACCATAGGTAACATGACCTTAATCCTGAGTGAGTTGTGAATTCCTACCTATGAGGGCGGTTTTTTAATTTGCATGGGTGGGAGTGGCCAGATCACTGACTCAACAAGCCTACCATTTTGGAGATTTCTCTGTTTGGGGAGCTAGGAACTCAGCTACACAAGATGGAATTCACTTCTTCCCCGAAGCAAGGGTAAGTAAATAAATTGCTCCCTTAAGGGCTGATTTCAAGGCTTGAACAATATGGCACCACACTCTCTCTTCGCCTAATAGGGGTTTAGACATAGTGGGACTATGATCTACTGTTCATTAGAGAAATCAGTTGTACTTAAGGAGTTAGATGTAACTACAGGGGCAAAACGGTAATTTGGTCCAACTATACTTACGAGCGATTTGTGAAGGGTCATCGTATTTTGATTGGTTATATCTAATGGACAAAGAAATATATCTGTAGTGCGAAAAGTGTAGCTGTCGGTCTTTTGTGGAGTGACCGACAGTTAACGGATGATGGATAATGTGATTAAAGAGTTTAGTCAGTTATTCACGTATCGTTGGAGCTTCAAGCTACAGGTCCATAAGGTCCCCTTGGTAGCTTAATGGATTCAAGTTGAGAATCAGTTTTTGGGTTAGTTTGAAATGTTCAAATTAACAAAAGGAAATTTGATTATATATGATATATTGATATAATGTATTTGATACATTATTATTTGATTGAAGGAACTAGTATTTTAATATGATTCAAATATAAATTCTATGAATAAGATTCATAGTTATTAAATTTAATATAAATACGATTTATATTAAATGTCATAAAATAGAAAAAGAACTATGGTTTATATGTTGCATAGGATGCAATATTAAAACTATAGGTTATAAATATAATATGATAAGTTAGTTATTGTATTCATTTATAATTTATTAATTATATGATAATTGAAATTTATTTTTCTCAATAACCGACCTTAGTGGGTAGTTGTATGGTTTTATGGCAAATTGAGACAAAAGGAAATTTGATTTCAAAATCTCAGTTGACTGACACTATTAACTATCGAATGATTAAACGATAGGATCAAGTTTACTATATGATAGTGCTCTTAACTAAAAGATCGAGCATCGAGTCTATGCAATAGACATTCATCTTCTACACGATTGTATCATTGTTTACTCGATCGTTTCCTCCTTCACTCCAGTCCTTCCCTCAATTAAAAATAAGCCAGAACCCACCACTCCTGGACTCTCACACCGAGAATATCAAGGTAATCTAGTGGTTGTATCTGGATCTGTTTGAGGATCGAGATGATACTCATTGCTGGTGTTTGAGGGAGTTCGAGTTCTTGCTCGTTGTGTTCGAGTTTGATCGAGGGATACACTTGAAGAAAGGTTCTTCAAAGATATTGTTTTCTTGATCTTTTGTTTTCAAAAGCATATTGTAATTTATGAATTAATGCATAATCTGTTTAGTATGACTGTGAATGTATGAGTTCTTTCATAATGGAGTTTGGACGATCCCCTTCCACTCATAGGTCCTCTATATTTAGAGTTCCTTCAATTTTAGGATATGCAGTGCAAACTGCAGCCTATATTTTGAATTGTGTTCCATCCAAGAGTGTTTCTAAAAAACTTTGGAATTATAGAATGATCGTAAAGATAGTTTACGTCATTTCAGGATCTGGGGTTACCCAGTATATTGAAGGGATCGAATCTCGTAGCGGAAGTGTTTTGTTAGAACACCTCACTTCATGAAATTTGTGATACCATCGGTGAGAGGATTGTTTGAGACCGTAGATGAATTTCTTCAATTTGCACACCATAGACTTTGAATTACCAGACTACATCCTACAATTTTATTTTTATATAAACATAATCATTAATCTAAGAACCAAATATAAACATGTAAATTAGCATGCTTTAGAGAAAATATTAGAATGATTCTTACCTCTATAGATTCACAAATAATCCTCTTCTAGTTCCAACGAACAGATCCCAACGACCTTGATCACAATAACTTCTTGAACAATCTCAAACATTACCACAAGAGTAACCTCGTTATTCTTTGGGATTCCAATTGAAAGATAGGTGGTATCCAACTATTGAGAGAAGGAGAGGAGAAAAGGAGTTTTGGTAAGTAAGAGGATTTGGCTTAGAGAAAATTCTGCACAATAACACATGGTGTTGTGTATTGTCAACATTTCTCTATTAGGAGTCTTCTGTCTCCAGTCTGTTCCCAAAAGCCCATAGGGAGGTCTTCTGTCTCTAGTCTGTTCCAACAAATAAGCCATTTTCCTAATATTTTTCTTTTCCATAATTAATTAAATAACACTTATTTAATTAATTAGTCCATTTAATTAAATAACATTTATTTAATTAATTAGCCCAATTGAATAACACTTATTTAATTTAAATTTTCACAATAATTAAATAACTATTTATACATTAACCCAATTTAATGTATATATTTAATTATCATATACATCTCATGTATATGTGTAAAACCTCTCTATTAATTAATTCCTTTTTAATCTAATTCACTTGAATTAATTAATTTGAATCTTATTCAAATGTTACTTTTCAATTTAATTATAGATCATATCCATAATTAATTATATATTAATCACATTAGTATATAGTTTCCTCAAATGAATTTGAACAATTCAAATTTTTCCTCTTAAGTATCCTTTAGTGAGCTAATGAGGGGACCTGGTGGACCTATAGATCAGAATCTTCAACGATATGAGAGTAATTGGCTAAATTCATTAACCAAATTAATCAATATTCGTTAACTGCAGGTACACTCTACTAAAGATTCACAGCTGCACTCTTCTCACTACAGATATATTTTTGTGTCTATTGATATAGACCAATACTAACAAGTTGGTCCTTCACGAGTGTTCATAAGTCTAATTGTGTCAAATTACCGTTTTACCCTTGGGTTACCTTTGACTCCTTAAGTGTCAGTGCTCCTCTAATGAACAACTTGTTTATGGTCCAACCAATATACAGAAACCTCTCTTAGGGTAATGAGAGGGTAGATCCCTTTGTTCAAGTCCGGAGACACCACTTAAAGGAACACTCATTTACTTATCCTCAACTAGTAGGCATAATGGGTCGGTGAATTGGTCACCCTCACCCATGAAAATCAAAGACAACCCCTCATGAACTGGAGTTCATAATATACTCACGATTAAGACTAAGTCGCTTAGGTCATCCTATTGAAATAGAAACTTGACTAGTCAACTGTGTTACATCTAATTGTTACTATTTCGCAGTCTAGTCTTATACAAACTTATTGCATAGGATACCTCCACTTGTGTGTCACCAACACGAATGCGTTGGATCATTACGTTTGTATCAAATACAAAGTGAGTCATATCCATAGTGTTACCAGATAAGGTACCTGACCTTATCCTTATATCATAGACTCTTTAGGCTGTATCCAGAATATTAATCCTTGTATGTCTCCACATACAGTTCAAGACTCATAAGACAACTTTGGATGTTAGTTTAATGGATTTAGGGTTATTAAGACAAAATAGACAATAATACAAGCAATAACATTTATTGAATTAACATCCATAACTCTTTATTGATGATGGTTAATTCATAACATTTACTATCTATGAGTTTTAGGACATAGAATTCAACAAACTCCAACTTGAACTGAAACTCTAATCAGTGGGTTTTTCACAATCTAAAAGGTGGGATTATTGTAACTAAATACAATAAACTAGGGCATCCATATACCCATTACACATCTTCCACATGTCGTAGATTATACAATGTACATTTCTCGTAGACCTAGACTATCGAGATAACCCTCAAACACTTTAGCTGTGAGAGCCTTCGTAAATAGATCAGCAATGGCTACTGCCTCACTGTTGTCACAGTATAAGGTGATGGGCATGTCCACATTTGGAACCACTTACAAATCACTTAGAAACTTCTTGAACCAAACTTCTTCCTTTTCAGCTTCACAAGTAGCCACTTACTTAGATTCCATAATGGAATTTTCAATACATCCTTGCTTTGTGCTATGCCACACTATAGCTCCCCGTTCAGGGTAAACACTGATCTGACGTGGATTTCCTAGAATCCTTGTCAATAAAGAAATCAAAGTCGGTATATCCTATAAAGATCAAATCCTTAGCTCCGTACATCAGCTTATAGTCCTTCGTTCTCCTAAGATACTTGAGGATGTTCCTAACCACTATTCAGTGGTCTATCTTTGGATTAGACTAGTACTTATTAACAATTCCCACTGCAAAACAAATATCTGGCCTAGTGTATAGTATAGCATACATTAAGCTGCCTACAGTTGAGGCATAGGGAATACGTCTCATATCCTTAGCTTCTTAAGGTGTCTTAGGACACTGTTGTTTAAAGTCAGTAAGGTACCCTGCATCATTCCCAATGAGTAGAATATCATCCACATAAAGTATTAGAAAAGCTTCTTTATCTATGATGATTTTCTTGTAGATACAAGGTTCATCAACGTTTTGATCAAAACCAATTCATTTGATCGAGGTATCAAATCTAATGTTCCAAGATTTGGATGTCTGTTTCAACCCATAATTGGATTGATTAAGCTTGCAAACCTTTTGCTCTTGTCCTTGGACTACGAACCCCTCGGGCTGAGACATAAAGATATTATTTCAAGATTGCCATTCAGAAAAGCAGTCTTCACATCCATTTTCTATATCTCATGGTTATAATATGTGGCTATGGATAAGAGAATTCTTATAGACTTAAGCATAGCAATAGGAAAAAAATTTCTCTCATAGTCAACCCATTTCCTTTGAGTATAACCCTTTGCTACAAGTCTAGCTTTGAAGAACTGTACCTTTCCAGCTACATCTCTCTTTCTTCTGTAGATCCATTTACACCCTACGGCTTTGATCCCTTTAGGTAAATCTACATGCTCCTATACTGAATTGGAGTACATGGACTCCATTTCAAGGTCCATGGCTTAGACCCATTGGTCTTTGTCTACGTCATGCATTGCCTGTTTATAGGACAATGGCTCCTTAGCACCATCATCTGGTATGAAAACTTGAGTTTCAGTAAAACCCAAGTAACAGTCAGGTTGTATCGCAACCCGCCCATTGCGTCGATGCACTCTCAACGATTGAGAAGGACAAGACTGACCTTAAATGATGGCTCCTTCATTAACTCTTGATGAAGAACTAGCTCAACAACCCTTGTTGATTCTGCAGTGGCTTTATTTAATACTATTTTGCTACATGATTTATGATCTCTCATGTGGTCTTCCTTAAAAAAATGTAGTGTTTATCGATACAAACACTTTATTTTCTTGAGGATCAAAGAACATATCACCTCTCGTCTCATTAGGGTAACCAACAAATTGGCCCAATCTTGAACGAGATTCTGAAATAACAAAAACTCGATTTACACCCCCTCTGTAACTCGAAAGGTGTTTCAAAAACACTATTCGAGGGAACATTGTTCAAGATGTGAACTGTAGTTTCCACTGCATACCCCCAAAATGAGTAAAAAAATTGAGCATAACTCATCATAGAACGTACCATATCTAATAAGGTTCTATTTCTCCTTTCTGATACATCGTTTTGTTGAGGTATACCAAGTGCTGAGTATTGGGATTGAATTCCATGTTCTATCAAATAGTCCTGGAATTCTAAATCATGTACTCTCCAACCCGATCAAATCGAAGCGTTTTAATTGTTTTATCTAATAGGTTTTCAACTTCAATCTTGTACTCTTTGAACTTTTCAATGGCTTCAGACTTATGTTCCATTAGGTATAAGTAACCATACCTCGAATAATCATCTATAAAAGAGATGAAGTATTCGTACCCTCCTCTGGCCTTTATATCGGACCATAAACATTCGAATGTATGAGCTCTAAGGGTTCTTTAGCTCTAAAATATTTTTCACTAAAATGTCTTTTGGTCATTTTTCCTTCGAGATAGGATTCACATGGAGCTAATGAACCATCTTCTATCTTGCATAAAAGTCCATTCTTTACCAATCTCCCGATTCTATCGAGATTTTTGTGGCCTAATCTCAAATGTCAAAGGTAGGTATCATTGTTACTTGGAGAAAGTCTTCGCCTTTTAGTTTGAGTATTAGCAGTTTTAAACATCTCATGATTTAAAAGTGCTTTTGATTAAGTTGGTCTCATATAAATTGTCTTCTAATTTAACTGAATAAATAGTCACACCATTTTTCATAATGAACGCTTCATTTAAATTAAAACAAATTGAGTATGATTGTTTAATTAAACAAGAAATAGAAAGAAGGTTCCTCTTCATCTTAGGAATAATGTATATGTTTTGTAAAAACAAATATCTATTTCCAAAAGACAACTTAGCAGCTCCCACTGCAGATCTGAAATGGCGTCTCCCGTTTCAACCTTGAGCATCATTTCACCATCTTCTTGCTACTGGAAGGAACTAATTCCCTATGAAGAAAAACAAACATGATTAGTGGCCCCTAAATTAAGTATCCAGGCATCATTGTTATTTTCTACTAAACAAGTTTCTAGGATTAGTAAATAATATTTACCTTCCTTCTCTTTCTTCTTCTCACCAAGGTACATGGGGCAATTGATTTTCCAATGACCATCCACATTACAGTGGAAGCATTTGCCCTTGTCAGCCTTAACTTTGCCCTTGCCTTTGCAAGTAGCAGAGGCCTTCCCCTTCCCTCCTTTCTATTTATGGATTCTTTTAGTACCAAAAGTAACAGACTTAGTTCTAGAGGATAAACTCTTATGAAACTTTTTGGAATGGGAAAATTTGCCTCTCCTTCTACTAGTCCCTTATCTTTCATAAGAGACTGAAAATTTTGTAACTTGTTCAGAAGGGTAGTCAGATTGTACTATATTTTGTTCATTACCGCATTGCTGCAAAACTGAAGAAAACTCTTTGGAAGAGATTCCAAAATAAAGGACACCTGACTCTGCTTGTCTATGACCATATCGTTCATTTCGACGACATTGAAATGGACCATCAGGTTGATATCATGTTCTCTCACGTATTGGCTCTCTTTCATGTGCACATTATAAATGTATTTGAGGGCCTCGTGTCAAGTCTGAGTGGACGGTTATCATAACATCTCTTGGAGGGACTCCATGATCTGATGTGCAGTCACATAGCCTCATGCTACTTGGTAAGAACGTCAAATCGACTTTCCAAGATGTAGACTCGGGTCTTCTCATTGGCCTTTATCCAACAGTCATAAGCATACTTTAACGCTTTAGATTTCCACATCACAGAATTTTCACCGGTTAATTTTCATTTTTAAGCAAAGATATGACCGTCGAAAACATGTTGAAACATATAACAATCAATTTACCTTATTAGTTATCTTTGTCATAACCCATTACTTAATTATTCAAGCAATTTAGCAAAAACACATTTAATCATAGAACCCAAATTAAAATATTGATCTTTTTTTTTTCAATGATACTTTAGAGATTTAAAGCAACAGCCACTGAAGGGTGAAATCGACTTCTCCCCTGAATTGAGATAATCTCAACCAATCACTAATACCAGAAGAACTCTTATTCCTATAGTTTTTAGCTATCGTTGTTTCGATCAAGGATTTATTAACTAACTTAATTCATCCCGTAAGTGTGACTCTCCCATTTTCGAATCTCAAAGGTACGCTTCAACAGACTACTGAATGGAAAAATAACTGTTGAAGAAACTCTATCCATTGTTGGAGTTTGCATTGTTTTGACCCCTATGATTAGGTCCTCCAAAGGGATGGTCGCTCTAGGACGACATGTAGAAGGACCATAGAAATCTCATGGTGCAACCTAGGAGAAAATCATGGGACACGTTAAGACGCATCTCTCTCCCACTTACTATGAATACTTTCCCTATTCACCTTATTATTGACCCATGCAAACACTTTCTAAAGGGAGGCCGCACCTAAGACATCATGAAGCCGAGCATGAATCTCACGGTGTGAACTCTTAAGGACATAAAAGCTGAAATTTGATATATCATATACACCAACTTCCTCCCACTATAGTATTCTAATATTTTATTAGGATTTTATTATACTTAGTTAAAAAACCCGACAAATGAATTTTTTTTAAGTCTTAAATTTTCTCAACATAACATTTATATTGAATAATTTAGCAATACTTGATTTCATTTATCAAACTCTTCTAATAAAACCAATCATTTATTGCATGCTTATAAAATATTTGCCCAATTCACCTTCCAGGTCGGTTTCTAGGTGGAGGAATTCTATTTCTGTCAGCTTTAATACCTCCTCATAAACAAAACCTTCCTAAGACAAAAGTCCCTTATGAACAATTATTTTATAAATTTAATCTTTTATTGAAATTCATTTTAATCCTATTAAATAAATTAGAAAAAATCAACTTATTCCTAATCTCATTAGAAATACCATAGATCAATTTTAAACCATTTAAAAAAATTTGGAACAATGTTTGCATACAATCTAGATTATAGATTTTATTCTATCTCATTAATACTATAATTCTTTATAAATTAATGAATTATGAAATATATAAGACTTCAAGTATTCACATACATCATTCCACTATTTGTTGGAACAATTTTAATATCTAGTATGATGCATGGGCATGCTAATTCAATCGTGCATCTATTAATTATAACCCTTTATATTTAATTACGATGCATGTACATGTTTATCCTAAGGTAGGTAATTTTTTGAATCTATATGACATATGATATGTAATATGAATTCAAATATTAATTTAAAACATACATTCAATACATAATTAAATTATACATAAAAAATTGGACCATTTTGAAACTCTAAAACAAAATTAATTGATTAAATTAATATAACTACTATATTAATTTAATTAATTAATATAAAATTAAAATTAAGGAAATTAGGTTAAAACTTGCAGACATCATGTCCCGCGTGCACAACCTGGAGTCCGTCAAAACTGCATTGCAATGTGAAGGAGCAGCATTGCAATGCTACGATTGTGAAGCGCTATGCTCACCTATGAGTGTTGCAACGCTGCGATAGTAGTGTTGCGATCCTAAACGGCAGAATGCTTTTATTCTGCTCGTTTTCTACTTCGAATTTACCCCAAACACTTCCTTTTCTTCCCGATCTCTTCAGCAACCATTGCATTATCGATCGACACGGACTTACATACTTGAAGCAAGAATTAAATTACCTAAAAATATAATAGGCCTTTACAATTTAATCAAACTAAAAAGTAATCTAGTATCAAAATCGAAAACATCCAATTTTGCTAACCAACATTCAAACATTCATAATGCAGAATATAAAACCACCTCTAAACGATTTTGTTTTGAAAAATAGAAGAATGAAGATGCAAGGAATTGGCTTTGATACCAATTGAGAAGGAGAGGAGAAAATGGATTTTGGAGAGTAGAGAGGATAATGGATACTGGGTCAGTGAACTGATCACTTTCACCCATTCAAATTAAAGAATAATCCCTCGTGAACAAGAGTTCATAATATACTCACGCTTAAGACTTGTCACCTAGGTCATCCTATTGAAATAGAAACTTGACTAGCCAGTGTTATATCTAATGGTAACTATTTTGTGGTCCGGTCTTATGGAAACTCATTGCATAGATGATAACAGGCAGAAATGCACGTTATCATAGTGCTAAGTTCTTAAACAATGCTGGCTTAAGTTGATAAAACATGTTAAATTGCGAATAAAAAGTATTAAATTCATAATATTGCAGTCGCATGCGTTCATCGCACAGGAACAGTTGATTTTTTTATTTTTGTGCAGAAAATGCATTGACGCAAGGCAGAAATTGCGATCATAGGAAATCATTGGCCGAGCGCAGCATTATCGCAAGGCTTTGCGGTGATTGTGATCACAAACATTTGCTCAAGAAGGATTGCCGCAACTTAGTCAACGCAACTTGGTGGGTGCATCGGGTGAAAGGTATAATTAATCACGATGGGATAGAAAGCTGATGACAGTTGAATCTAAATTAAGTTGACAGCCACTAACGAACAAGTACATTCAGCTTTTCGGTGACAAATATTTGGCGCATCAGTCAGGGAATTAAAGTCATCCCATATGTGCAATCATGAGAGAGAAACCGCCTTTCACCCTAGAGGTTCTATAAATACCGTAGGCATCCTTCCGAAAAGGGGTTCATCGATTCAAAAATTCATAAGTTCGGATCGCACTCTTGTCTTTAGTTTTCTTTTTTATTTTAAGGTGAAGCAAGAGAAGAGTAGAGACGCCAGAGATCGCTCAGAGCAACTCGAGATAGAACCCTGAGGCATAGAAGCAGAGAGCGGGCTGACTCTCGCGAGAGCGAGATTATCTTTTGAACACAAGTAGAAAGACAGTGTAAAAGCCTGAGAAGCAAGAGATTTCTACCAGACTCTTTATTTTATTCTTGCATTGTCGTTTTGTACTTCATTTTTATATTTATACAATGGAAGTTCTTATTCTACATTTGTTCACTCTCTTAGTACGCATGAGTAGCTAAACTAGTCGAATGGGTTGAGAAGAACTAAGCTAACATGACTTAGGAAGTTCATTGCTTGCGATTATCTTGTGTTATGCTGTGCCAAATATCCCTTTAGAGCTATTCGAGAGAGAGTCTAAAGAAAGAACCTAAGACTCGAAAGAGCTAGGTTAGAATCTAGACTCAAGAGAGCAAGATTAGAACTGCATAAACAAGAAATAGGGACTTAGAAATAAGCTATATTTGCCAACCTGCATCGCATGCATCCTAGAGATAGGAATGATATTATGTGGTCGCCTCATTTATGTGTGTGTCATTTTGTCATCGCATAAATAAGAATAGAGGCTTATATGTAGGTCCTATAGACTTATCGCATATCTCGCATGCGTTCTAGCCTTAGAAGCCGTGACATTCGCACCGAGAGGTGGTTTACTGTTGTATGCATGTTGCATGATCGCATAGCATGAACGCATCTTAGGAAGTGTTAGCCGAAACTTTTCTCAACCCGTCTACCACATATTCATCGTATCTCCCATTTTATCAACACTATCCAAACTTTGCCGCATTTGTTTATTTTTCTTCATCGCAAAAAACAACCTCAACAACTATTAATTTATTTGGTTACCGCAAAGTTTTCCTAAAAATTACCACCGCAACCTGTTTTCCCAAGTCCTTGAGTTCGACCCTGGATTTACCAAGAAACTCAGTGGGGTTTACACATGGACACTGCTGAGGAAACTTGAGTGCTCAACGCATTCGTTTAGCTACTCATTTCGTGGTCCAGTCTTATGCAAACTCATTGCATAGGATACTTCCACTCGCATGTCACCTATACGAATGCATTGGATCACTTAATGTATATATTTAATGATCATATACTTCATGTGTATATGTACAAAACCTCTTTATTAATTAACTCCTTTTTAATCGAATTCACTTGAATTAATTAATTTGAATCTTATTCAAATGTTACTTTCCAATTTAGTTATAAATCATATCCATAATTAATTATATATTAATCATATTAGTATATAGTTTCCTCGAATGAATTTGAACAATTTAAATTATCCGATAACATATGGATCCTCATCTGTTAAGTACATGCAAGAAAATTGATTGTTTTATTTGAATTTTCATCTAGAAAGGTAGTTAGAAAATCAGGTCTAAAATCCTTACCAACTCTTTGTCTTTTACTTCTTCTAGGCTCTAACTCAAGTATGTTATTCAGGTTAAAAAAAGGGAGTTCAGACATTTGATCAATGCTTAAAGTATTATCAGTTTGATTATTGAGGGAATTATCTACTAATTATCAATAGTTTTAATCATGGCAAAAATATGCTAAAAAAACATAGAAGCTCTATATTCACACATCGAGTTATAATCCGCGGTTAGACTAGGACAAGTGGGAGATTGTGTGGGATAATGTCCTTCTCATTGGGTCCTGTAGTTTGTAAACACAGTTTTGAACAAACGCTTGTGATGTAATAATATATGATATTTTCTTCACTTTTGTCTATAGAACATTGGATGTTTTATTTTCTTTACCACAAACCAATAAATTAAGATCCCTGGTTGTCATAGTAACTTGAGCATCTATGTAGAGACATACAAGTTGATCATATCTTAAGTGATAACTAAAATCGTTTGTAGTATATGGATGTAAGAGGGAAACCTTATCTTGGTAACGCTACGGATGCGGCCCGCTTTGTAGAATAGTTACAAGTGTTGTGACTTGTTACAAATGGTCTGATCCTGATCATTCATATGAAGACATGCGAGCGGGGGTATCCTATAAAAAGGAGTTTGTATAAGACCGGACCACAAAGTTTGATAGTCTCGTTATATAACGTCGTTCATGACAGAGACTTTACTTCACTAGGATGACCATAGGTAACATGACCTCAATTCTGAGTGAGTTGGGAACTTCTGCCTTTGAGGGTGGTCCTTTGATTTGCATTGGTGAGAGTGGCCAGATCGTTGACTCAAACCTACCACTTTGGGGATTCATCTTATTTGGGAGCTTGGAACTCAGCTACACAAGATGGAATTCACTCCTTCCCTGAAGCAGAGATAAGTAGATAGATTTCTCCCTTAAGAGCTGATCCCAGGGTTTGAACGATGTGGCGCCACACACCTTCTCATGGCCCAAGAGGTGTCCACACATAGTTGGACTATGTTGTATTGTTCATTAGAGAGATCAGTAGTACTTAAGGAGTTAGATGTAACTATAGGGGCATAATGGTAAATTGGTCCAGCTGTACTTACAAGCATCTGTGAAGGATTATCGTACTGTTGATTGGTTATATCCGATAGACACAAAAATATATCTGTGGTGAGAAGAGTGCAATTGTTGGTCTTTAGTGGAATGCTTTGCAGTTAATGGATGGTGGATCTCGTGGCTAAAGAGTTTAGTCAGATATTCACGTACCATTAGAGCTTCGAGCCATAGGTCCATAAGATCCCCTTAGTAACTCAATGGATTCAAGTTGAGAATAAGTTTTTGGATCAGTTTGAAGTGTTCAAATTGACAAGAGGGAGTTCGATTATATATGATATGATTGAACTGGTCATTTATATATGATATAGTTGACATGATGCATGAGATACATTAATTGGAGGAAAATGATACAAATATGATTTATATATAGTAAAGGAGAAAAAACACTATGGTTATATGTTGTATTTGATGTGACATTAAACCATAGGTTATAAATATAATATGATTATATTTATTTTTTAATTTAACAATTATGGGATAATTGTGCCGGCTTTTTCTCCGTAACCAAATGAGTTAGTGGAAGGTTGCATTCAGTTTTCATAACTGAATGATAAAATGAAAATTGTTTTCATTTTGCAAAGGATCAGATATTCACTCACCAGATTGTGTATACTGCCTATCACATAGCAAACCAAGAGCATACACGACAGCTCAAAGTTTCTAAATGATCATATACACGCACACGATTTACTAAACGATTGCATATGTTTTACTAAACGATCGTCTAGCTTTTTTCCTACGCGACGATCGTCTATACGATCTGCCCCTTTTACTAAACAATCGTGTACCTTTACCTAAACGATCAAGCATCATCTATACGATAGACACCTGATATCTCCTATTTGCTTGGTCGTGGTAAACGATTATCACTTTAAGAATACCGAGGGTTCCAAGTGGTAGTGTCTTCCTTGTTGCTGAGTTCATGAGGAGTTCGTTCGTGGGTAGACGACAGCGATTTGGTGGACAATTGATTTGGACGATCTCAGCGAGAGCGAGAGGTGCAATCTATTTGACGAGAGTGAGATTTTTGTGAAGAAGGGTTCTTCAACTGGTATGTATCTTGTTCATTTTTTGTCGATTAAAAGTTTCAAAGCATGCCTGTAATTTGTTGTTAATGCATAACTAATCTGTTTGATTGCGAATGCGATAATTCTATCACAATGAGTTTGAAATGATCTTGCTTCCGCTCAGAGGTACTCTTTGATAAGAGTTCCTTCAATAGACAGTACTATTATTAGCATAACTAATAGAAACACAGTCAAAAGTTTTAGATCCTACTATGGGTTTCTTAAATTCTGGATATGGTACCTTGGCTAAGCATCCTCACACTCTCAAGTAATCTAGGTTAGGTGGATAACCCTTCCACAACTCGTAGGGAGCCTTATCTAGCCTTTTATGCGTAACTCTAATAAGTATAAAACATGTAGAAAGCACAACTTCTCCCCACATGTTATCGGATAATCCAAAACTTAATAACATAACATTCATCATTTCTTTTAAAGTTCTACTCTTACGTTCTGCTATGCCATTTAGTTGAGGTGAATACAGAGCAATTACTTCATGAATTATATCGTTTAATTTGTAGAATTCCTTAAAGAAAGTCTCACTATATTCACCTCCTCTATTAAATCTAATTCTTTTTATTTTTTTATCTAATTGATTTTCTACTTCAGCTTTGAATTTTACAAACATGCTACTAGCTTCATCCTTTGATTTTATAAGGTAAATTTTTGTTTATCTAGAGTAATCATCCACAAAAGATATATAATATTTTTTACTATCTCTACTCATATTGTTTCTAAAAACAGCTAAATCTGTGTGAATTAGTTGAAGTAATTCAATGCTACATGTCGTTATTTATTTAAAACGTTTTTTCGCAAATTTTACTTCTACAAAAATTGGGCATCTATTATTTTCATGTGAATTAGAAACATTGATAAGATGCAAATTTTAAGTCTTTTAATCGATGCAACATTAACATCTCCTAATCTACCATGCCACACATCAAATGATTCAATCATATAAGCAAAACGAAAGGCATTTTCATTCAAATCAAACAAACCATCAGACAGATATCCCTTACCAACAAAGTCACTATTTTTTGTGATGACAACCTTGTCAGCTTCAAACACAATCCTAAGCTCCACTTTGTTCAACAGACAACCCGACACCAAATTCCTATGCAAAGAAGGAACATAAAGTATATCAATAAGGGATTGAGTTTTTCCAAAAGTAAATTCCAAAAGTGAACTTCAATAAAATATTTCCTTTCCTAAAAATACCAGCAATTGATTAATTTCCCGGTTTGCGTAGAAGTACGTTGATGCACCAGTGTTCATGATCCAATCAGACTTATTCTTTACCAAATTTGCTTCCACAACCACTGCAACAATGATATCGTCCTCGACAATGTTGGGCTGTAGGACTGGTTTGGCAACAACAGATTTTTTATCTGGCCTTCCTATTCTTTGGGTGCATTGGTAGAATTTATGTCCAGGTTTCCCACAGGCATAACAGATCACTTTAGACTTCTCAATTTGTTTACCAACGCTCTTTAATTGACCTTTCTTCTATGATGTCTTTATTGTTTGTTTCCCTTTGTTTTTAAACCTGTCTTTCACATTGGAAAATTCAACATGGTTAGCATTAATCGAATTCATAGATAAAGAATTCATCTTATTTTTTTGTTTGTTTTCCTCTTCGGTGTGCATATGACCGATGAGCTTTTACAACATTAGATCCTTCTTCTTATGCTTCAAGTGGTTATGGCAGTCACTCCAGGTGAGTGGAAAATTTTTAATCAACACATTTTCTTGAAGAACCTCTCACATCTTCATGCCTTCAGAAAGTACATTGGCCACTAAGTTTCGTATTCATGAATTTGATCCAACACTGGTTTATCGTCAGCCACTTGCCCACTATGTATTTCTTTTTGCCAACTTCGTCACCTCTACATCTGGATTCTAGGGTATTCCAAATCACTTTTGCGTATTTCTGGACAACAAACAAGACGAACAGTGAATTTGTTGTTGGGTTTTATGTTCTAAAAATCATGATTTGTAAACAATAAACTCATCCTATAAATCGATAAAGTTGTTTATTGAATATATGAATTGCTTATTTCGTTTCAGAAATAAATCCAATAAACTAAAATATTCATGACTATTACATGAGTACTTGAACTTTATGTGGAGACATAAGAGTAGATTAGGTTTGAGTAAATAGTCAAAATGATCTATAGTATACGAATAAGGTTGGGTGCCTTATTTAGGTAACAATATCGGATGCGGCCCACTTTGTAGTTGTTACACGGAGTTGTAAAGTGCTACAAACGAAGTGATCCTAATTCGTTCATGTGGTGACATGAAGAGTGGGGGCATCTTGTGCAATGAATTTGCATCAGATCGGACCAAGAAATAAGTCATTCTTATTTATAACGTTGTTTACTGTTTAAGACTGACTGTTTCAAAATGATGATCTAGGTAATTTGATCTTAATCTTGAGATAACTATGTACTCTTATTTATTTGGGATTATCCTTAGATTTGTATGGGTGAGAGTTAACTCAATAGCATCGGCTCAATAAACCTCTCATTTTAGGGGTAAGACTAGGTAGATAGCTGAGGACATAGGGTGCAAGATAGAATTCACTCCTTAGGGATAGTAGAGAGGTTGTTTCTTTAAGTGCTGATTCCGGGTCTTGAACAAAGGGCCCCACCCTCTTATTGGCCCGAGAGGGATTCTATTTGTTGATTGGATCACAAACAAATTGTTCATTAGAGGATCACTGGAACATAAGAAACAAGAGTTAATCTCGAGGGTAAAACAGTCATTTGACCCAGCCGTTATTACGAACAACCTGTGAAAGGTTAACTTACTAATTATGGTTATATCGAGTGCACACAATATATCTACAATGTGGGGAGTGCAACTATTAGGCTTTAGTGAAGTGATCCGGTAGTTAACGAATGGGGGTTAATTGATGTAAAGAGTTTAGCTAATTAATCTCGGATCGTTGGAGCTTATGGTCTGTAGGTCCATTAGGTCTCCTTACTAGCTAACAAACGGATTAGCCTTAAAATAGCTTGATAAGTTGATTTGAAATGTTCAAATTCGAGTTAAGGGAATTAGTAAGTATATGTGATATAATTACACGTTTAATTTTAGAATTAAACATAATTGGAGAATCAATTCATATATAAATATGCTTTAAATATTAATTTCATGAATAATAGAATTGGTGACAAATTAATTTAATATTTGATATTAAATTAATATAATTAATTAAATTGTTTAATTAACTATTATTTATTAATTTTATTAGAAAATTTGATTATTGAATTAATTTTTGTAAAATTAAATTTCAATTTTAATAGAATTAAAATTGAAAAAAAAAATTGATTTTAAAAATAAATTTTCAAAATCAAAAGGGAAATTGAAAATTGAGAAAATTCCCAATGTGGGATCTTGCCACTTTCAAGTAAGAAGGAGTCACATTCTTATACATAATTCCATCACCAAATTCAATGAGTAGCTGGAATCACTTCAAGTGATTAGTATGCATGAGAATCATGTAATGAAACCACTCTTGATTGAGTGGAAAAGGATATGCAATTGCTGAATTACTTAGTTTTTGAAAGTTGAAGAAGTTCTTCAACAAGCTGAAACACTAGAAAACTCCTCCTCCAATTTTCTTAACTTCAAGCTTGTTTTAAGTCCCACAACTCATTCTAAGGCTCCTAAAGAATATTAGAGAAGCTCTAGTGGTGGTTCATAGCCTGAATTGGAGAAGATTGCAGTTGTATTTCATTGAAGAAGAGGATCTTCATAGGTATGTAATGAAACTCTCTTGATACCCCATGAACATGTTTATTTTGATGTCAAAATTGAGGAATTAGAATGCTTAATGATCATGTTTTCTTCTGCTGCATGTTTTTGTATTCCATCATTTGTCATGTGGTTAAGCAGGTGCCTGCGAATAGTTTTATTATCCTTCTAAAATTTTGCAGTGTTCACAGTGGAAACTGGATCAGTAGAAGCTTCTTTGGAGGTTGTTGGATTTGTGACGGCAAAAGCATCCTCAGAGGAATCAGCATCAGATTTGGATTTGGTAGGGCACTCCATGGTTAGAGCGTAATCTACCTCAAGTTGTTTGAAGAAGATTTGTTGCTTCAAGGACTAGCTATGGTTATTGACTCCATCGAGTGACTCCAATTAGGACAGATCTGGAATAACTTTCCCGAATTTGATCGACATTGAAAATTTTCTTTCAAATTGTTATTCATCGTCAGATCCAGAAGCTAATCATTACGCCGTAAAAATCGCTGCCTTGAAAGAAAATTTGGCACGACCATAGTACGAATCGTTCTTATCTTTTTAGATGTTTTAGATTTTGAGAAAAAAAATTAAATAAAAAGCCCTTAGGGAAAGGCCATTTACTCCCACTCTTTCCACTTTTGCAAGTTGCTAGAAGTGGTCTTCTATATATTTCCTCTACCCACTCTTTAATTCTCCAATGAGAGACAAGTGAAAAGTGCACGGCCACTTGCCTTTGTGGGCCTTGGGCCTATGGTGTATGTGGGTCATTCCCAACAAGTTTTATATATAGAATTTCATGAGAAATTGTGTAGGATGACCAAAACAGGATATCCAACTGAAACATATAACCGATTTTTTAATTTTATGACTTATGTTAAAATGGTTATGTGTAAGGACTCATCTCTCCATTTAATTTTCCAATCCTGACCCCACAAGGCTTCCATCAAGTAGTTATATTTGTCCATGATTTTAGCAAATCTACATGTGGAAGATCATTTATGTTTCTTCTTTTAATTTGCTTTCAATTTCAAGAATAGACTGTTCATCTTCCTTTTTTTGTTCAAAACCCTTTCTTTACTTGATTAAATGGAAAAACAACAAGAACCAACCTTCTTCTTCTCTCAGTCTGAAGTTATCAACTATTCAACTCAACTCTCAAATATTCTTTTTTTGTTTCTTCTCCGATAATAAGCTTCTTCTCTGAGCTTCTTCTCCAACGTGCTATAGCTCAAAAAATGGCTTTTTAATCATGAATTGGAACTTTTCGATTTAGAACGGTTTCTTAAATCGTCCGATATATGAAGTTTGTGATTCAAATGCATGATTTGACTAATTTTTCATTAATTTCGATATCTATCATTGTGAATCCTCTGGTTTTTATAACATTGGTAATGAGTTCTAAAAGTTTTGTGATATGGAGGTGTTTCAAAGGACTGAATGTTCTACTAGAAGATTGGAAAGTGAAAGGTGAGTGGTGGGAGGGTTTTCGTTGGTTATAGAATTTGGAAGGTTGGAAATGAAAGATTGGGGGTATGGGAGGGTTTGTGTTGAATATGGAAGAGTGGTGTATTGAAGCGTTGGAATATGGAAGGTTTGTTTGAGGAGATTTGTTGGTTTTTCCAGGTATTAAGATGTCACTATTGATTTGATTTCATGTTGATTTTATTGTTGTTTTAGGTTATGTACTATAATAACTAGATTATGGTTTATTTATCCAAGTCCACTATATCAACATTTGAATGTTGCATTTGTAGATCTTAATAATTTCCTAAAAAAATGGACCAAAGTTTTTTTCCTTATCATTGTAGATATTAGGAAGATTTCTAATTGTGTATTTTGAATACAAGATATTGGCATACCACAATAATTTTAGTAGTTAAAAGGTTTTTTTTAGTGGTTACAAAGTATAAGATTTAAATTGTCTTAGGTATTTTGTGTTGCTAAAAGGCTAATAAAAGTTTTAACTAATTTTAGTATAAGGTATTTTTCTAGCAAAATTATAAAGAAAAATTTAGCATTTTTCAGTATAAGATATATATGTGGCATGTTATGAATATGAAGTGAAGGAATGGAGAACATAAGACAAATACAAATACCCTTCTTATAAATATGAAAAATAGATAATTAATAAATCATAGAGCATTTGCTCATTAATAAAGAAGTTGGGTGAGTGGGTGGGTGTATGGCATATGGAGAATCTCAAATTAGATTTTATTCTTCACATATTTTTGCATCCTAAGTTAGATATATACTTTTTTTTGACATAATTTTTAAAACTTTTACGGTAATTATGATTTTTATGTTAAGTGATATATTTGTTAAGTTGTTAATAACCATTTTTTTTTCTTGTTTTTAGGAGTTGTTTTTTCATACTTGGTTCACTAAAATAAATAAGCAACATTCCTTAATTTGAGGGACTTGTTTGTTTTTATTTGGATTTTAAATTTGCTAGTATTTTAGTTAGATATTTTGTTAGGGCAATTTTTTTTATAATTGGTAAATTGAATTAAAAGTTCTAAAAAAAAATCGTTTTCCCATTTATTCAAATAAAAAGTTTGGCGGCCATTTTTGAAAAAGTTCATTAGGTTTTGGCCATTCGAAATTCATATATGTTTTGTATATTTTATTTAGTTATTTATTTTTAAATGTACTTTAGTACTACCTTAAAATTTGTTGGCATGTATATTCATCTTTTTCTAGTGAAAAACAAATGAAACAACTTTCTTAGCCTTTGACCTCTCAATATTGCCTCGAACTAAATAAAATGTTTTATCTTCAAAATGTTTGACACCAAATTTTTATTTCCTTTGTAGAAAAAAAAAATATATATATATTATCCTTTTAGACTGGTCAAAGTTATAAAAAATTTGGGAAGCTTTTGAGAACGCCATATTAAGAGTTTCCTATCCATCTTTTTTAAAATATAAAACAATGTCCAAGTTGTGAATTTTTAAAAACCCATTGGTCAATATTAGTATAATAAATATTTTCTCTTTTGAAGAATTTTTCTATAATATGTTAGTCCATGGTATTTTTCTTCGTACCTTTGACATGGAAGGGAGAATTAAATTTTATATAGTATTAGACACACTAGATAAATTTATATTACCATATACATTATCATATATATATAACAAAAAATGTCATATCCAGTCTTTCAAATATTGATATATATTATTAATTTTAGACATTATATTTAAATAAGATGTTGACATAGTTCCACATCTACTAGTGTTGAAATAAGTATGATTTAATTATATAATAAAATAAATTTGTCTCGCTGAAAACAAATTCAATATGCAAGAAGCCCTATTGTTATTAGGAAAATTATAGTGGGTAAAAAAAAACCTTGGATGGCAAGCATCTCTTTCATCTTTTTAAAATTGCACATGTGGCAAAAAGATAACGTTTAATTTTTGTTTATTATGCATGCCAATTTGTCTTTTTTAATAACCAAGGTTTTATTCCTATTTTTCCTCTCCATTTCAACTTTTGTTAGCAACAAATATTGATATACATCATTTTAACTGTATCAGTTCATTGATGTTCTTAAATAACAAATTTTTAAATCGTATTTATTTTCAATTTTTTAATCTTATTTCTTTTCTCTTGATCACCATTTTTCTTCTATATATATATATATATTTACAATTTTATCTACATGCCAATTTCTTTTTTCATCTTCACTATATATTGTATTTTATTTTTGTTGGACAATTTTTTCATTTTTCATTTGTTAGTTCATCTATGGAAGATATTTGTGTTTCGTTTTAATATTTTTTGTTCGATTTAATATTTTTTTCTCTAATTTAGGTTTTGACGAATCAATTTGTTTTTTAGTTTAAATCAAGGTATATCATATTTATAATTGATATGCCAAATTTACTTTTAATTCAAATCAAGTTTTAATATTTATGTTTGCTTTAAATTTGGTATATCAACAATATATCTAGCAAACTAAAATTCCATGTGCATCAATAATATATATCTAATACCAATCAACATTCAATTAATAATATATTTTGAAGTAAAGCATGTGTGTTTTATTTTATAAGTATGATATTGCAATTGTATCATTGGTATATTAGATATAAGACACGAGTGGATTAGATATCAATCAATAAATATTTGAAGTAAGGTATGAGTGTATCAATAATATATCTAAGACCAATCAAGATTCAATCAATAACTTATTTTCGAGTAAAGCATGGGTGTTTCGTTTTATAAGCATGATATTGCAAGTATATTAGCAGTATATCAAATATAAGACATGAGTGTATCCAACATCAATTTAGTAAATACTTGAAGTAAGACATGAATATATCAACTATCACACCACGTTTTGGATTACCTTACTTGAACCTAAGACAAGATGTGAGGACAGTAGACTCCAAACATACATTGGAGCCTACCGTCAAACTACATGCTTGGAACGTTATATATCGTGTGGGCCCTGACTTGAACTTTAAAACATGTCTTTATTATAAGTTATACAACACATTAAACTACTGAAAATATAAACAACACCTCAGACCTCAGTTATTTACAATACTTCTACTTTTCATATGAACATGAGTACATACAAAAATAGACATGCAAAAATATATGGGATAGGTGGCAGACGTCACATAATCAGCTAGAAATTCAAGAATGCTATCTGGTAGGAAAAATAAAGGAAGAAAGGTTGAGCTAATAAGCCTAGTGAATGACAGTTTAATTAAAAGCATAAAATCTATGAAATAGTGATTGAAAACCCTAAATAATCGAGATAGAATACGTGCAATTTTATAGCAACATAATTTTCATAAATAAACTGTAAGGAAATAAACATGAGCAATTGTTGTTGAAAACGTAAACACGAATAACAAAACTTCCCACTAAAATTAGTACCTAAACATGATCATGTTATATATAGAAGAACTTGATGTATATAGGAGAGAAACATGGTCATACTATACACGAGCAAGCTCAAGATGCATAGTAGAGTAAACGTGGTCATATAATGATGATTTTCATAAAATTTCGTAATAGTTATTGTTAAACAATAAATAAATTTATAAAATAAACCAGTCACCGAACTTTTGGGTAAAATTTGGACCGTAAGGCGCTCTGATCTCAATTTATGGAAGATTTAATTCATTCCTTGACATGTGAGTTACCCATCAAAGTTTTATCTTCAATTTCATTATTAATACCGTTATTATTGTTTGCTTATATAAACAAAACCTTCATCTCTTAAATCCCACGTGTAACCCTCTATCCCTACCACCCAACAACAGTCCACCAACATGGCTTATTGATTTTTTTTCTTTACCTAAAAAGAAGATTGAAATGACCAATTTATCCTTCAAATAAACCAATACACGTGCCACTAAAAACACACACTTCAAAATTTTGGTCATGCACCTTTTTATTTTAATTTACATTTTTCTTTTTTTTTAAAGACATTCCATCATCATCATCATCTAAATTAATTTTAAATAGGTTCTTACATCAGCAGTATATCTAACACCAATCAACATTCTAAATATATCTGAAGTATGATATTTTAATGATTTTGAAGCATATTACGTGTTTCATTTTATAAACTTGATATTCTAAGTACATCAATCATAAATCATATATAAGATATGAGTGTATCAAACATTAATTAGTAAATATTTGAAATAAGACACGAGTGTATTAGTAATATATCTAATATAAATCAATATTCCAAATATATCAGTAGTATATCAATAAGCTAATATACTTTATCATTCCTTAATGAAGTATATAAAATATATACACTTTGGAAAGCAGCGTGTTTTCACTTTCCGTGAATGCCTCGTGCTTTGGGGGTTTAAGGACATTTTATACTTTTTAAACTTTTGTTTGGACTGAGATGAAGTGTTTTTGCTATATTTAAAAAAGTGAAAAGGCATAGCTCTATACCAGCAATATCCCATTTTATTATGGTCAAATCTGTAAGTGCCCCTCATTATTATAACAAGTTGAAAGTTAGAAGGATCTAATGATCTTTAAAGGACATGACTAATATATTAACTAGTTGAACTATGATTAGTAATTGCTCTTTCCCCTCGATAATATATATCTATATGTAGGCATTTAATTATCATATAGTATATCCAAATTAATCATGGTTTATCAAGTTATTTTCAAATTGGGCTAAAACAAAATTTAAATTGTTATTTAATTGACATTTAATATCATGAAACCTACATGTAATCAAATAAGTAAACTTGAAAATCTTTTTATTCAAATGGAACCATTGCAGTCTATTTCTAGGGGCAGTTGGTATAATTCCCATCTTTTCCATTCTCTTTGAAATTAGCAATTCAAATTCAAGGCCCACAAAAATGTTCTCTATTCAAATACAATTTGCTTTCTTGGAATAATGCTGCTCTGTTAAATGTTTATTCAAAATATTGACTTTTAATACATGGATTAACTATATAAACATCATTCTTCTTCCTTCTTTCTCATAACTCACAATTAATCACTTTCTTCCCAAAATGGCTTTGTTTCTTAGTTTGCTCTTCTTCCTTTTGATATCTTATTCTACCGCTTGTGATCGTTGCGTTCATCGATCCAAAGCTACTCACTATCATTATGACGTGCCTGCTTCATGTGAGAATTTAGTCCCGTTTGTTAAAATTTCGTTCTTAGTTTTTTGTTTGAAATATATGCTCATTTTCTTTCAATCCAAACGGTAGCTTGAAAAAAAAAAACCAATTTTAATCATGACGAAAACTTGGTTAATATCGTTTTTGTTGGGTGTACACATATATATACAGATGGATCAACATGTGGATATGGAAAGTTAGAGTATGAAATTTCCAAGGGATACTTTGCAGCTGTGGTGCCTTCTCTTTATAAAGAAGGAGCTACTTGTGGTGCTTGCTATCAAGTAATTAATATATATATAATTTTTTTTTTCCTTTAGAAAAGAGTGGTTTTTTTTTTTTTACTTTTTTTATCCTCTTCAAAAGTTAATGATAAATGCAATGGCTTTGTAGGTAAGATGTAAGAACAAGACATTATGCAATTCAGTAGGGAGTAAAGTAGTTGTGACAGATATACATTACAATAATGGAACTGATTTTGTCCTGAGTAGAAAAGCTTTCTCTACCATGGCTTTAAGAGGCAAAACTCAACAACTTTTGGATATTGATAGCATCAATGTGGAATACAAGAGGTATATCATACTTCTCCTATTTTATATATATGAAACTAGCTAAAACCAATTCATTTAGACTCCATTCAGTAATTATTTCATTTTTTGTTTTTGGGTTTTGAAAATTAAATCTAATTCCTTGCTTCTTTTGTTTTTTTTTTTTTACAATAATTTTCATCTTTCTTAAGTATGGTTGTTGAAATCTTCGCTAAATTCTAATAACAAAATCAAGTTTTTTAAAAACTATCTTTTTTAGTTTTCAAATTTTGGTTTGGTTTTTTAAACGATTGGTAAAAAGTTGATAACAAAAAAAGAAATCTGAACGTGGAAATAGTGTCTATAAATTTAAACAAAAAACCAAAAGCGAAATGGTTATGAAATAGATTCTTAGGGTTAACTTTTAAAAACAATATTTAGTAGAAAGAGGATTACAAAACATAGCTTTTTGGAAAAAAAAAAAAAAACCTCCCACACTATTATTGCAAGAGTAGACAGAAAGATATGAGAAATTAAAATTAAAAAAAATAGAAATACAAGAATTTACGTGTCCAAAACCTAAATAACTTGATCAGAGAAAAACCACATCTCATTAGAAAGAAATTCAATAAGTGGAAAAATTTTATAGTCCTACAAAACTCTATCCTCAATCCGACCAATGCTCTTCGATCTCAAAGTTTTTGTATCATTTACACATTTTTCAAATAGAGAATACAAAGAATGCATATAACATTTGTTATCACACCCAAGCATATAGTGTCTATAACTTGAAATGATTAACTAACCAACTTTAATTTTATGGGAATCTTATGTTACAGGATACCTTGTGAATACAAAAACAAAAACTTGTTGGTGGAAATTGTAGAATGGAGCCACAAACCAGAAGTTTTGGCAATAAAATTGCTATACCAAGGTGGCCAAACTGACATACTAGCCGTGAATATAGCTCAGGTAAGTTAAAATTCATATAAAATGTTTGATATATATATATATATATATAGTTGACGTGATGAGATCATGAATTTACATATAAAATAAAACCAATATTAAGCAATGTTTTACAGGTTGAGTTACATAACTGGAGTCCCATGATAAGGAACTTTGGTGCTATTTGGTATATACCAAATGTAATGGAAGGAGCATTAAAGTTAAAAATGATGGTAACTTCTGGATATAATAAGAAATGGATTTCAACAAAGTATGCACTTCCTGCTGATTGGAATAGTGGAAACATCTATGATACTGGAATTCAAATCAAGGATATTATTATGGAAAATTGCCCACCTCAAAATTGTGGTCTCAAGCCATAGAAATGAAGGGAAAGTTGATAAATTTATGAGTTGGGTGATTTTTTTTTTTTTTTTTTTTTTTTAAATTTTATAAGCATAGTTCAAAAAATTTAGATATCTAACCTCTTGATGAAGGACAAATAAAATGGGGTTATGTGTATTCTTTTATTTGTGTATGAAATGTTCAAAGAATTGAATAGAATTCTATTACTATATTAATATTAATATTAAAATGTGAAAGAAAACAAAGGACATGTATACTCATTAAATCTCTATGTTTTTACGTATCAAACTGATAAAATCTTGTTATCTAACAACTTAGTTTCGAAAACAAACTCGAAAATCTTCCTAAATCTACACTGATCACATAAAATAATAAAAGAAGTATTCAAATGCAAATACAAGATAATTAGAGGAAAAATTCACCTACAATTTAAAATATCCTAATGCATGCAACTAGAAAACAAAAATTAGTTTATTACCGTTTGTATCCCAAAAAATAATAATAATAATAATTTGAAAATTAAAGTAAATATCTTATACTAAAACAAGCTAAAATTTTCAATTAGGCTATGCTCCACAAATACTTTACACTAGAAAAAACTAAATTTTTATGAGTGTCTTCCATATAAATATAAATATATTCTTTTTGTCAAACTTAGTAATATTTTATACTAAAAAGAACTATAGTAATATTTTATACTAAAAAGAACTATACCTATCAAATAACTTGAAACAACTAAACTAACAATTAATCATTTTAATCATATAAGTATCTTGTATTAAAAAAGATAATTAAAGTTGTTGACCATTCTAAGCCACATAAATATATAACTCAAATAAAAATATCGAATTTGTTAAGATTGATCTTATTTAAATACGATATATTAAAAAAAGCTAAAATCTTCATCTGACGAGGTCTTCTAAACCCGAATCAGTCCTAAATGGATGATGATCATGATTGGAGGGAGGTGATTCGAACATGGAGGAGAGAAAAGGGGTTCTTTGTTTGTTGAAGATTGAGCAAATGGGAAATTAATTATCACTTAAATAAATATTAAGACGGTTTTTAAATATAGAAAAATAAATAAAAATATTTATAAATCGGCTATTCTAAAATTTTGTTATATCTTGTAAATATTTTCAACAGTTTACCATTTAAAATAATTTTTCTAAATTCTAATAATAAATATTGAAGATCTAAAAATATAATATGAAACTAAAATATATAAATTAAAAATTTTAGGAAGGAGAAAATATGAGATATCCAATATTTTTAATTTATTTTAAAATCATCTCTAACAATTAAAAAGTAAATCCCAACAAAATCTCTCCTAATAAGTTAGAAAAAACGTTAGATATGGGGAGCCAAAATCATACCATTCAAAAAATGAACATTTTTAGGTTTTCCGTCTTGGAATCCTAGCAATTTCTCGATATTAAATCTGAGTAGGTGGTCCACTATAGATTGAATTTATTCCCTCTTAGTCCTTTATAAAATTCATATCCTTTATTTATCATTAAGTCAACCTATGATGGTTAAGATGAAAAGTTTATTAAAAATTTATGAGAAAAACAAACGTATAATCTACAAAAGTGAAATAGATATCAAATTGAGCTTAAAGTATAAATAAATTAAAATGTTTGAAAGGATGTTTTAAATGGCTTTTGCTCATCTGAATAAAATTTAAAATGAAAATAACCCTTAATCGCACACCTATATCATTAGACAAAATATGGAAAGTTTTTGCAAAAAAATTCTAATTTGGCCATGCAAAGAGTTTAATTAGTTTATTAAAATTGACATTTTCTTTTAGTTAAAATAATTATAGATTTAGAGAATCAAACCTTCGACCTAAGAAAGAACAATTAATATATTTATATTTTGTAACGCACAAAGCAAATCGGACAAGTATTATCATGAGTTTAATACCTTTTAAGTTTCCAAGTTCTACCCTTATTTTTTTCCATCTATTGAACTGTATGCAACGTTGGTTACATGAGAAAAAGTAGTTAGGGATATTCATCCTTCTTAGAAACGGCTAAGAAGTAAATCTAGGAGAGAGTATTGTCATGCGTAAGTGAACGCATTGAGTTTAGTATAGTAAAATGGCCTTTTGATAGAGTATCGTCTTTTGAAAACTAGCAATTTGGTTCTACTAGTTATAAGCTAGAAACCATCTTAATTTTATTTAGGGAATCGACAATTGTTAGTAGTTTTGATTCAATCAAATGTTGATCAAGCATTCCATTAGTAAAAAGAAGAATGATAAAAAAAAAATAATAATAATAAATAAAATTATTTAAGAAGAATCTACAACCATGATTGAAATCTATCTAATCCTAGAACTAGAATAAAATCAGTCATTTATCATGTCTAATACAATCGACATAGTCATGCTATACTTAAATATAAAAGGAAAAACAAGAGATTATAGGGAATTAGCTATGGATCTATATTCGTCATCGGCACCACATTAATATTTTCTTCACGATCCACCTCCGATAAATCATGATGTTTAAGCTGTAGAATCTCTCTGAATAGCCACCTCTTAGCCTTTGTGGGGAAGCACTCGTGAAATTCTAATCGATCTCTCCTTCAAATGATGGCATGTGAAAATTAAATAACAAGAACTCTAACACAGCGCCGTGATGCCATTTGTAAAAACACTAACCTTCCATAGTGTTGTAGTGCTGCTTGTTTTACTTTTACCATCTGGGGTTGTTGCACTATGCATGCCTTTTTCAGTCCCTTTCCATCCATTTTCTTCTCCTACGGCATACTTTGGCCTTTCTAAGATGTATCTTCGTCATTTTGTACTCCGGTTAGCCCTTCTAGTCCAAACACCCAGTTCCTACAAATTAGACCAATAAAGCAACAATGAGCATATTTCTGCAAAAATGAACCAAAATCTAAGCCTACGATAGCATTTGTGGAGAGATGGGGACACTCTGCTCGATTGTACAAAGTGTACCAAATTAGAGTTTTAATTTGGAAAATACAACTTTTTTTTAATAAACATTGTCTTTTTGATTCCTCGATTTTCACTAGGCATATGAAAAGACCATTACAATCCTTATTTTACTGATATCAAATATTAAAAACTCATTCTTCCTTTCCCCTCGTAGAATGTTACAAGTTTCTCACATCCCTTTCAATTTTTATTCAACTTTTCGGTCGGATTTCATCCGGTTTCGATTTCGAATTTCGTCGATCTATCCTAAGAAGTTTTTTGACGTTGGTTAGTATTTCACAAATTTTACTAGGAATTTGGAGTAAATTTCTTAATTGTTATCGATTCTATGCATTTATAAGTTTTTATACATCTTTGTTGATAATATTGAGTTGTGATCTTATCTGAGTTTGTTTAATTGAAAAAAATAAAAATAAAATCTTCTGTGAATTAGGGACTGTGAGCTATTAGACTGATTTGGGATTTCTTAGTTTCTACATTTCTACATTTTTTTGGTAAAAAATGTTGACTATTAGGACTAATTTTAACTCATATTGTAAAACTTTGACATTGTCTCAGTTGGTACATACATTTAAATATTTTCGTAACATAAGTTTTTTGGGTTTTTATTCTGAAACGATGAAGCGAGGTCAGGATGCATGACAGGGTAAAGGGGGCGCATCAGAGAAGGTGTTTAGTTGTTGATTATAGGAAAACAACTAAACTAGATTTATTCATTTTTATAAGGATTTCAATCAATCTAGATTTACTACCATCTTATATCAATTTTTTTTATTTTTTTAAAAAATAAAAAATTATTACACCATCTCAACAAAATTGATTATGAACCTACAATTTCAATAGAAGATCGAAACTATCAAAATTTATCCAAGCACATACCTACCAAAAAATAGAGGAAAAAAAAAAAAAGGCCAATTGTCTAACAATATTATTCAAATTAGGTCATAGTTTCAGTTATATGGATTTCTCAAAAATGGGAAAATACATAAGCCTAGCCGAATTTCACTGATGGATTAATAAGCAAAAGTCCAAAAAATACCCCCACGATTGAAAACCTATTCATGCTTAGCTTCTTCATCTTCACAAAAGTTTAAAGTTTAGGAAACCGGTTCTTTCTTCTTCGACAGATTGTTCTTCGATTTCTTCTTCATTCCCCTTTGGTTTCTTCTTCATTCTCCTCCGATTTCTTTCTCTTCTGATTTTGTACTTACTGCCACTGTTCTTGCTTGAAGTTCCAAAGATGAATGAGGTGTGATTTTTATATTTTTAAATTTCTACTAGAAATTTCATGCTTCTTTGTTCCTGCCATGCAATATGTTGTTAAGATTATTAATGATTCTTCATTCTTCTCAACTTATGATTATGTACTTTTATGTTTCAAATCTTTATTTTATTATTTTATTTTTGTTTTCTCATCCCCCATATGGCTGTCAAGTTTGACTCCATTTCAGCCAGGTAACTAACTAGCTATATTATGAGATTTTGATTTTATGTACACTTGTTCTAAATCTGTTGTTTATGGTGTAGATTGTATGTTGATGGGTTCTGTGACGACCGACCCCCTAGGACTTAAGTTAGGTCGTTACTAAACACATGCATGCATGGAACTTAAAACGACACTCTGTTATGGTGAAATAAATGCTAATTAAATAAGGTAAATTTAAAAAACTTTGCATTTAATTCCAAATATTAAAAAACAATGGTAGGGTACCCATAAATCATAAATGATAATAAATAAATCTAGAAGCGATTCTAAAATAGTAAGTTTTAAACATCAACACTGAAAGCTAAGAAAAACATGAAAAGAAGTTTAAATCTCATGAGCGAAAGCATAAAATTGGTCCTAGTGGCTCGTTCAAGAATTCCGCTTGTCATTCGCTGGCACTTCCCTACTCTTACTTAAAACATAAACATGAGAAAAGGTGAGTATAAAATACTCAGTAAGTAACCCCACTACTGGGATCAGGATAGGCATCCATGTCCTCTAGATGCCTACCTCTAGTGGAACATATAAACTGCTCTAATCTACATGGGACACATAGATATGAAAAACTTATTTCTATCTTACTATAGTTAAGCATGCCCATAATCTCTAGTAAGTCCTGTAGAACCCACAATCTCTGGTGAATCCGAAGGAAACACAATCTCTTACATACGCATGGTTATGCATACACCTTTTTCATATACACATAACCCACTTAATGTGTACCCTCTTTTGTACACATGGTTACGTATACACCTTTTTTGTATACACATAACCCATTGAATGTGTACCTCTTTCGTATACACATAACCCACTGAATGTGTACCTCGTTTGTACACATGGTTATGTATACACCTCTTTCGTATACACATAACTCACTGAGTATGTACCTCTTTCGTACACCCTATATCCTCTCTATAAATGTAAGGATGCTTACCTCTTTCGTACATAGTTATGTATACACCTCTTTTGTATACACATAGCCCACTGAGTATGTACCTCTTTCATACACCCTAGTACCCTCTAGGTATGTATCACTTTCATACACACCAGCCCTAGTACATCTCTTTCATGTACTAGCGCCCTTGGATGTGCATCACTTTCATGTAGTCACATAGTTTGGAAATGAAAAGATATTGCATCTAACCTCATATTATATATAACGTTCACATAATCATGAATTCTCTAAAATCTCCTGATCAAGGTCTTGATCATGCTAATTAACCTCAACATATGGAATTAATCTAGTATTAATAGATCCACTCTAGTACATCACTTTCATGCACTAACTCATGTAAATAATCAAACATTTGAAATTTCATAATACATCATATAGCTTACACACTTTCATAATAAATCACATAAATAAGCACATCAACAAAATGCTCCAACTTTTACCTAACTTTAAGACATTCCCGTAGTAGTGTCGCTTAACTCATAATTTAGGGTCATGCTCAATCGTCTTTTTAATATATCTCATAAAATTCTAAATCATGCTCGTACATTAACATGCTTCAGACATATTATCACATGCTCATATATCTTTTCTAAATAGTCCATTAAATTTCATAACAGTCAAAATTATCCTGGTAACTAGTTAACAATCCCCAACATAAATCATAAATTTATCGGCACAAAGGCGGATCCAATAGTAATATTACTTACCTCAACTTGATAAAAAAACTCAAAACAAAATCTCCCTAGAACTTCTTTAGCACACTTGAATCAACTTAAAGTTGTGGCTTGGTTCAAGACAAATTCCAATACTCGATTTAATTAGCCAATTTGATCATGAATTAAATCCAAAATCAATAACTTAATTTTCCCACTATTACTTTCAATCCAAAAGAATAACCATCCAACAACTTATAAAACTTAACGATCTTCATCAATTTTTGCAAAACAAAATGGTATCTAGCTTGATGGTCAATGCCTCAAAACTTCCAAACCTTGAATCTAAGTTTCAAATCAAAGAGAGGTTACTAATTTAACCCAAAATCAAAGGGGTGAACTTCATCTCCCAAATTATAAGGAAAAATAAGTATTACCTAAGGTTTTCCTCAAAATTCCGGAAAAGATCGGGACAATGGCGGCCGCGGCGCATTGACTTGTGGCTATCATAGATAGGTAGCGTGTGTTACTATCGGACGGCATAAATTGTTTAGGCTAGCGGTTGGTAGTGAGGGTCTTGCATGAGGAGGGTTTGCGAGGGTGGGAGAGAAGGGGAATTTCTAGTTTACAGATTTTATTCAGCAGCGATTACGAACAAATAAAATATTCAAACAACAATCCAACCGTTCAAAATGAAATTCTATATGTCTCGAACAGGCTGACCAAATTTGAGTACGATCAATTTTGTGGAAGTTGTAGCTGAAAAACCGAATTGCTTTGTCCACCAATTTTTGACCTCTTTTCACTCTCATTTAATTTCCGAAAAATCTTAATTTTTTTTTTCCAAATTTTGAAAAGATAAATAAAATATTTTATCACAATATCTCCAAAATCTCCAAAGATTCTATTAAATTTAGAAATCAATTCACTTTTCAAATTATCTTAATTTAGGCTTCAAAAACCAAAATTAAAGAGCATAAGATCCATCAATTTGATACAAATTAAATCATTCCAAATATTTAAATCAATTCAAAACTACATAAAATTAATTAACTCTTTTATTTTTTTTATTTATTTATTTTTAATTTGGCCCTAAAATCCAAAATCAAAGGGAAGCAAAATTCAATATTTTCAAGATAATCAATTCGAATATCTAATCAATTAAATTCAATTTAACCAATAAAAGTTTTTCAATCATTTCAATTTAACCCAAATTATCTAAATAAAAGGAAATTTTAAACTCAATAATTTTAGATAATTAACTTAAATTTTTCTAAAATTCGGGATGTTACAGGTTCACTAATTTTTTTTGGCTTTTCTATTCTTTCAATTCGGAAGATGTTCGACGTTGTTGATCTTCTGAATTTTTGGATTTGGTTTTGGAGGTAATAGATAGGAGTGTTTGTGAGTTAGATTTGATTGGATTTGATGATGTGTTGATGCATAATATTAGTTCGTAATATTGCCATGTGATTGACAACCAAATACTATCTTATTACCTTCTATTTTTTCTCAACTATTTCATACTTTTGATAGTCAACTAATTCTATTGTGATTGATATATGTTTATTTTTTGTTATTGAAAAAAATAGGAAGGCCAAGGAAGAAGAAAAAAACATAAAAAGGACCATGAAAATTTGAGAAAGGTGAAACACCAACAAAAAGATAAAAGAAAACAAACAAAAAGAACAATGGAGTAATTAGCATATTATAACATGGGTAAATTGCCTATTGATTTACGTCTGCTTTATTTCATGTAATAACTAAATACTGTTTCTTACACTTGTTTAGTAAAACTAATAAATTATCAACATACTTTAACAGGACATTCCACCTTATGAGTATAATGTGCATTATTATTCAAAATTTGAAATGATAGAAAAATTGCTTAAATCACTCACACCAAAACAAGAACAAAAGTTCAGAAGTGGACCATTTTGGGTTCTTTTTAGACTATGGGATAAATAAGTTTCAAGGCTAGTTACTTGTTCATCTATTAGGAAGACTATCTGAAAAAGATAGCAACGATGAACGACTGGTATTTCATTTAGAAGGATATAAAGTTTGATTTTCCTTGAAAGTCTTTTCTTTGATAACTGGTTTTAGATGTCATCCATTTCTAAAGTCCATAAAATTAAGTAACCGGGAGGATAGAACACATTTGTTGAGAGATAATGTCTTCAACAACTTTGATGTCATTAATAGCAACAATGTAGTTCCTTCTTTAGCAATACATAAATATGACGATGACTCAATGGTTAAGCTTGCCAAATTGTATATCTTAGAACGTTTTCTTAACTGTAAGCAAAACCATAATAAGGTGGAATAGAAGAATATAGAGATGAGATGATGACATTTTAAACACCAGATTGCACCTTGACAGCAGAATTCTTTAGAAGGGCTGCTCAAACCAAAAGTACAAATTGCACCTTACAAGGATTTCCTCAAATCTTATTATGTTGGGCCTATGAAATAATCCCAAAACTTTATGGGCAAGATGTTGGGATTGTAATACAAGTGAATGAAGAGTGCCCAAGAATGCTAAGATGGAGATCGACAAAGAAGCCTAATTGGAACCGTCTCCAAGAGTGCATCTTCAAAGCGAGTAATGTAAGTTTATCAACCATTGTGATTTCATTGTTATCTACTTTAATTTACTCTTTGCTTCATTCATTTTTGTTCATTTTATAAAATTTAAAGTTGTCCCTTTGAATCCATCTAAAGATGAATTACATTCAAACTATTTCCAATATTTTGCAAACGAGCCACTAGAAATAATTGAGAAGAGATAAAAATATAAGAGGTCAATCTGCTTGGATGATGAAAAAGAAGTTTAGAATAAACAAGAGGTTCAAAGCTTGGGTGTAGATGGTTCTACTAAAGGGGACATCGGAAAAATAAAAGAGAACTTGGAATCTTTGAAGGAGGAAACTATTGAGATTTTGAAAAATACAGCTACATTGTTTGAATTGTTCAACTCCATGAATAAAAAATTAGCTACAAAAAATATGGAGAAGCAATCTCAAGACTCCATCCATCCTAATAGACTTCCGACAACAAGCTTTCAAAGAATTGAAGATGAGATGAATATCCAATGATTGAAAAACAAAGAGGTAAAATATTTATTATATTTGCTTACCAATATAATATGATGTACATTAACTTATTGATAATGATTACTTTTCTTTGCTTACTGAATAGAAAGAAGAAAAGGATGGGGAAAATGAAGGACAACAGGAAGAAGATAAAAGTGAAGAGATACAAGAAGACCAACAAGATAAAGAAGATGAAGGAGAATAAATAGAACGAGAAAAAGATGAAGAGCAACAACTAGAAGTGCCAAAAAATGATGGAAAAAACAACAAGAACGGGAAGAGTTGGAAGATCTTTTCGTATCAATTGATGAAATAGTCATCATCAACTAGATGATTGCATTAGTTAGTTTCTAATTTTCATCTAATTGATATTTGATTTCTATCTTATTGCATTTTGATTTCCATACAATTACATCTCTATTTTTGGTAGATAGTTAGCAGTTTTTTTATATCTGATTTCCATCGGATTTTCGTCTGATTACCTTCTGAAAATCCATCTGATTGTTAATACTAAGAATCTCAATTTTCTGATTTTTTATATAATAGCTTGTCAAAGATATTAAAGAAGAAGAAAAAAAGAAGAAGAACCAAAACAAAAGAAGAGAGAGATATAAGAACAAAGAAAAAGAATGACAAAGGGAAAAAACAGGTAACAACATTCTTTCCATACTAAGTGGTCATCTGATACACTTTGATTAATACACTTGGAAATGTTTGTTTTGATAATAGGTTGAAGAAGATAAATCCAAAAAATAAAATGAAGATAAAAGGACAAAGAAAAAACATGACAAAGAAAAGAAATCGATTTACATTATTCTCTTCATTACAACCATTTTTTGATTACCATGGGATTGTTATTTGATTGCTCTTGGATTTTCATGTAATTGCTTTTCAATTACCTTCTTGTTACTATCTTATATTTGTTTCTAATTCATTCTCTATTTGTTTTAGGTTGTTTAGAATAGAACGCAGATAAGAAAGTCTTCACAAGACAAGCTTGAAGTGGAATATGAACAATCAAGAAGAAAATTAAAACCCACACCCAAGGCTGTTGATTTGGAAATGGCGAAAAAACACAAATTTCCAAAGAAGATATGAAATACAAGCACTGTTATTGTTCCACCTTCTTTTGATTTGAACATTTCACAACCAAAATGGAAACAAATATTTTTTTGTAATTTTTGTAGACGTTGGTGCTGATGTGGACTTTCTAGACTAGTTTTCTGTCAGTTTTTTGTTGATAATTTTTTCAACAATATTTTGTCACATAATGTTAGACAGATAAAATATTTTGTTGATAATGACTTTGATATTAGCACATATGTTGATAGTGAAACAGATGTATACGTTATTTGGGAATGAAAAGTTCTTAATTATCTAAATTGTATGTATTACATATATAGCAATGTTATTCATTGTCAGATAGTGATATTGCTATTAAATTGTTTTTTAATTACTATCTGATTAACTTTTAATGAAATATATTCAAGCGTAATATCACTTTGTGGATTATGAATTTAAAGATTGGAAAACAGGTTTAGAGATGGAGATTTCTATGAAAGAAAATTTGCTATAAAGAAACGAAAAAACGTTTTGATTGTCATGTGATTGCGTTCTTATTGTATTATGATAGTTATCTAATTGTATTCTGATTGTGTTTTGATTGCATTTTATTTTTGATAATTCTTCTCTATTCCAAATTATAATAGTTCTTTGTCATATTGCGATCTGATTACCTTTTAATATTAATGTATTCAAGAGTACTTGACTTGCATACATATAAATTTAATATGGTGCAGAGAATTTGAGTTTCACTCAAAGGATAATAGCAACATCATTCATATACTAAAAAAAGATGCAAAATAAATCCTTTAATATACTAAAAAACCACTAAAACAATATAATATTGTATTGAACCTATTAAAAAAAATAGACTTTTCTTACTCAAATCAGAAAAAATAAACTTAAATGAAAACAAATTATAAAGCTATCTTTGATGGCCACAATATGATCATTCAAATAGGTTGATTTTTACATGCTCTTTTATTGTGATCACTATGCTTACATCGGGTACACTTCTTGCACTCTCCTAATTCACCAATTGAAGGGATCCTTTGCTTTTGGGGTCTTCATGCTGAATATTTAATAATCAGAGGCAATATAGTGTCATTCACTACTACAATATTCCATTTATTATGGTTACCGACAGGGCGAACAACACAATTATAAGTTGATGCCAATGTGCTAGTAAAATAATACTTTGTGACAAAAGAAAAAGGATTTAATTCAAGAGCACTAATAACAATAAGAGCATGACTACATGGTATTTCTTCCAAATCCAAAACATGACAAGTGCAACTATTACAATTCAACTTTACCAAAAAGGTTTTACCTACATTAAGTATTTGATATTCATAATCACCAATAGGATTAACCTAAAAAAATTATAAAATCAAAATAAGTAATATAAGCATGGTATATACATGAAAATAACTCCTAAACTAATTCATAAAGTTTAATATAATCAATATAATATGGCAATTAGGTAACAATCTAACAACAATCAATATAAGATAATGTTGCAGTAATCAAACAGAAATCAAATAGCAATTACATACAGTGAAACTCTGTGATTCATCAGCTAGATTTTTCATCACTCCTTCAGCCCAACTAGTCAAAATACTCTTCAAAGATGATCTAATTTACTTCAATCATAAAACCATTGTTGAAGTAACTCTCGGATTGCATCAAGTAGTGAAGCGAATGGTAAATTTCTATCATTTTTCAACACTGAATTCAAACTCTTAAAGTTATTAGTTGCCATCATTTGGTATCTTCTTTGCTTAGAGTAGACATGAGTCCATCTCTCAAACCCAACATTCCTAAGATATTCTCTAATAAATGGGCATATTGACTACATCCATCTCATATACTGAAGGAACCAGTTAAGGTCCTAGAGCGGAAAGGGAATCATACCCAAATTCCAAATTTTACAAGTTTAAAAGTTTTACAGAAAAGTACAGAATATAATGCATTCGAAAAAATAAAAAATTACAGCATACTATAAACAATTGAGATACATACATGTTTAAGCTATAGAAGATAACCTTGGATATTAGTTTATTGGTTTGTGGGTTTAATGCTACTAAACGTCAAATAAAACATCTCATATATTATTAAATAAATAAAATATTTGTACAATACAATTACAAACTACAGAACCTTAATCTTGTTGATACATTTGTCACTTCTTTGGATATTTCTTCTATTACTAGCTTACTGCGAGGTTGATGGTTCTTTATATAATCTTCCTCCAGGAAGGTTGTATTTGTCGATACAAACACTTTATCTTCTTGAGGATCATAAAAGAGACCACCTTTAGTTTCTTTTGGGTAGCCTACAAATAGGCATACTTTTGAACGGTGTTCCAACTTTTTAGGATTTTGCACCAACACATATGCTGAACAACCCCAAATTCTGAAGTGATATAAATTTTCTTTACGTCCTCTCCAGAGCTCGTAAGGTTTTTCATAAACAATTTTCGAGGGAACCATGTTCAAAATATATACCGCAGTCTCAACTGTGTGTCCCCAAAAAGAATTTGGTAACTGAGTTTAACTCATCATGGAACGAACCATGTCCAACAAGGTTCTGTTTCTCCTCTCTGTCACACTATTCTGCTGAGATGTGCCAAGGGCTATGAGTTGAGACTGAATTCCATGTTCTATCAAATAGTTTTGGAATTCTATGTCCATATACTCACCACCTCGATCCGATCAAAACGTTTTAATCTTTTTACCTAATTGATTTTCAACTTCAGCCTTATACTCTTTAAACTTTTCAAAAGTTTCAGACTTTTGGTGCATTAGGTAAACATGCCCATACCTGGAATAATCATCTATAAAACTGATGAAATATTCATACCCTCCTCTAGCTCTAACATTTAGAGACCCACAAATGTCTAAGTGAATCAGCTCTAAGGTTTCTTTGGCTTTAAGACCTTTTCCAAAAAAAGATCCTTTTGTCATTTTACCCTCGAGACAGAACTCACGTGGTGGTAATGAACAGTCTTCCAACTTGTTTAAAAGACCGTTCTTAATCAAATCTCTCAATCCTGTTGAGATTTATGTGACCCAGTCTCAAGTGCCAAAGATAGTCATTTGGAGAAATCTTCCTCTTCTTATGAGCCCCGACAGTTTTAAACATCTCTATGTTCAGCATAGCTTTGACCTTAGTTGGTTTAGTTTTAAACATCTCTATGTTCAGCATAGCTTTGACCTCAATTGGTTTTAACATGTACAAGTTATTTGCTAATTTTGCAGAGCAAATTTGTTTATTTTCCCATTTTGATGAACATTTCACCATTTTTTAAATAAACTTTATAATTTTGTTCTAGCAAACAAGAGACGGATATTAGATTCCTTTTCATAGAAGGAATATAATATACATTTTTCAAATAAATATACTTATCTCTTATAAATAACTTCATATCTCCCACCGCTTTGGCTAAAACAATCTCCCCGGTCCCTACCTTAAAGATTGTTTCACCTTCTATCAACTGTCTATAGGAACTTGTTTCCTGTGAGATAGTACATACATGATTAACAACACTTGAATCAATTATCTAGATTTTATCGTTTTCCACTAAACATGCTTTAATAACAAGTAAATCATATTTATCTTGTTGTTCCAATTCAGCATTCTCATCTACACAATTCATAATTTTAGATGACTTGGGAGATAGAGGACAATCCTCTGTTAAAACTCTGTTGGTGTAATCAACCGCTAGTAATTTGTTTGTTGATTTAATTTTACCGTTAATAATGTCGGAAGTGAGTATTATAGAACTCGACATGCTGATAAAATTCAAATAAATTCTAATTAGCAAATTGTAACTAAATCCAAAATCAAATTTTTACCAAAAAGTAACAATGTACCCATAACCATTATGTGCTACCGAGGGGCAGTCAGATACTCATTCACTAAAACAAACAATTTTGACCTACACTATCCCCGGAATACTCTTATTCCTGTTGTCTCTGGAAGAACTCTTATTCCTATAGTCATTTGGTTATACTTTTCGGCCAAGATCTTTACTAACAACATAGTAATTCTTGTAAGTGTGACCCGCCATTTTTGGATCTTATAGAACGGTTGAACTTGCCTAAAAAATAGAAGACAACATAGAAGACGAAACTATAAGACCCTATTCATTTTACTGAAGCATGTGTTGTTCCGAATCCTATGTTACAACTCTTCGAGGGGATAGCCGTCGCTAAACGACTAGCAAAGAGCCGCCTAAAACAAACCAGCAGGCGCAACATAGGAATCTCACGGTTCAGACTAATGGAGGAGACCGTAGGATATATTGACACATATTCTTCACCCATTTACTATGAACTACTTCCTCCATTTTTTACTCATACAAAACATCTCCGAATGGAGGTCACTCCTAGGGTGACACGAAGCGTCATATGAATCTCACGGTGTAAACTATGTGGAAACGTGGTAGTTGAAATCTATTTATCGTATAATAGACTTATATTTGAACAACTTCTTCTTATTCACTGAAATCTAGATTTAAGCTAAAAAATAGTTTTCGAAGGCAGGTCACTCCCAGGGTGACACGAAGTACCGCTTAAATCTGGATTGTGAACTCTTAGAGACGTGAGAGCTAAAAATAACGTATCATATATGTTATAAATCTCCCACTGAAGTTTTCTAATAACTCTATCATATAAAAGTTATTAAACTGCCACTGAAGCGTTCTATTTGGGTATATTTATACTTAGGTTCTTTTTGGCTAATAAAACAACCCTAAGTCTATGTGGTTTATCCAAGTATAACTCTTATAATTGGATTTTAACCTATGATGTCTAGGTGATAAATCATTTTATTACCTCACATCACTCATGTATGCTCATAAAACCGGTTACCAATGCTCAATTATTCGGCCATAATCCCCAGGTAGGAGGTGTTCCGTAATCCGTCAACTTAAGTACCCCCAACCTTAGACGGGATTATATACCGGTTGAGTTTGTAACCTAGGTTTTATAAGTTTTAACAATTAAAACAGGTGGTCAATCTACATAAGCACGCAGCTGTCATTTATGGATTTTAAATGTCTAACCCAATTTTATAACAACTTATAAAACTTTAGACATGCTATTCATCCATAACATACATGAGGCATTCAAATTTAATATAACATTTATATTAACTACAAGAAACCCTAACATGTATACTATATATTATAACAATTATAACATACTTTCAATGCATGTTACATGCTTCCTATGGTGGGATTTTAAATCTAAATGGCATACTATATGCACAAACAAGATTTATTTAATTATAACATATGTCAAATGCATAAATAATTAAACACGGATGGATATGGTTTTAGTTTTGACAAAAACAAGCAAACAGAAGCTAAACTATTACAAAACAGCTTCCGACCGCTCCCGAACCGCTCAAATCACTCCAAAATGAACTCAAGTAGCTTGAACCAGACCCGAACCGTCTGAACCGGAAAAGCTAAGAACCATTCGAAGCTTAACCGGACCAGACCATAAGAGAACCGGTCGAACCGACATCCTTTGCACATGTTAAACATCTCACCAAGTCTCATCGTTTAGCAATGACGACCATCGTCTTGCATTTTGCCTGATCGTTTAGTAAATGCTTGATCGTTTAGCAAAGCTACACAATCGTGTAGTATTTTCCTTCTATCGTATAGTGTCATCCTCTAGTGCCGAAGGAAGCTACACGATCGCTTAGTGTCACACACTATCGCGTAGGTCCATTGTCTAACGCATGAAGCCAATCGTTTAGGCGCACAAAAAGGCAAACGATCATTTAATGCCATCGCATAGCATTCAATGCATCGCCCACCTACCGCACAAAGGTATGTGATCGCATAGTGCTATCACATAGCAACTTGACGCATCGCTGAGCTGCCGCATAGAGGTAAATGATTGTGTAGTGCTATCGCATAGCCACTCGACGCATCGCTTAGCTCCCAATCAAAGATAAACGATCGTAGTAAGCGATCTCTCAGGGCTATCGTATAGCTCTTCATCACATCACTTACTTCTATCGTATAGAACCAAACGATCACTTAACACCATCGTCTAGCACTTCATGTTATTGTTTAATATCCTTTGTAGCTAAACGATCGCTTAGCTTTAGGACAAGTGGGAGATTGTTGAGACCAGTGTCATAAATCTCTCTTTTGTTCTCATAGTTTGTAAACATTGTATAAACAAATTATTATTAATAAAATATTTGTTATTTTATGAGCGTACACTCAATACAATAAACTAAGATCCTAGATTATTTTATATAATTTAAACAAGTATGTAGAGACATGCAGATGGATCTTGTTTAAATAATAACTTAAATGGTATGTAGTAGATGGATAAGACTAGGTACCTTATCCTGGTTATACTAGGGATACGGTCCGCTTCGTAGATGTTACAAGTGTTGTAAAGTGCTATAAATGATCTGATCCTGATCATTCATGCAGAGACATATGAGTGGAGTATCCTATACAAAGAGTTTGTATCAAAGCAGACCATGAAATGATTAGTCTTATTATATAACTTCGTTAATACTAAAGAATTACATTTCACCAGGATGAGGTGACATAACCTAAATCTTGAGTGAGTATTGAATTCCTGCGTATGAAGGTAGTCCTCAGATTGCCAACTCAATATGCCTACTATTTTGGGGATTCGTTTGATTGAGGAGCTGGGAATACAGCTATACAAGATGAAACTTACTCTTTCCCTGATGTCTGGGTAAGTAGATAAATTTCTCTCTTAAGGGTTGATTTCGGGGCTTGAACAATGCGAGCACACTCTCTCCTGACCCGAGAGGGATTTAGCCATAGATGGACTATGACTTATTGTTCATTAGAGGAATCAGTGATACTTAAGGAGTTTGATGTACTATAGGGGTAAAACAATAATTTTTGCCCAACTGTACTTACGAGTATTTTTGAAAGGTCATCGCACTGTTGGCTGGTTATATCCAATGGACACAGAAATATATATGTACTGCGAAAGGTGCAGATGTCAGTTTTTAGTGGAATGACTAGCAGTTAATGGATGTTGGGTAATTTAATTAAAAAGTTTTATTAATTATCCTTAATTAATTATCCTTAATTAATTATCCAAGTACCATTGGAGCTTCAATCTATAAGTTCATAAAGTCCCCTATGTAGCTCATCAGGGATTAAATTGAGAATTAATTTTGGATTAATTTGAAGTGTTCAAATTAATTGAGGGAAATTACTTATATATGATGAATTATTTAAATTAATTATATGTGATAAAATTGTTTAAATTAATTATATGTGATAAAATTGTTTAAATTAATTATATGTGATAAAATTGTTTAAATTAATTATATGTGATATAATTAATATAATGTACTAGATACATTATAATATAAAGGATTTTTAGAGGATTTGAATATGATTCAAATACTAATTATATGAATGAGATTCATATAATTAAATTTAATATAAATATGATTTATGTTAAATACCATAAATAGTTGAGAGAAATTAAATATTTGAATATGATTCGAATATTAATTATATGGATAAGATCCGTATAATTGAATTTGATATAAATATGTTTTATATTAAATATCGTGTAATGTTGAGAGAAAATATAAACTATAGGTTATACTGTATTTGATACAATATAATAACTATAGGTTATATGTTATATTTGATATAACATATAGTTATATATATTATATATATAATAAGTTTGTTATTATATTTATATATATTTATAAATTATTTAATTAGTTTTTGAATTAATAATTCCTTCCCTATTTTTCCCCTTCTTCATCTGATGGGTTTGGGGGTTACGTGGGTTGCTCTCACAATCGGTTTTTTCTCTCTTCCAAGAAAATTACAAAGAAGGAAAAATTCTCATTTTCTTCTTCTTCCTCTCATCTTCTTTCCCTCTTCCAAAAGTTTGTGCATAGCTCACCACTCCTGCATATTCTCATTCCCAAGAGAATAAAGAGGGTTCTCAAGTGGTGGTGTCTTGATGTGGAGATCAGATCTAGATCGAAATATTCATGATCGTGGATCGAGGGATTTACACGAAGAATGTATTCTTCAAGGGTAAGTAATTCTTCTTCTCTAATTCTTTCCCTCAAAAGCATGTTGTAATTTATATTTGATAATGATATTATTTTGCTGTAATTTAACGTTCTATAAAAAATTAAAATTGGGAACAGTCCCTACTTCCGCTGTGAAACCTTCAATGGTTTCCCTTTATTTGTAACCTACATAGCATTGTCAATCATCCCATTGATCATTATGTAAAACGATGGTTGGAAGTTTAACCATAACTACAACATGCTGCCAAAATATACAAAATGAATAATATATAACTCATTTTCATAATCTGATTGCCTTACATGGAAATCAAACGGAAATCAGATAACAAACACAAACCACGTATTATCAAATAACAATCAAATAAAAATCATTAATTACTAAGTACTAAATAGAATCAGATGTCAATCAGATAAAAAACACAAACTACGTATTATCAAATAGAAATCAAATGGCAATCTAAGAGTAAGAAACAATATGATTCTTCTCTATTTGTGAAAAAATCACAAATAAAGAAGGCAGAAACTGGAAAATTTGAAAACAAACCCTCCAAAAACTAAGAAATTCTTCTCTATTCCAAATTTATTAAGAGATTTGATATTGAGAATAAGAGAGTAGAGATCGATAATGAGAAATTCAAAAACAAACCCTCCACAAATTTCAATAATATCATGTTGTTTTTTGAAAAAACCCATCCATAAAATTAAAATCCCAAGTTTGTTTTTGAAAAAAAAAATATCCACAAATCGACAGAGAAGTTATAAATCAAAACCTAACAATTTTGAAATTAAAACATAATCGAAATTTGAGAAATTCGAAAACAAACCTCACGTATTCGAATCAAAACATAATCAGAAACAATTGAGCACAATTTTTAGGGTTGGTTGTTGTAACAACCATCCACAAATTCGAATTTCTCAGCTTTGATTTCAAAAAAATCCACAAATCGATTGAGAAAGTAGAAATCAAAACCTAAGAAACTCGAAAACAAGGTAGAAAGTTGAATGCAAAATCGAAATCGACTAAGGAATTGACTGCAATTCTTACAACTGGTTGCAGAAACTTTGATGCTAAAGGAGAAAGGAAAATGTGGAAGGAGACAATTCACACAATGAACATTAGGGAAATATATCTTGTGAGAGTAATTTTGGAATAAAGAAAAATTTTCTACAACAAATAAAATCTAAATCTTTTTGTTATATATGTTTCCCATATTTGAAATTTTTTAAAAAAGGATGATATGGATACCAAGATACATGTTAAAGAAGCTACTCGATGCAATTTTCCCAAAAAAAAAAAGTCCAAAATAAGACCTCGAAGGAGAAAAATGATCGTTAATATGCGTTTGCCGGGAGTCGAACCCGGGTCTATTGCTTGGAAGGCAATTATCCTAACCGTTGGACTACAAACGCCACATGCTGCCTATTAGAAACGATTTAATTATACTCTTTCTTCATTTTTCTTACATTATTATTATGATTATTATTATTATTATTATTATTATTTACTGATATGAATTGAAATTAACTTTAAAATCATTAAACTTAAGATTTATTCAAATTAAAGAAACTAAAGTAGAATGAAACTCAAAGTGATAAATACATTACTATTTTAACCTAAATATTACTTACTAAGTCATATTTATTTATTAAGGACATTGATTTGGTAGTAATTTATGCTTAAATTATACTCAACGATAATTTTTATGTATTACCTTACTTGAGGGTAAAGATATATTCAAAACCTTGATGTTCCTATAAATTATATAGAATCATCCTAAGCATTTAAATTTTCTTTATTATTATTATTTTACAACAAATCATGAAGATCTTGTACCTTAAAAGATGATTTAATCAGCTATATACTTTTTTTTTTTTTTAAGTTACATTATATAGGAGGAAGATTTGAACCTCCAATTTTTTGGTCGAGATTTTACACTTTATACAAATAAAACTTCTAAATATCTAAAATATTTAAATGGGTTGGGTTGAGGGTATTTTTGGACCAATCCGAAAATTTAGATTGGTTGAGTTGGCAACCCAAAAGACCCAAAATAAAATCTTCAATCCAACTCAACCCAACCATTAAATTCATATTAGGTTGTCGGGTTAAAACTTTTTTTTTTCAGGATTAATTTATGTAAATTTATCTACAACACATAATTAAATAACTAAAATCTCATACAATTCAAAGGTTAAAAACAAAATTTAAACAAATGAAAATATTATAAAAATTTTAAAATATATATATTAAAAATACATAAATTCATTAACTCAAAATAATAAACTTTATATATATATATATATATATATATATATATATGAACTTTAGACATATATATATATAACTTAACAAAGTTGATATTTAATGAAATTAGTTGATCGCTAATTAGATATAGTAGGATAATTATTTAGTATTCTAACCCTTTAAAAGGGTTTTTTTTTGAAGAATTTGACAAATTTGGATATAATACCTGAATAATTAATAGTTTGGTAGGATCTTCAAAACCATTGTGCATGTTCATGAATTTTTAAAAACCCATACACCAATATTACTATAATATGCTAACCCATGGATTGCTCTTTATATATACAATGGGCATGAACAATAGAAAGAAAAGAAAGCTTTTCCATTTAAATAATTGTATATAATATAGTATTAGATCATTTTGATTTGTATATATCTTTATATTCATTATTATTCTATACCTTGTTTCCAAATACCAATAGACCCACAAGTTAATCTATTATAGGTTAATATATAAATTTAAACCTTTTCATTCTATTTTTCAACACTTCACATGGATTCAAATATTAATTTAATTGATTCATGAATCCCAACATGATCAAAGAGAAATAATCTTACAATAATTTATAGCTTGGATAGCATGGTTATCCTAGATTCAAGAATTTAATTTATTACATCATTTTATTCAAATGCAAACCATTAACTTTTGTCTATTTTTCTAAGGCCATGCATTAAAGTCAACAATTCAAATAATTCCAACTACAAATAACATCAATTGATCAAATACAATTTGCCTTCTTGGAAGTAACATTGTTGATAATTATTCAAATTCAAACATTTATTTTTTTTTAACAAAAAAATCTATGAAGCAACTATATATACCTCATCTTCCTTCATTCTTTTACATAAATCATATAGATATCAATATATATCTTCATAAAATGGTTTGGTTTCTTAGTTTATTATTCTTCTTTCTTGTTTCTTCAGTTAGTGCTTGTGATCGTTGTATTTATCAATCTAAGGCTACTCATTATTACGACGATAGACCTACCTCATGTAAAGATTTAAGTTTCACTTTGAATATTTGTTTTGCATTATTTAATTAAAAATTTGAATAAATTTATAGAAAGATACATCTTTTTAAGAATAGAAAGTTGGTAAAAAGAAAATTGAAATTGATTGGAGAAGTGGTATGATGATATAATAGATGGAGGGACATGTGGATATGGAAACTTGGAGTTTGATATCTCCAAAGGATACTATACAGCTGCTGGGCCATCCCTTTATAAAAAAGGAGTTGGATGTGGTGCATGCTATCAGGTATATATATATATATATATATATATATTTATATTACTTCTTCTTCTTCGTTTTCTCTCCATTTTCTCCTTCTATGCTCCATTAGTTTAAAAATTCTAATTAATACAATTTAATCTTTTACATTGTTTAACTTTAACGGTTGTAACTATTAATGAAAATATCATAATATAAATATGTAGGTAAGATGTAAGAACAACAGATTGTGCAACACAATGGGGACTAAAGTAGTTGTGACAGATCAAAATTATGAAAACAAAACAGAATTCTTTATGGGTAGAAAAGCTTTCTCTAGCATGGCTTTAAAGGGCAAAGCTGAAGAACTTTTGAAAATGGATATTCTGGATATCGAATACAAGAGGTAGATATATCTCATGTATAACTTTTGCACTTTTTATTTGTTGAGCCTAAGTTAGTTCAAAATTAGTCAACTAATCTTTTTTTTTTTTTTTTCCTTTTGGCAGGATACCATGTGAATACAAGAACAAAAATTTGATGGTGCAAATTGTAGAATGGAGCAACAAACCATACTATTTGGCTATCAAATTCTTATATCAAGGTGGCCAAACTGATATACATGCAGTTAATATAGCTCAGGTCACTTTGAAACTGTACAACCTTCCTCAATAACTAATTGTAATGATTCACCAATAATCGATTTTTTTAATTAAAATACTAAATATTGTTGTTATTTGTGCATTGAATTATTTAATAGGTTCGTTTTCCAAAATGGAGCCCTATGAAAAAGCATCAAGGTGCTATTTGGGATAGCAATGACGTACCAAGAGGAGCATTACAAATATCAATGATGATAACTTCAGGATATAATAAGAGATGGATTTATGCAAATTATGTTATTCCTGCTTCTTGGAGAAATGGAGAAATTTATGACACTGGAATTCAAATCAAAGATATTGCTGCTGAATATTGTCCACCTTACAAATGTGGAGACGAGCCATGGAAGTGAAGGAACTTCACCAAATTTATGTGTATTTCTTTCGTATTTGTATACCAGTGTCTCTTAAGAATTCAATAGAATTCTACTATTAAAACAATAATGAAATGTTAAAGAATTCAATAGAATTCGGTTTATATCATAAATAATGAAATATTTGGGATGTTTTGAATTATGGTTTCCTTTCATTGAAATGAATAATCTATGGAAAAAAACTCATTTGACAGCGTTAGAGCAAAGTATTATAAGAGAATAAGGAAATAATAAAAACAATTAATCCAAACTTAACGAATTCACATTATTTTTCTAAGACTATTTTGTTTCTTTTATGGTTTCAAGATTATCTTAAACAATTGTCTCGCATTTCAACCACAAGACTCAACGATCGCTATGGTATGTTACTTGCATAGAAAAGGAAAAAGAATTGGACAAAGAAATTCTTTGTGTTTTTTTGTGTATATATATAACTGATAAAAAAAATTACATATTTATAGACTTTGTTGAAAGTTAGTGCAAGCTTAATTTGCAAGTAATGAATTAGAATTTCCCTTTGAATTAACGTTAGTAGCTTTTATTTAGGATAGTCAAGTTGAAATATGATAAAAAATTTAAGTTTAGTGGTGTAAGTTAATGTGTAACTCATAGTAATTGTGTTAATTGTTTATTTTTTGTTTTTACCTATAAATACTTGTAATGTTTTTTTTTAGAATATGTGATATTATTATACAATAACAACGGGGATCCCATAGCCCGAGATCAAGGCATCAAAGCATCAAAGCACAAGCAAAGATAGGGTAACAAACCCAAAAACAAAGCCTACAAGATAAGATCAGAACAATACCAACACAAAAGAAACAAACTCGCAGACCACTAGAGAGAGTCATAGAGAGAAAAAAAAAACAAAGAACAACGGGAAGTACAACAAGAAAAACATCTGAAATACACTATAAAAGATCAAAAAGATCAACCCGCCAGGAAGAAGCACGGCCACGAACCGTAGAGACCATAAGGTGAACCAAAGCTGACACCGACCTCGGTCTACTTCCATGCAGTCGTCGATTGCGTTCTTGCCAGATGTAGTATATGGAAGCACACCAAAAAACACAGAATAACTTTCTACGCACCCCTTTACCCGACCCCACTCGACACAACCAACTCAACTCCACATCCCAACTCGCCACCCGATGCGACGAGCTTAATTGATGCAACACACCAGACCACATCTCTCTCCCAAACACACACTCAAAGAATAAATGATCTCGCAACTCCACACCTCCCCCACACAGAAAGCACCCCCCTCTGACAACACACTCAACTCCTCAACCAATCCCATGTACCCAACCTGTCCCTTACAGCTAACCAAGCACAAAAGGAGTGATGCGGAATACCACCCTCCACCCACAAAAAAAAAATCCAAGACACCCTAGGACGATGAGGACGCAAACACTCCCACGCATTAACGATAGAAAACCGACCACTCACATCCGGTACCCACACCCAATAATCCTCCCCCCTCACCCTCGGCCCCATGCCTGAATAAGACCCCAAATCTCAATAAGCTCCCAAGACACTGTAGGCCAACTCCAACCTTCCTCACCAACCATGAAATCCGAAAAAACCGTGCCTCCAAACTACTCCCTGCAACATAAACCACCATAGACCCATAAGAATCCAAAATTGCACCCCCCCGACAGCCAAGGATCCCACCAAATAAAACAAGACCGACCATCGCCAACCATCAAACAAACCAAATACTTGAATCTATCTCTATTTCGCAATATAGCCCTCAAGTACTAAGACCTCCCAACCTCACTCCGAACAGCCCACAGAGACCGCCCATGCAAAACATAAGCTTCCACCCACGCCACCCATAATGAACCTGATTTAATTAAGAAAACCCAGAGCAGCTTTATAATAGCAGCCTGGTTCCAAGATACCACATGCTTCACACCCAACCCCCTCGCCCAATGACAAGCACACCTCATCCCACGTCACCCGTGCTCCTCCCCTACCCACTGTACTACCCTTCCATAAATAACTACGTAACAAACAATCAACCTCATGAGTTACACACGCAGGCAACACGAAGATGCTACACCAAAATACCTGAAAGGATTGTAAGACAGGCCTAACAAGCTGTAATGTAAGACAGGCTTAACAAGCTGTCACCTCCCAGCAAATGAGAGAGACCACGCTGCCCAGCTCCTAATACGAGCTGTATTCTTCTGAATCAAAGGAGCACAATCCTCATCCCTCAACTGACCCACCAATAAAGGTAAACCCAAGTACCTAACAGGCAGCGAACCAAAAGAGAAACCCATAAATGCAGCTAGTTCCTCTGTCTCCCCAGACTCCACACCCGCAACAAACATGGAACTCTTTCAAACATTAACAACTAACCCAGACAACCCGGAAAAATCTGCTAGGACCTGCCTCACAAACTCCAAAGACTTTTTCTCAGTTGCACAGAAATTAAATCGTTTTCAAAAACCAAATGAGTCAAGCCCACACGCTCACACCGATCATGGAACCTAAACCACACAGGAGGCTTATTCAACAACCTAGATAAGACCTTCATCAACATCACAAACAAAAAAGGAGACAACGGATCCCCCTATCTTAACCCTTTCCTACCAGGAAAACCCCCTCAAGGGAAACATTAACCATCACAGAGAACATAGGTGAAGTAACAAAAGCCCTCACCCAACTAATAAACTGAAGGGGCGTACCTATAGTCAGCAACACACTAAACAAAAATCCTAATTTACCGAATCATATACCTTTTGAAGGTCGACCTTCAACACACAACGTGACTTCCCTTTGCCCTCCTTATAGCCCCCCACAAGCTCTTGACACAATAAAATTTTTTCAAAAATCAACCTACCCGGAACAAACGCAGACTGGTTACTTTCTAGCAACCATAACTGTAATCTCTCAGCTAAGATTCTCGAGATCCACTTATACACAATATTGCAACAAGAAATAGGACGAAACTCCTCTATACGTCCTGCTCCCCTCCTCTTTGGGATAAGAGTGATAGCAATAAAATTAACTCCATCAGGTAGGTAACAGAACTCAAAACAATTCAGCACAGCATCACAGAAATCATCCCCAACCACATTCCAAGCAGCTCTGTAAAAATCAATCGAAAACCCATCAGGCCTAGGAGCCTTCCCAGACTTCATCGAGAATAAAACCTTCTTAATCTCATCCCGACTCACTGTACGACCAAACGCCTCCAGCCCCTCCTCGGACCAGTTGAAATGCACAATATCCCCAATTCGGGCAGTAAAATCCGTATACCCCACTGGCTGAGACCCTAAACATCCTCGAAAAAACTCTACTGCCACCCTTGCCACCCTGTCATGCACCATTTGGTGAGTCCCTCCAGCATCCATGATCGTAAATAAAACACTGCAGCTGCATCGAGAACAAACACAACGATGAGAGAAATCTGTGTTCATATCACCTAACTCCAACCACCTCACCCTGGCATCTCGCCACTGACCAGAACACCTCAGTGGCCTGAGCCGCCTCTGCATACACCGATTCTGAATTAGGATCCCTTTTTACCTTCGTCTAAGCAATCTCCATAACCTGCCTAGCCGCCCTCACCTCATCATCTAACACAGAGATACGCCTCCCAAATGAAGCACGTAAAACTCTTTTCACTGCCTTCAAATTTTGCACAAAACTAACCATCGGGGACACATCCTCAGATCTTCTCCACACTGATCTGATAGTATCAATAAAACCCTCAGACTCCGCCCAATACTAAAAATAATGAAAAGTGGGAGGCGGCCTACTCCTCGTCTCCCATGTAGATACCAAAAGAGGGTTATGATCAGAAATTGACCAACCCTAACCTCCGAATACGAAAAAGCTACCTTCCACGACTAATTAGACAAGCAACGATCCAATCGGCGCAAGATACCATTCCTCTGAATTTTACTAGTCTAAGTAAACCAGTTACCTGTCACGCCCAACTCAACCAAATCCACCTCCAATAATGCCCCATCAAACTCCTCCATGTCTCTCAAGCTAGGGCAACCACCAAAATCCTCCGAACTACTACGAATGGCATTAAAATCCCCCAAAACAACTCCAGGAAGCTGCCACGAGACACACACATTCATCAACTGAGACCACAAGTTCCTCCTCTCGTTCACATGATTAGAGGCATACACAACACCGATATGTACCCTAGAAGTAGATACAATATCCACTAAGGTCCCAGAAATAAACTGATCCCTACTGACATCAATAGAAAACTCATCGACTTCTGCCACATTACCTAGATCCTCCCAACTCCCCACACACTATAGCTACACACAAAACTCCATGCATCACCAAACCTACCCATCACCATACCAAAATTTTCACGACAAACCCTCGTCTCAAACAAGCAACAGAAAGTAACAGAGGATGAAGCCAGAAAGTCTTCCACCACCCTACACTTAACAGGGTCGTTCAACCCCCTAACAATCCAGGAACACCAAATCATGGACCTGGTAACAGATCACACCTACCACCTCCCACTGGGCCTTTGCCCAAACTCTCGAACATCTCATCCATAATAGACAATGGATCAGGATCTGCCTATACTAAAACCAAAGCCAACGAGTCTTCCTCCTCATCACACAAAATATAAAACTTATTACGATCATCAACATGCTTCATAAACCCTGTAATTCCAGGGGACCCATATACTGCTCTGTTCCTCAAGGGCACCGAGTCCGGTGACCCACTGCCATCCCTATGGCCTACACCTTCTCTATCGCGCCTACGACGGCTGACCATAGTAAACTCGTCAACACTCCCACACCCTTACTCCCAACCACTGGGTTATCTCTCCTTTCACCAATACCCACGTCCTGCCCCTTCCTCATACTCTCAATACCCCCATTCTCCCCTAAAGACCCTTCATTTACCGCCACAATACACAACTCCTGACTCTTTTCCACACCCTGCTTCTTACACACAGCACCAGAATGCCCAAAGGATCCACAGTACACACACCTACGAGGTTTCCACTCATACACTACTGGAATAATAAACTCTTGACCCCGCATTCTAACGTGACTAAAGAGGGCATTAACGAATCCCCATCCACTTAAACATAAACCCTCGCAAACGATAACCGTCGCCGCTTTCTTGTTGCAATATCAAAAGAGACAGGTTTACCCACGACACTAGCTAACACTGTTAAACCCCTATCCATCCACAACTCCAGGGGAACACACTCTAGTTTAATCCAGATAGGAACAAAACAAAAAATAAAGGTTTCAGGAACAATGTCTACTAAATACTTGTAATGTTTCTAGTTTAATGGATTTGATCCTTTATTGTATCTTGTGTTTTAAATTTGCGTAACTAAATCTAATATAACAAAATCTAAGGTTATGCACATGGCACTTGAACATTATGTAGTTAACATGTAGGTGGATCATGTTCAACTAATCTATACTATCTAAAAGTTTTGAGGGAGAAATATTTGACTTTCTCTTTTGCTCCTTGATTATAAGGTTATATGATGTAATTTGATATTTAAATCATTAAAAAAAGTAATATTAAATAATAGTTTATAATTCACGTAATTTAAATTGGTTTAAAATTTGGTTATCTCTAATATTTGATTCTAATAGTTTACAATTCACATGAATTTCTATTGGTTTAGAATTTGATTATTTCTAATATTTGATTCTAATATTTGATTGAAGATCCAAACTTTATCATTAAAAAAAAAAACAAAACTAATCATTCACGTGGGTAAAATAAATGTTTTAATTTTAAATGGTGTATAATTTACGTAATTTTAATTGGTTTAAAAGTTGGTTATCACTAATATATTCTAATTTGTTTGTAATTCACGCTATTTTAATTGGTTTAAAATTTGGTTATCTATGATATTTGATTATTTACAATTTGTGATTTGAAATCTACATTTTCTCTATAAATAGTTAAATTAAACATCTTTCCATCAGGTAACTCACTTTTTTTTTCTTTTTTTTTCTTTTTTAATTTAACTAGTGATCAAACACGTGCATTGCACGTGATTTAAATTTCTTAGATATAGATTTTTAAGATAAAATTTTAATGTCGAATGCAATATGTTTTTTTATTCATTTAAAATAATAAGATTTGATATTATTTGGAAAAACAATGAAAGAAAATTGTGTATATTTTGTCTTGGGTTAATTAAAATCTCTGTAACATAAATAGTAGGGTAAAATACGTAATCTGATTTTATTTTGTTTATATTAAGTTTGATTAGATAAAATTTAAAAGTAACTAAAGAGAAACAAAAAAAAAGAAAAAAAGATGGATTGATAAAATTAAAATTCATAACTAAAATATATATTGAATCTGTCAATTTTCGATTATTGAAATTAAGAAGATAGATTTTTTTAAAAAAATAATTATTTAAGCTTGTATAAAAGGCTAGGTGTGTAACTATTCTATTTGATTTATAGGGGTGGGTATGTTAAGATTTTGCAAAATTTTCTTGTTTGTAAAAACAAAAAAATAGTTGAAGATTGAATATAGATTGGGAATTTTGAATGTCCTTTGGATTTCCCCTTTTCTCTTCTCTTTGTTGTATTTCCAATGAATCAATATTAAATGCTACAGCCCTTTCCTTTATACAAGTTTTTTCCTAATTGTTATAATTGTAATGATACAAAAGAATAAAAATGTTACAAGTGGCACCACATGATTGGTGAGTGGTATACAAATTCTTAACTACCTTGGTGAGTCATTCCCTTCTTCCTCCACCTTAGCTTTGCCTTTTCCATTTCTAATTTCTTCTCTAACATCCTCCCTCAAACCAGAGGGTACTTTAAGTACTTTTAGTTTGGCTCGTAATGTATAGAAATGTGTGTTGTTGAGTGGCTTTGTGAGACAGTCAACAAGTTGATCGGTCGATGGTACATAGGAAATATTGATGTGAACATGGTCTCTAATGAAGTGAAGATCAATTTCGATATGTTTGGTTCGAGAATGAAACACCAGATTTGCAGCTAAGACTCCTGCTCCTAGGTTGTCGTACCATATAGTTGGTCTAGTTTTGGATTGTAATCCCATCCCACCTAGTAGTTGTTAAAGCCAGAGGACTTCTGAGGTGGCATGAGCAAATGCTCTATATTTTTATTCAATGCTCGACCTTGCTACCACTGCTTACTTCCTCGAGGCCCAGGAGACGATGTTATTTCCCACAAAAGTACAATAGGCTACCACTAATTTTTCGTCATCAAGGTTAGAGGCCCAGTCAACATCCGAGTAGGCAAATATGTATAGGTTCGGGCTCGGTTGAAAGTATATTCCATAGTGTTTGGTGCCACTGATATACCGAAGTACCCTTTTTGTCGCTTGCCAATGGACATCAGTTAGGGATTGAAGGAACTGACTGAGCTGATTGACAGCATACGTGATGTCCGGCCTTGTGTGCGTTAAGTACTGAAGAGCTCCTATAGTACTTCGATATATAAACGGTTCAGATAGAGGTTGGCCAGCAGCTTTGTACACCTTGGACTGTTGGCGAGAGTACTAGTTTCACATCTGACATATTAAATTGTGTAGTAAATCATTAACATACTTTGACTGATTTATCAGAAGGCCAGATTCAAGATAGTGTACTTGAATTCCCAGAATTATCGAAGTTGGCCGAGGTCTTTAAGTACAAAATGTATGTCCAGTGTTTGTATGAGATGTTCAATAAGTTTATTATTGTTACCTGTACCATGACATCACCCACATAGACAAGAAGATATATTACCGAGCCTTCTTTGCAGTAGATGAACAAAAAGGTGTCGAATCTTGACTGATAGAATCCCCACTGTTTGAGAACTAAGCTGAGGGTAGTATTCTAGGCTCGTGGTGCTTGTTTCAGACCATATATTGCTTTGTCCAGCTTGCAAACATGCTTTGGATATTGAGTGCTAACATATTCCCATGGTTGGCTCATATAAACTTCCTCAATTAGTCGTCCATTTAAGAATGCATTATTGAAGTCAAGTTGCCTCAGCATCCAACCGTGTGTTGCAGCAGCACTGGTGACTACCCGGATCGTTGAGGACTTCACCATGGGGCTGAATATTTCAAAGAAATCAACTCCATGATGTTGATGAAAGCCCTTGCCTACCAGTCGGGCCTTATACCTTTGTATTGTGCCATTCATTTTTCACTTGAGGCGAAATATCCATTTGTTCCCAACAACATTTTGAGATGGAGATGGAGGAATTAATGTCCATGTCTTATTTCTCATTAGTGCCATGTATTCTTCATCCATCGCTTTTTTCCATTGAGGGGTTGCAAGTGTTGTATTGATCTTGGTGGGCTCTGTTTGAGACCAATCAGTTGATTTGCTTATTATCCAAGCCTTTGATTTAAAGATGCTAGCTTTTTCTCGGGTGATCATGGGATGAGTCAGAGCAGTGGGGGGCGAGCAGTGATGGTAAACTGTGATGGGCTTGCAGAGGCTGAGGTAGTGTTAGGATGTAATATGTGAGGCAGGGTTAGACTGATATGGTTTTCAGAGAATGTTTGAGGTAGGGTCTCTAATGGCTGTTGGTGTAATGCATGCTGTTGTGAAGATGTCTGGTTTGTGGAGTGTAAGGTGTGGTTTGGTTGATAGGTTGGTTGTGCTTGAGGGAGAGATGGTGACTGAGGTAGGGAATTGAGGATTGGTTGAAGGCTCGAGACTATTGAGTCATTAAGGTGTGTAGGTATGGGTGGGGTTGTCACCTAGATGATCGTGTTAGACGATGGACTGTCCATGATCAATGGACTCACTGTGATCGTCTTGTCTTTGGTCTGCACAATCGGTCACACGATGAGGACTGAGTGATCGCTTTGTCTTTTGTCTGTGCGATCGTTCTATACGATGAGTTCTGAATGATCATGTTGTCTTTCGGCTAAGCGATCGTTCTAAATGATAGAGACTGAACGATCATATTGTCTGTCGTCTGAGCGGTCGTTCTGAACGGTGGGTGCTAAGCGATCGTATCGTCTGGCATCTGGGCGATCATTCTACACAATGGAAACTGAACGAACGTATTGTCTGTTGTCTGTGCAATCTGTTGTCTCAGCAATCGTGGTGTCTCTTGTAAGGTTTGTCGTCTGGGTGATCGGACTAAACGATGGTTGTTTAGCGATCGTTAACCCGGTCGTCTGGACGATCGTGGTGCACGGTCGATTTGCAAACGGAAATTTCCTTTCATCAAACTTAACATGTCTGCTTGTATTGATCCTGCCTGATGGACTGAGGCATCTGTACCCTTTGTGATGCGAGCTGGGACCAATATACACACATTTCTCCGAGTGTAATTGGAATTTTTTTTACTGTGATAAGGTCGTAAGTATGGGTAGCAAGCACACCCGAAGGTCCTCAGATTAAAAAAATCAAGGTTAGAACCAAATAAAATGGCAGCGGGTGATTTACTTTCCAAAACTGAGGTAGGCATACCATTAATGAGATAGGCAGCAGTGGAGAATGCCTCCCACCAAAAGCTTAAGGGCATGGATACCTGTGCAAGCAACGTGAGCACTGTTTCTATGATGTGTCAATGCTTGCGCTCGACCCTACCATTTTGTGCTGAGGTATAAGGATAAGATTTTCGAACTGAAATTCCTTTGGACTGACCGAGATGGTATATTTTGTCATATTCTTTCCCATTATCTGACTATAATTTCTTTATTCTAGTGTTGAATTGAGTTTGTATTAGTTGTATGAAGTGTTGGAATGCTGCCAGTGTTTCAATTTTATGTTTCAAAGGATATGGTCACACATATCTGCTGTGATCATCTAAGAATGATATATAATATCTATATCCATCAATAGATTCAATAGAAGCAGGCCCTCAGACATCAATATGTATTAATTCAAGTGTGTTAGAAGCATGAGATTGAGAATTAGGAAATGGTAAGGCAGATAACTTTCCTAATTGACATGATTGACAAAACTCATTTCCTTCATTTGATTTAACAAGCAGTTTACATTCTCTAATCACATAATCTATGGTTTTTCTGATGGATGTCCTAGTCTCCTATGCCAAACAGCTCTTGATTCAACTACATTAATCCTAACTCCTGATAGAATTAAGGCAGTTGACTTGTTATTTTTGTACTGAGCAGATCCTCGACCTTCTGTAGTCTCATGTATCACTCCAGCCCCTTGAAGTCTGTATAGCCCTCGATCAAGCTCCCCTTTCAGCTACGTTCTGCCCGTATCCTTGTCCTTAATGACACAACAGTTAGTGTGAAATTGAACAATCACAACATTATCATGGGCTAACTTTGATATACTAATGAGATTCTTGGCTATGTTAGGCACACACAAGACATCATTCAAGATAAATTCATTCCTTCCATCAGACAAGCAAGACTGACCAGTGTGAGATATGTGTAGTTGTTCACCATTACCTACAGTTACCAGTTCATTACCTTCATATTCAGTTGGATTATTAATGTTGTTATAGTATGGAGTAACATGGTTGGTAGCCCCACTGTCAATGTACCAATTAGGATCTGTTACTGTTTCTGGTGTGGCTATGAAGGGGTTAGAGGGTTGAGCTAACGTGAACAGGGCAGTAGTATTGTTGTTAGGGCCGACTGACCCTTGGTTTCCTCTACCTTGTTCAGTGCTTTGTGAATATTCTTTGTTAAGATGATGATAACATCCCAGGGCTGAGTGACCATACTTCCCACACACTTGACATGTTGGTCTATTTGAGTTATTGTTGCGGCCTCTTCCTCGACCACGACCACCTCCTTGTCCATTAAATGGATTGTGATTGTTGTTACTGCCTTTAGAGTTGTTCCCTTGCTGTCGACTTCCATTGTATGAAGGATTGAAGTGTGGCTTACCACCATTCAGATTCCTGCTGAATGCTACATTAACAGAGGGTTATTGTGCAAAAGAACTATGTATTTTGATAAAGTTTTGATGCTCCAGTCATTTTTCATAAGATAGTAACTCAGATTGCATATCTAACCATGATATACCCGGTTTACCTTAGATGCCTACTACCATCGGGTTGTATTCTTCATTTAAATTGAGAAGGACTTATGAGATGAGGGCTCTTGTCGACACAGGGCTGCCGGCTTGTGCTAGATTGTTGGAGTATAGCTTCATCAATTTGAGGTACTCACTCATCTTTTGGCCTCATTTTCTTGTCTGTTGGAATAGCTATCTTGAGTAATTTTCTTCAACTCTTTATTGAACTCCGAAAAGCTCCTGAATAGCTTGCCACAGTTCCAGTTCCTTGGTAGTTTCATATCCCATGAGTTGGACAGCCAGATCTGGTGCCATCGAGTTGTAAAGCCATCCCAGCAAGAGTTGGTCGACTGCAAGCCAAGCTTCATATTGTGGGTTGAGTGATCGTTACTCTGATGAACTCACTTTGTCATCGCTAGCCACTTGAGAACTTGAAGTTGCTTCAGAGGTGGTTGGAATAAATATTGGTGGGCAGGGCATCTGACCGAAGAGGTGACCTTCGAGCTTGTAGCTCCGGAGGATCGAAAACGCAAGGGTCTTCTACAACATGAAGTTCCCTCGTTCAAGCTTTATGGTGGTGAGTTGATTCAGGAGTTGATTGAGAAGTGGTGTGGTGAACTTGACTGGTCCGGTGGAGGAGTTGTTTCCGATGAAGGCGGCGTCGGCCATTTTTGGCTCTGATACCAAGTTGAAGATTGAATGTAGGCTGGGAATTTCGAATTTCCTTTGGACTTCCCCTTTTCTCTTCTCTTTGTTGTATTTCCAATGAATCAATATTAAATGCTACAACCTTAGTTTGGTGAGTGGTAAACAAATTCTTACAAGTGGTAATGATACAAAAGAATAAGAATATTACAAGTGGCATCACATGATTACTGAGTGGTAAACAAATTCTTAACTACCTTGGTGAGTCATCTCCTTCTTCCTCCACCTTAGTTTTGTCTTTTCCATTTCTAATTTTTTCACTAACAAAAATAATAATAATTATTATTATATATAGTTCTTACAATTTTATCTTATTTTTATAGGAAGTTAATATATTATATTTTAAATTGTAATATAGAGGGTCATTCCTAAGTTATTTAACAAAAATAAAAATGGTAAAACACTATACTAATTTAATTGATTTAAAATGTTGATTTTATAATTTATATTGAGATTCATTGTTTTTTTAAAATCTTTATTTTCATTTTTGTTATTTCTATTTTTTTCATAAAGAAGAGTTCTATATATATATATATGAATAAGGAAATATATGTGAATTTTCTCATTTTTTTATATTTATTGAAAATTTTATTCATTATAAGAAATATTGATGTGGGGGAGTTTTTTGTTTAAAAAAATTTTGTGAGTCTTATACATAAAAACTATGGGAAAAAAAACTTACTATTTCTTTTGAAAAAAAGGAAATAAGACTTATTTAGTTTAAAAGGGAAAAAAATAACGCAAATTGGAGCGTATGGTAGATTTTAATGACATGTACATGGCTACAAATTTTCAAACTGCTTTTGTTATTGATGAAACTACAAATACATGGTATGTGTAGAATCATAAACAATGACAGATTCAGTATATAGACTAATTGCTAATATCTTAGTTACCCAATTTACCTCTAATTGATTAATTGAAAATTAAAAAGCTGTATTCCTCAAAATACACCCTTCTTGATTTTCCTAACGTAGTTAACGTTTCAAAACAGATTTTATTATTAATTTAGATTCTGTTTAACGACTTTTTGAATTAGTCTCAGATGAATTAAATATCCAGATTTTTCTACAAAATTTACTTTAGCATCTAAATAAGCATGTTCATAAGATAAAAAAAAAGGGTTTCTGAAACATACCTTTGTACAACTCTTCTATCTTTAAATTGAGCTTGAATCTTCGCTTTAGTAAGATGTAGACCACCACTTGATCTTCCTTACATTTTCTAGGACCTTAGATTGGATTATGAGATTCAAAATGAGTTGAAATTTAGGAAAATTAGAGAGGAGATTTTTCTGGTTTTCAGCTAGAGAGAGAAGAACATCTTCTTCATCAACTCAACCAACTCTGAAAATCCAAAAATATGGCTCCCCAACTCAGCTAACCAGTCTGGTTTTTGGTCCAAATTTAGCATGTCATTCCTTTTCACTATGGATTGACACCACCTACTTGAATAGATGGGTGGAATTTTGGGTATCAATAGTGGGAAAGTCCCACCTAGTGGATTTTTCTAGATTTTTAATTTTCAAAATAAAATTCTATTTTGTTAGATTTAATTTTCTTTCATTTGAATTTTCAGAAAATTAAATTAAAACTAAAATTGAATTGAATATTTTAATTTTTCAAAATTCAAATTTCTAATTTTAAATAAAACTAATTCAAATAATTAATTTTAAATAAAATTTATTTAATTAATTAAAATAATTTAATGTCCAATATATTTAATAAAACACCAATTCCACAATCATGAAGTCTATTCATGTAGCTAATATTTAAATCAAATTTAAACATTATCCAATTATCCAATTTGGTTTAATTCGACGATTAAACGTGTAACTATATTGTATATAATTACTAATTTTTTTAATTTGAATTTGAATGCTTCAAGATTTAATCCGTTTGTGAGCTAATAGGGGATCTAATGGACCTACAGATCATGGGCTCCAACGATCCAAAATTAATTGGCTAAACTCTTTAAACCAAATTAATCAACATTCGTTAACTACCGAGACTCCACTAAAGCCCAGTAGTTGCACTCCTCTCTGACCGTAGATATATTTCTATCCACTTGATTTAACCATAATCAGTAAGTCGACCTTTCAAAGGTTGTTCGTAATAATGGTTGGGTCAAATGTTGTTTTAATCTGATATTATATCTTGCTCCTTAAGTCCCACTGATCCTCTAATGGACAATTGGTTTGTGATCCAATCACTAAATCGAGTCCCTCTCAGGCCAATGAGAGGGTGGGGCCCTTGTTTAAAACCTGAAATCAGTACTCAAAGAGAACAACCTCTCTACTATCCCTAAACGCAGATAGGAGTGAATTTCATCTTGCACTCTATGTCTCCTATTATCTACTCGATCTTACCCCTAAAGTTTGAGGCTTATAGAGACGGTGTTGTTGAGCCAACCCTCAGATCTAAAGATAATTCTAAATAAACAAGAGTTCATATTTAGCTCAGGATTAAGGTCGAGTTACCTAAGTCATCGATTTAAAATAGTCAGTCTTAAACAGTAAACGACGTTATAAAGTAAGAGTGACTTGTTTCTTGGTTCGGTATTACACAAACTTATTGCATAGGATGCCCCCATTCACATGTCTCCACATGAAAGATTCAGGATCACATCGTTTGTACCAAATACAAAGTGGGCCGCATCCGATAGAGTTATCAAAATAAGGTACTCGATCTTATTTGTATACTATAGACTGTTTTGGCTATCTACTTGAACTTGATCCATTCTTATATCTTTACATAAAGTCCAAGTACTCATGTAATAGTCATGAATCTTTAGTTTATTAGATTTAGTCTTTACAAGTACAATTTACATATTCAATAACATATTTACTGAATAAACCTCAATGGTGTATTTATTGTAAATAGAATATGTTTAATATTACAAACGGTGAGGTTTAGGACATACAACCCAATAATTTATATTTTAAATATTCATATATTATCAAAATTCATTTTAACTAATCAAATTTAAATTTAATAAAATGTTGGAATTGTTTTTAATTATTTTATACGTATTCTTAAGAAATTAACCGGATGTTTTTTTTCATATTTTTTAAGGTTTAAATTGTTTTGTATATGTTATTAGATTCACTTATACATATTTCACATTTACTCACTATTTTATTTAAAGTTTTACCCTATTATATTAGTTTAACGATTCGGAAAAAAAATAGCCATCACTATCATAAAACAACTTTTTATTACTGCAGAAAGTGACTAGTTCTTCTCAAGCTATTATTTTTGCTATGGCTTCAACGAATTAGACTTCTGTTTGATGATTGATGGTGTGAGAATTCTTGATTTTCGAGCTTTCGATGTGCATAGTCCGTCAGATTCATCGTTGCAACAATTTGTGGAATATATCCAAGGTAAGCTTTTTTTCCTCAGGTGAGTTAACTATATCTTGTTTGACAGTGTACCAAGTTGGTTTCACCCATTTGAATCTTATTAGGATTGTTGAAGATAGAGATACTTTGTGGTTGATGTCAGTTTTATCAGAGTCCCCAATTTATGTGTAGTGGTTGACCATGTCTCATGTGTTTCCCCGAACACTAGAAGTACACTATATTTGAATAATGAAATAACATAAATTGATCATTCTTCTCAACCTTCTAAGGGCAACATTGAAGTCATTGATTTTCAAGATTTTGAGTCCTTTCAATATGGTATTCCCATTAAAGTAGGTTCTTTACGTTGATGTGGTAAAGAAATATTCGGCAATGGTTAGGAGTCAATACCTGGGGAGAAGGTCTTTTTGTGTTTGAGGCTTAATGATTTAAGTGAAACGAAAGCACGTCTTTATTTTTCTGCGATGAAGCTATTTTTAAGGCACCATAAATGCTTTCTTTCTTCCATTGAAGCTATTTTGGGAGAGCCTTAAGCCTTTTGAAAACCCTAATTTGATTTTCTTGGCAATAGATTTGATTGGGTTTTTAATTTAAATGAATGTCTTGTTTAAGGTGTTAATAAGGTTAGACTAGACGCTTGTCAGAATGCATTGTTCATCATGATAGCTGCTTAGATAGAGGGTATTTTCTGTTTTAAAATAGTTTTGAAATCCTTAACATTTAGAATTTTGAACGTTATGCATGTGGGTTCTTTGACAATTACTAATTATTATTTTCTAATATTATAATCTATTCTACCATTTTTACAAGTTTTAAAACTTTTTTTTGCTGTTTTTCGAAATGAAAGTTTAAAATTTATTATTCGTTTGGCTAGCTTGATCATTTGTTAGTATTCTCTATGGAATAAACGGTTTTCTTTTTATTTATTAATTTTATAATCTCATTAAATATTAAAGAAAATTTACAGTAAACAGAGAAAGTATGAATAACATAAAATGTACTAGAGGGGTTTGTATTTGATTGAAATATAGAAATAAATAATGGAATTCAAATTTAAAATATTTAATAAGTTATACAAATATCTTACTCAATTTTGAAACTGCCCATATCTAACCCCCCCCAAAAAAAAAAAAAAAAAAACTATTATATAATAACTAAATCTCAAAACAACTCCCACATTAATTTTCAAATCTTCTCAATTTTTTTATGAAGTCTTTCTCAAAATGCTCCACAATTTCCAATTTTAGACGACAAACAATTCATAACTTCACTTGATATTTGTTAACTAAGGTATACTTTGAAACTACTCCTTAAATTTCATCCCAATAATCTTTTATTTTGTTTTTTCTTCTTTCAATTTTCTAATAGAAGAACAAGTTCAGAAAACATATAGGAAAAAAGATACATTTTAATGCACCCCACAAAAAATTTAAGAAAAAAGATAGTTAAAAGATTGAAAAATTCAACTTTAAGAAGGAAAATTTTAATATGCATTTTCTTTTTTAAGTTTCAACTCATGCTTAAATAATTTTTATGCATATTGACCAACAATTTTTCTTATAGGTAAATTATGAAAAGTAGTATCAACTCCAACGACCGTGTCCTATTGATATCAAGAGACAATAGCAATGCAGGTTGTTTAGTAACATGATGATAAACATTAGGAAAGGAAAACTTTATTTTGCTTCTCATGGAGGACCATTATTTTAGTTAGATTTGTAATTTGTATCAATCTTTTTGTTTACGTAGTTTATTTGATATTTTGATTTAATTTTGTTGAAAATGAGTGATGAAATTATTTGGAAAGAAAATAAGCAAGGTAGTTGAGATTTTTTTTTTTTTTTTTTAATTTAATAAAGTTACTATGTGATTGGATCTTTTTTTCTTTTTTCTAAAAAAAAGTAGGGCAGTTAGTTGAGAATTTTTTAAAAGGCAGTTACTATACTTTGACGTGGTGAGAAATTTTCTTTTTTCTTTTACTACATGAGAGTTGCAATTTTTTTTTAAAAAAAATATTTAAATAAGGTAGTTAATTGTGGGCCAATGGAAGGGTAAAATAACAATTATAAAAAAATATAAGGGCAAAAACGGTAGACAAAAATTCTTTCTCATTTTTTTTTTAGAAATTTTGTTTGTAAATTATTTTTTTATTTTATTATTATTATTTTTTTTTGGTTAATAGTAACATCCTTCCTAATCTTCTTGTTTCTTCGTTAAGCTTTATTTTAGAAGTAGGTATTATTTCAATTTTTTTGCTTCAAGTATCTCTCTTCTAGGTGCATTTTTGTAGCTTTTTTTTTTTTATGCACACAGATTCACATATTGATCTTCACATATTAAAGAGGTAGAGAAGAAGATTTTGCTTTTGGGGTTCAATAATTTTTTCTAAAAATTTCTCAAATAGAGTAACAAAGAAAGATTGATTGACTAATTTATGCTTTTGTAGTTTTTTCGCCTTTTAATCTTTGTAAATGTACACCAATGAATGTATTTATACTAATTTATTGTTTTTCCATGTTTTTGTACTTTTTTCTCTTTTGAAATTTGTTATAAATATACATCTATTCATCTATGTATAATTTTGAAATAATTTGTAAAATCAAAATAAAGTTTAAAATCAATATTATCATTGCAAATCTACACAAAGAAAAAAAAAACTCAGTTTTAAGATTTTATTTATGCATAAAATAATAATAATAATTTGGTTTAAATTAAAATTTGAGAACAAATTAAAATTAGAAGCATAATCAAATCATTTTTAACGATTTTTTTTTATAAAAAATAGAAAAATATAATATTTTTGTTTATATTAAATTTAAAATTAGGAGAATAATCAAATCATCGAATTCAAAATAAATAAAATATAAAAATGTTTTATGGTTTAATTTGAAGTTTAAAATTAAGAGTGTAATCAAATCATCCCATAATTTTTTTTCTTTTTTTTTTTTAATAAGGAAAGATTATCGTGTTCTTACCTTTATCTGAAAAAGAAACATGAGAAAGAATGAGTATAAAGTAAGTAACCCCACTACTGGGAAGAGGCTAAACATCTATATTCTTTAGATGTCAATCTCTGGTGGGCCATTCATAAACTTTTACATTCATGGGATGACCATCTAGTGGATAGTTGATTTTTCCCTACCATAAGGGAGATGTACCCACAAACCTCAAGTGAATCCCGAAGGAAACACAAATCTATGGTGAAGTCCCGAAGGAGATCACCATCTCTGGTGAATTTCGAAGGAAACACAAACCTCTAGTGAAGTCCTGGACGAGATCACCACCTCCAGCGGGTATCTAATGACGGGTAGGGATAATTATCGCTTTCATAAATATAACATGCATTATAAAACATAGTCCCACAAACATGCAAATACATATCATCATGCTCAATGTTCATATAGTAAATCATATAAACAAAACAATTTAGTTAACGCTTACACTCATAACATTTTTCAAGATACAATTAAAATCAACTTATTTATCCTCATGCATTTCGATGCAACCAATCTTAAAATCCTCAAAATTATTTTTAAATTATCGTCTGACACAAAGACGGTTCTCATGGTAAGATTACTTTCCTCAAATTTTGGTTATAATTCTTAATCCAAGTAATTAATTTTCTTAAAATCCTTGGAAGACTTGAATTAATCCTATCACATAAATTACAAATTTTACTTTAGCACTCATGGCCCAAAATAAAAATCCAAAATTTAAATTTATCCTGTGTGGTATAAATCCAATTAACCAAATTATCCCAAATGTCCCACAATCTAACTTTCAAAGTTGTGGCTTCGTCTAAAATAAATTCCAAAACTCAACTCAAATGGCCAACCTAATCATAAATTAAATCCAAAATTGACAACTTAATTTTCCACAATTGCTCTTAATTCAAAAGATAACCAACCAAATACTCACCCAAAACTTATCAAACCTTAACAATTGTTATGCCAAAATTTGGTCTCTTCCTTGACAAGTAATATCCTCAAATCTTCCTACTCTTTATTCTGAAAGTCTAAACACAATGAGTTTTATCCAAATTGATTCCAAAACAAAGTGACACCCAAAATCTTCAAAGAAAAACCCTAAAACTCAAATCTTACCCAAATTATCCAAGATTTCGGCGAAACCCAAAAACGGTGATGGCGACGGCGACGATCGTGATAGAAAGAAAGAACGACTGACAAGGCTGACAGACTGGCAGCATCGGCTTGGCAATGGCATGAAAAATAAAGAAGACACAACATACGAAGGACGATACTAGTTGGAGGATCAGCACAATGTCGTCAAGAAGAGAGGCTCAACCGACGACGGATTCAGATGGAGATAGAAGGCACGGTCAGCTAATGCAGATGGAAGATCTGACGTTCGGACGATGGCGACGACGGCTGGTCAGACGTTGGGTTCCGACGGTAAGCGTGAGAGCTGAACTGTTGTGTGCGCTAGGGCTGGGGAGGCACCGGCGACTGCATTTACGGGACAGTTAGGGCTTATCCAACGGTAAAGAATGTCCAAACAAATCCAAACTTATTGTTAATTTTAAAATATATATTTTCAGCCTTGTCAGCTTGCGTTTACCGTTGTCAGTCGTTCTGGCGACTGAGTTTACCAAGAACATCCTATTCCGACGACTGCGTTTACCAAGAACATCGATTATGATAAATATTATTTTTTCTTTTTGGTAAAATAACTCAAATCGACCCCAAAAAATTCAAACTTATTGTTAATTTTAAAATATATATTTTATTTCTTACAATATGATTATACATATATTCATTTTAATTTTGTGAACTTTTTAGATAATCATTCTCCAACAACTTCTAAAAGTTATCTTTTTAGTAGTTTAAAAAGCAAAATTTCATAGTATAAATAAAAAATTTAGTTACTAATTTTAATTCAATATATGAAAATAATTACATAAGTTTTTTTTCTTATAACATTTTACTTCTTTTTTGAAAACCAATTTAAATAAATAATTTGATAATCTAAACCAAACCAATCTAAATATTTTATTGTCAAAGGTTATTTAACTCGAAGGAAACACATAATAAAAAAAAAAATTAGATAAAAGTCTAAAAAGTAGATAATTGACACAATCTGCAAATATACCTAAATCAATATGTGGATTACTTTTGAATTAAAGTCACCATCATATTTATTCAATCAAAAAGAAAAGAAAAGGATTTCTATCTCCTCGTTAAAAAAGAGTCTTTTCAATTAAAGGTAGTAAATTAGGGATTACTAAAATTGGTTGAATAGGATGTTTTTGGTTGATGTCTGAAGAGCTGATTTAATTTATTGTTTTTTTTTTTTAAAAAAAACAAAAATAATGAAATCAATTTTATCTTTTATTTCCAATTTAAAAAAAGTATAAAACCATTGAATAATGCGTTTGCCGGGAGTCGAACCCGGGTCTATTGCTTGGAAGGCAATTATCATAACCGTTGGACTACAGACGCAGTGTTTGTCCAATTAAATTAATTTATTTATATACATCTAAATATCTAAATTTAGTGGCTGCAATTTTTATATATCTCACATCTAGTCCCTACTTTGGGCTTTGATTTTCTAAAATAATTAATACGTATTAACATTCCCTTTTTAATTTTTGAAAACAATAATTAGGTGAGAAAAAAATTAAAAAAATCATATAAAGATTAAATTTAAGATTTAGTAAAAATATAAAGACTAAATTTGGACAATTAAATATATAGGAACTAAAATGAGATGGAACTCAAAATATAGAGATCAAAATGTTATTTTCAAGTTCTTATGCAATTTATTTAGAACAATGATCTTGAAGTAATTTTTATAAATTATTTGATTATCAATGTAAACATAAATCTATAGTAACCGACAAATATTGTCTTACTTGATGTTAGAGGTTTAAATCATTGTAATTCTATTATTGTATTGAAAAAAAACTATGAAAACAAATAAAAATCCTTTTATACATTAAAAGGTTTTTATTTTTTGTTTTTACTTTTCTTTTTTAAAAAGAAAATAAAAATCAACAAGTATGAGGATGACGATCTTGAAATCTCTTCAAAATCCCACAACATTATATATATGCCGTATTTAATTATATATATGTGTGTGTGTGAGACAATTGCATCAATGGCAAAAAGAAAATGAAATTACAAGTGTGCCCCCAACCTTTTTCCTTTTGCAATTCTAGCAACATAATGCCAGCTGAAAAATTAAAAAGCTAAAAGTATAAAATACCTTCTACTATTGATATACTTCATATTAGGCAATTATTTTATCATATATTATCAATACACTAATAATATATTTGAAATTTTATTTTTAATGAATAATCATATACTCGGAATATTGATTGATGTTAGATATAATATTAATACACTTATGTCTATCTTCAAGTATATACTAATTAATGTCTAATATGCTCATGTTTTATATTAGATATACTACTAATACACTTGGATATCTGCTTATAAAACAAACCATGCACCTTTTATTTTAAAAAAAATGTTATTAATTGAATGTTTATTGTAGTTAGATATATTGGCAATACACTCATGTCTTACTTCAAGTATTAACTGATTGATGTCTAATATACTTATGTCTGATACTCATGTCTGATATATTTATGTCTAATATACTCATGTCCGATATACTTTTGTCTTTTATCTGATATACTATTGATACACTTGAAATATCATGCGTCTTACTTTAAGTACTCACTGATTAATGTTTGATACACTCATGTTTTATAATCTAATATATACTACTGATACACTTGGAATATCATGCTTATAAAATAAAACCCATATGGTTCACTTTAAAATAAGTTAATGATAGAATATACTGTCGATAAAATTGGAATGTTTCTTATGTTAGATAACTATTGATATTGATGGAAAAAAGGCATGCGCAGTGGAAATGAGAATCGATTTTACCCTAATTGAAAAAAATAAACATGCAACCCTAAATGAATTAATTAGGGTTATTTTGAAATAATACCTTTGAAGCTCCCGAAACTCCTCTATCATCACTCGAACACGAACCGGACAACCACTAGAGCTAACTACTATCCTCTGGACTCAGAACTGGGTTATGGGATCCGATGGATAAAGAACCCGAGAGAGAGAAAAGATGGAAATAGAAGAAGGGATTTTGGGTAGTTTTTGGGTTTTTCTTTTTTTAGCCCAATTTTAGAAAACTATTTTGGCAAAAAGTCAAAAAGTTTTTAATCCAAAATGACAAGCTCATATTTATAGAAAAGGACCATGTAAAATTGCATGCAATAACTTTATAAAAACCCAACACCTAGAATCCACTCACTAAGTGAGCGTCTCCACTATAAACCAACATCTAACCCACTATTTTGTTAGTTGAATTATCCAACAAAAGTTTGGATTTTCCCACTAACTTTAGGCAAAGGGCAAAATAGTCATTTGGTCAAAGTCAAACTTTGACCAAAAAGTCAACATTTTTACTTTTTATGATTTTTTTCTTGTTGACTAATTTTGACTTCCCGAGCATGAATCCGCATTCATTTTCTCGAAAATCAAATCACATTTGAATATAAGGTCGGTCAAATTTTGACTTTTCAAAATCAAAAGTCAACTCTTTGACTTTTTACATCTTTGACCATTTCGATTATTTCCAAGCTTCCGAATATGAATGTATTCATACTCTTGATATTTAAATCACATTTAAATATTAAATTTGTATCTCTAAACTAAAAACCCGACCACTATATCACATATACTTGTTGATTTCTATCTCTTCACCTAATTCGAACAATTCGAACTATTTTATCATACTGTTATAAGTTTATTCCATATGAGCTAGTAGGGGAACCTAATGGACCTATAGATCATGGGCTCCAACGATCCGAGATTAGCTGGCTAAACTCTTTAAATGGAGCTAATCAACATTCGTTAACTCACGGGTCATTCCACTATAGTCCCGTAGTTACACTCCCCTCACTATAGATACATTGGTGTCCATATGATATAACCATGATTAGTAAGCTAATCCTTCACCAGTTGTTCGTAATCTGGCTGGGTCATAAAAACTGTTTTACCCCCGAGACTACATCTTATTCCTTAAGTTCCACTGATCATCTAATGAACAATTGGTTTAAGGTCCAATCTATAAACCGAACCCTTCTCAGGCCAATGAGAAGGTGGGGTCCCTTGTTCAAGACCTGGATTCAGTACTAAAGGGAACAACCTATCTACTATCCTTATAATGAGTAGGAGTGAAATCCGTCTTACACCCTATGTTTCCAGCTATCCACCTAATCTTACCCCTGAAATGGGAGGCTTATTGGGCCAGCAATAATGAGCTGCCCTCACCTATGCAGATCTAAAGATAATTCTGAGTAAACAGGAGTTCATAGTTAGCTCAGGATTAAGATTAAGTTACCTAGGTCATCAATTAATGAAATAGTCAGTTTTATACATTAAACGACATTTAGAACGTAAAAAATGACTATTTCATGGTTAAGTCTTATGTAAACTCTTTACATAGGATGCCCCTATTTTCATGTCTCCACATGAACGGTTTAGGATCACATTGTTTGTACTAACTACAAAATGGGCCGCATCCATAGTGTCCCCAGAATAAGGCGCCCAACCTTATTCATATACCATAGACCGTTTTGGCTATATATTTGAACTTGATCCACATTTATGTCACTACATAAAGTTCAAACTTAATCTTAATAGCCTCGGATCCTTAGTTTATTGGATTCATGAATATAGAATTTAAATTTACTAAAGATTTTCAATAGTAGCTTTATTGAACAAGAATATGATATTACAAACTATGAGTTTCAGGACATAAAATCCAACAAACTCCCACTTGGACTAAAACTCCTAGTAGGATCAAACGATGTTGAATTTAACTGTGAGAAATTAATATTACATATGAGTACAATAAACATATGAATACAATAAGCTAGGGCATATACCCAAAAGTTCTCCCACTTGTGCTAGTTTATAAATAACGTAGACCTAAACTCTGTAGGTGACCCTAAAAAACTTTAGCCGTGAGGGTTTTTGTAAAAGGATCAGCAATTTTTTGCTCAGAAGATATCTGGATCACTACGACGTCACCACAGTGTACGATTTTCCAGATAAAGTGGTAATTACGTTCGATGTGCTTCCCCATTTATGGCTTCGAGGTTCTTTTGAATTTGCAACTGCACCGCTATTGTCACAATACAAGGTGATGGGTAGATGCATATTTGGAACAACTTCCAAATTTGTCAAGAATTTCCTCAGCCATACTACTTCTTTTGCTGCTTTGCAAGCAGCTACGTATTCAGCTTCCATTGTGTAGTCAGCTATACAGGTCTATTTTACGCTTCTCCACACTACTGCTCCTCCGTTAAGAGTGAACATGGATCCAGATGTAGACTTTCTAGCATCTTTACCAGTTTGGAAATCAGAGTCAGTGTATTCAGTAAGGATCAGATCCTTAGCACTATACACGAGCATGTAGTCCCTAGTTCTCCTGAGATACTTTAAGATGTTCTTAACAGCAGTCCAATGATCACGTCCAAGATTAGACTGATATCTACTGACGATCCTTACTGAGTAGCATATGTCAGGTCTAGTGCATAACATTGCATACATCAGGCTTGGGGTATAGGGAATATTTGTCTTAGTACATTGTTCTTTCGACAGATGAATTCCATATCTGAAAGGCAACAAACCCTTTTTGGTATTCTATATTTTATATCTAGACAACATTTTGTCTATATAAGATGCTTGAGACATGACTAGTGTTCTATTCTTGCGATTCTGAAAAATTTGGATCCCAAGAATATATTACGTATTGCTTAAATCTTTCATTTGGAATTGTGTATCTAACCATTGTTTGACGTCAGTAAGATATCCTACATCATTCCCAATGAGTAGAATATCATTGACATATAAAACTAAGAATGCTATAGTAGAATTGAAGATCTTTTTGTAAACACAAGGCTCGCCAACCTTCTGTTCAAAGCCATAAGATTTAATCGCAGTATCAAACCTTATATTCTAGAATCTACAAGCTTGTTTCAACCCATAAATAGATTTTTGAAGCTTACAAACCTTTTGTTCTTGACCCTGTGCAATAAACCCCTCTGGTTGAGCCATATAGATACTCTCTTCAAGATCGCCATTTAGAAAGGCTGTCTTGACATTCATCTACCAAATTTCATAGTCATAAAAGGTGGCAATGGATAAGAGTATTTTAATCGACTTAAGCATGGCAACGGGAGAGAAAGTTTCTTCATAGTCCACTCCCCCTCTCTGGGTATAACCCTTTGCCATAAGTCGAGCCTTAAAGTCTGTACTTTACCGGCTTGGTCTCATTTTCTCTTGTAGATCCACTTATAACCAATTGGTTTTACATCATTTGGTTGATCTACGAGTTTCCAAGCAGAATTGAAATATATAGACTCCATTTCGAGGTTCATGGCTTTGATCCACTGATCACGGTCCACATCTTTCATTGCCTGTTTATAGGTCGATGGATCCTCGATGTCGTCATCAGGTATTACGACTTGTGTTTCCGTTAAACCCAAGTGACGGTCAGGTTGTTGAACAATCCTCTCACTACGTCGAGGCATTCTCAACTCTTGAGAATGATATGACTGACCAGATGTACTTGTTTTATCTACTACTTTAGTAGATGAACTAGCTCTATCTATAGCGTCTTTTGAAATTCCTTTCAACACTATTTTACTGCTTGGTTGATGATTTCTAATGTGGTCTTCCTCTAGGAATGTGGCATTTGTTGATACAAATACCTTGTTTTCTTGAGGATGATAAAACAGACCACCCCTTGTTTCCTTTGGATAACCTACAAATAGGCATAACTTTAAACGATGTTCCAATTTCTTGGGATTTTGTACCAACACATGTGCTGGGCAACCCCAAATTCTAAAGTGACGTAAACTACTTTTACACCCTTTTCCATAGCTCATAAGGTATTTTTGAAACACTTTTAGAGGGAAAGTTGTTCAAAATATGGACAGCAGATTCAAGTGCATATCCCCAAAAGGAATCAGGCAATTGAGCATAGCTCATCATAGAGCGAACCATATCTAATAAGGTTCGGTTTCTTCTTTCTGATACACCCTTCTGCTGAGGCGTACTAGGTGCAGAGAGTTGTGACTGGATCCCATTTTCTATCAAATAGTCTTCGAATCGTATGTCCATATACTCTCCACCTCGATCTGATCGAAGTGTCTTTATTGTTTTACCTAATTCATTCTCAACTTCAGCCTTATATTCTTTGAACTTTTCAAGAGAATCAGACTTGTGATGAAACAGGTAAACATAACAATACCTTGAATAATCATCAATAAAACTGATGAAATATTCATACCCACCTCGAGCCTTGACATTCATTGGTCCACAAAGGTCTGAATGTACGAGCTCTAAGGGTACTTCGGCTTTGAGACCTTTTCCAATAAAAGATCTATTGGTCATCTTTCCTTCAAGACAAGATTCACATGGAGGTAAAGAGTTATCTTCTAACTGACTTAAAAGTCCACTCTTGACCAATCTCCCAATCCTATTGAAATTTATGTGACTAAGTATTAGGTGCCATAGATAGGTGTTGGAAGAAACCTTTTGTTTCTTATTTTGAGTTTCTAATGTTCTAAAAATTTTAGTATTTAAAATAAAATTTGCTTTAGTTGGTCTTAACTTATATAAGTTGTCTTCAAGTGTAGTAGAACAAATTTGAATACCTTTACAAAAAATGAACGCTTCATTTATATTAAAAGATATTGTATATAATTGTTCTATAATACAAGCGATAGATATCAAATTCCTCTTCATAAGAGGTACAAACAAAATATTTTTAAGTACTAGATATCTATCTTTAAAAAATAACTTCAGATCTCCCACTGCTTCAGCTGAGACAACTTTTCCTGTTCCAACTCTGAGGGTTATCTCACCTTCTTCAAGCTTTTTTCAAGAACTAGTTTCTTGAAACGAGAAACAAATATGATTAGTGCTCCTGAATCTAGTATCCAGGTTGAAGTATCATACTCTACTAAACATGTTTCAACGACCAGTAAATCATATTTACCTTGTGTCGTTTTCTCAGCTTTCTTCTCTGCAAGGTACTTCGAACAATTTCTCTTCCAATGCCCGTTTTGGTTACAGTGGAAACATTTTCCTTTATCTGTATCATTCTTTCCCTTTTTATCTTGGGAGTTTGCCCTTCACCTTTCCTTTTCATTTGAGCTTTAGAGTGTCCAGCTTTATTTTTAGAGGACGATCCTCTTATAAATTTTTTCTTAGGGGTAGCAACATTTGCTTCCACTTCTTTCCCTTTACCTAAAGTAAGGTTTTGGAATCGCTGAAGCTCGTTAAGAAGGGTAGTGAGGTTAAATTCTATCTTATTTAAAGACGCATTTGTCTTTAAAGGTATAAAACTCTTCGGAAGAGATTGTAAGATAAAGCCAACCTGGTTAGCCTCATCAATGGGTCCACCATTTACTTTAGCGATATTGAAGTACATCATCATGTCCAGGACATGTTCTCTAACAGAGCTCCCCTCCTTCATCTGCTTCGTGTTAATGTGCTTAATTTCCTCGTGTCTAAGGGACCATGATGGTTGCCCAAACATTTCTCTTAATGAATCTATTATCTCTTTAGTCATAGCTAAGTATTCATGTCTTTTTACCAAAACATCAGACATGCTGGCAAGAATGTAAACACGAGCCTTTTCATTGGCTTTAACCCATCGATCGTATGCTTCCCGAACAGTTTGGTTAGCATTTAAGGGTGAGGCTTGAGGACATTCCTCAGTTATGACAAATCTCAAATCGTCAACTACCAGTATTGTGTTTAGATTTGATTTCCATGCCAAATAATTATCGCCGTTTAGTTTCTCGGAAGCTAAGAGTTGAATTATTGAGCTATTCATGCTGAAAAGATAAACATATCCATTTTAGTAAAAAAAAATTAATCTTTTAAATCCAATCAAATTTAGAAAAAAAAAAAAAAGAAAAGAAAAGAACTAATAATGTACCCTTCATTATTATATTTTGCAACGATATTTCAAAGGTTTAGAGTAATCTCCACCGAAGGGCAGTCGATTATTCCTCTTTTGAACTAAGCCAATCTTGACTAGATGCTAACCCCAGAATAACTCTTTATTCCTGTAGCACTTTAGTTATCGCTACTTTGGTCGAGAATATACTAATATCTTAGTAATTCTTATATGTAACCTTCCATTTTTGGATTTCAAAAACCATAATCAACATGCTCCTGAAAGTGGAAAGTCAATATGAAAACTGATCTAAGAGAGCCTGTCCAGATTTAGAGTTCGCAGTGTTCCAAATCCTATAATACAACCCTCCGAAGGGAAAGGTCGCTTCAGGGCAGATATGCAGGCGCATTATAGGAATCTCACGGTGCGACCTAATGGAAGAGATCGTGAGATATGTTGTTACACACCCCTCACCCACTTACTATGAACTATTTCCCCAATTCACCTTGATATTGATCTATGCAAACATTCTCCGAAGGGAGTCTGCTCCTAAGCACGGCCTAAAGCTCTGCATGGACCTCACGATGTGAACTCTTAGGGACACTAGAGCTAAAAGTACGCTACTTCTCTCTAGTTGAAGTGTTCTATAACAGTTTAGGGTATATATAAAAAAAAACTTAGAGATATATTTCGATTAAATTAAACATATCCTAAGTCTAGGTGATAGATCCATATATAACTCTTATACTGAATTTTAACCTATGATGTCTAGGTGATAAAAAAATTTTATTACTTCACATCTCTCACGCATGCTCATTAAAAATAGGGTTATTTGACTTAGACGCCAGTTTGATCTCCAGGTAGGAAGTGTTCCGTAAACCATCATCTTAAGAACTCCCAACCTTAGACAAGATCTCCCCGGGTAAATAAATAACTCTTTGTTTAAAAAATAATCGACCTATTCTAACTCTTTAGAAAAGCCGATTGAAATTGCACCAATTTAATCCTAGGTGAGCATGCAACTTTTACCTTTGTTATAGATTTTAAATTCTAGGTTATTTTATAACAATTATAAAATAAAATTATAACCATTACAACACTAGAATCATACATCTATAACATACATTCATATTTGATGATCATGTTTTAATATAACACTTTATATTAAAAAAAAACTTAACATGCATACTATATACATTATAACAATTATAACATATATCAAATGCATGTACATGTTAACCTATGGTGGGATTTTAAATCTACGTGGCATACTATATACACAACAAGATTTTAAATTTAAATTAAACATACATCAACATGCATAATTAATTAAACACCCTAAAATGGATTGGTTTTGCCTCTTAAATTAAGTTAACAACTAAATTATTATAATAATAATTTGGTGTAGTACCAAAAAATGCTCTCGAAACAGCTTTAAACACTCGAACTGGCTCAAAAAACTCCAAAACCCAGGTTAAACCGGTCAAACCGGCTCAATTGGACCAGTCCAGACCGTCTGGACCGGCTGGTCAACGGGCGCTGGCGCAGTCAACGGAAGCGGACGTGGGGCAGGTCAACGGAGGCGAAATGAGCGCGAACCTGGTCAACGCTCGGTGCGGGGGTCGCGAGTGGGGCGGACGGGTCGCGCTAGTCGAATCCGAGCGGGGCAGCGTGCGAGCAATCCGGGTCGGAGCCTTCTCTCGAGTCGGGTCTGGGAGTAATCTGTCGAGTCTGGTGGCCAAAACCGGGTCTGTGAGCTTTTTTTTCTTCATTTTGAAGCTGTCCTCTTTCCTAGAACCGAGCAATTACATCCTATTTTCAACTCTAATGACTCTACCAAATTTACAGACCTTTTTTCACACATTAATGTTCATAAACATGTGTGAAATTATAAATTAATACTACCAAAAAAACTTAATTTAATTGCCAAAACCTAAAAACATTTTAGTTTCCGATCTAAATTTTATCTAAAAATTTGATACCCACCATATGCAATTGAGTAAAATTAAAACATGCCGCATGATGGAAAAAACGGCATGTGCAGTGGAAATGAGAATCGATTTTACTTTAATTGACCAAAATAAACATGCAACCCTAAATGAATTAATTAGGGTTATTTTGAAATAATACTTTTGAAGCTCCCGAAACTCCTTTATCACCGCTCGAACACGAACCGGACAACCACTAGAGCTGGCCTACTATCCTCTGAACTCATAATCGGGTTGTGGGATCTGATGGATGAAGAACCCAAGAGAGAGAAAAAATGGAAATAGAAGAAGAGATTTTGGGTTGGGTTTGGGTTTTTCTTTTTTTAGCCCAATTTTAGAAAACTATTTTGGCAAAAAGTCCAAAATTTTTAAATCTAAAATGACAAGCCCATATTTATAGAAAATAATCATGCAAAATTGCATAAAATAACTTCATAAAAACCCAACACCTAGAATCCATTCACTAAGTAGGCTTAATGTCTCCACTATAAGCCAACACCTAGCCCACTATTTTGTTAGTGAAATTATCCAACAAAAGTTTGGATTTTCCCACTAACTTTAGTCAAAGGGCAAAATAGTCATTTGGTCAAAATCAAACTTTGACCAGAAAGTCAACATTTTGACTTTTTATGATTTTTCCGTGTTGACTAATTTTGACCTCTCGAGCACGAATCCGCATTCATTTTCTCGAAAATCAAATCACATTTGAATATAAGGTCGGTCAAAGTTTGACTTTTCAAAGTCAAAAGTCAACCTTTTACTTTTTACATCTTTGACCATTTCGATTATTTCCAAGCTTCCGAATATGAACGTATTCATATTCTTGATATTTAAATCATATTTAAATATTAAAGTTGTATCTCTAAACGAAATATCCGACCACTATATCATATATACTTGTCGATTTCTCTCTCTTCACCTAATTCGAACAATTCGAATTATTCTATTATATTATTATAAGTTTATTCCATATGAGCTAGTAGAGGAACCTAATGGACCTATAGATCATAGGCTCCAACGATCCAAGATTAGCTGGCTAAACTCTTTAGATGGAACTAATCAACATTTGTTAACTCACGGGTCATTCCACTACAGTCTCGTAGTTGCACTCCCCTCACTATAGATATATTTATGTCCATATGATATAACCATGATTAGTAAGCTAATCCTTCACCAGTTATTCGTAATCTCGACTGGGTCATAAAAACCATTTTACCCCCGAGACTACATCTTATTCATTAAGTTCCACTGATCCTCTAATGAACAATTGGTTTAAGGTCTAACTTATAAACCGAACCCCTCTCGGGCCAATGAGAGGGTGGGGCCCCTTGTTCAAGACCTGGATTCAATACTAAAGGGAACAACCTATCTACTATCCCTATAATGGGTATGAGTGAAATCTGTCTTGCACCCTATGTTCCCAACTATCCACCTGATCTTACCCCTGAAATGGGAGGCTTATTGGACCAATGATAATGAGCTGCCCTCACCTATGCAGATCTAAGGATAATATCGAGTGAATAGGAGTTCATAGTTTGCTCAGGATTAAGATTAAGTTACCTAGGTCATCAATTAACGAAATAGTCAGTTTTATACATTAAACGGCATTTAGAACGTAAAAATTGACTATTTCATGGTTCAGTCTTATGTAAACTCTTTGCATAGGATGCCCCCATTTTCATGTCTCCTCATGAATGGTTTAGGATCACATCGTTTGTACTAACTACAAAATGGGCCGCATCCATAGTATCCCCAGAATAAGGCGCCCAACCTTATTCATATACTATAGACCATTTTGGTTATATTTTTGAACTTGATCCACATTTATGTCACTACATAAAGTTCAAACTTAAACTTAATAGCCTCGGATCCTTAGTTTATTGAATTCATGAATATAGAATTTAAATTTAATAAAGATTTTCAATAGTAGCTTTATTGAACAAGAATATGATATTACAAACTACGAGTTTTAGGACATAAAATCCAAGAGATATAACATTGTTGAACTTGAGAACTTATATACATATATATATTTGATATACTACTATTATACTATCGAAAATCTTAAAAGTTGATTGGTATCTGATATATCACTAATGTACTCTTAACATTCTTGAAAGTTGTTTGATATGCATTGATATACTACTAATAGAATGTTGATACATTTAAAAATTGATTGTTATGTGATATACTACCTAAGTATTATTGATATTCCTGAAAATTATTTATTATGTAATAGTATATGACTAATATACTATTGATGTACTTGTAAGTTGTTTTATATCTATTATACTTAAAAGTTGTTTGATATGTGATACGTTGTTGATATACTATTTATTTGAAACTTGATTTATATTTGATATACTCTTGATATACTTATCTCTTGGAACCTTGGACTATGGTTCATTATTACTCAAATTAAAATCATCACGATAACAGAAAAGAGTATGAACATTAAATTCTAAAAAAAAAAACTATATCAATTAAATAATATACAAAATATCATGCATATCAAGTATATGATAATGATACACTATTCAAAATTTAACATTAAAAAAAAAAGTTTACAAATAATTTTTAGGGTGGGATGTGGTTAGGAGGCCAGAAAAGGAAGAAAAGGAGATAAGGTTAGTTCTATTTATAGGGATAAAAGTCTTAGTGCAGTGGAATTATCAGGACCTAAATCAAAATTCAATTAAGAAATTTGAAATACCAATATACTGAAAAAAAAAACAGAATTATCACATAGAGTAAAAAAAACTAACCTACGGTAAAAATTTTAAGTTAAGCATGCTATACAATTAGGAATTCAATCCTATAGAGAAAAGATAAGAATTCTTACTCTTATTGATGATTCAGATGAAATGACCAATTCTCTTTAGGATTGAAATCACAAACACTATCAATTTGGAAACCTCACTATCTGAGAATTTTGGAATTGTTTGTGGGAACCGATCTTTTAATTGGAAAGAAGAATAAGAGAATTTTTTAGAGAATATTTGTTCACAAAGCTCTTCCACATAGCAAATCACACTCCATGTTTTGCAGGTATATCAATCAAAATGATGGAGAGAGAGAAAATGTTAGATAACTCCCCTACGTGGAGTTATTTGATTTCATAAAACCAAAAATGATTAATTTAATTAATTAATTAAAATAATTAATAATCAATTAAGTCTAATTTAATTAATAATTTATTTAAATCATATTTAAATAAAGCATCTCTCATATATCCTATAGTTTTAATTCAATTAATTTAATTAAATCAAATCAAATCAAGTTAATAATTAATTAATTACCAAATTAAATATCAAATATTTAGTTTAGTTTGCATTTGAATTATATTCAATTATACTTCTCTCATAACCTATAATTTTAATGTGCATCTAATACTCATTAATTTTAATCTATAGTTTTAATTCAATTAATAATTAATTAATTCTCTAATGAAATAATTACAAAATTCAATATCAAATATTTAATTTGGCCTACATTTGAATCATATTCAATTGTATTTCTCTCATAACATATAATTTTAATGTGCATCTAATACTAATTAATTTTGAATTATAGTTTCTCCCGTAAGTTAATTTTGAATCATATCCAAAATTAAATTTATTTTATAAAGTTTAATTAAAATATAAACTTCATATTATAATGTATCATTACACATTATACTATTTCCCTAAGTGAATTTGAATCTTTCAAATTCTATTCAAGACAAAATTACCTCAATTTCTTTTACGAGCTAAGAAGAAATCTCATGGACCTACAAATCGTAAACTCAATTGATATGAGATTAAATAGTTAAACTCATTAACCTTATGAATCAATATCTATAGGTTCACTCTACGAAAGACCTATCACTACACTCTTCTCACTGCAATTATATTTCTATCTCCAAGCAATAACAGTGTGGTGCTGCCTAAACCACCAAAATCTATAGGTGCCGCCTAAACCACCTATCACTACACTACCTATCACTACCTATCATTCTACGAAAGACCTATCACTACACTCTTCTCATCAATGTCTATAGGTGCCGCCTAAACCACCAAAAACTTTTCCCCCTCTCTTCTGTCGAAACCCACGAAACCCACCAACATCTCGACTTTTCCACCGGTGGTTCACAACTAGTCTCCTTGTGGTTCCGACATGGTTCTCGACGTGTGGTTCACGACTAGTGATTCTCGATGAAAGTACTTTTCTGCTGTTGCCAGTTCACGCTCGCTACCGTTGGTGATTCACGATGCTCCAGACCACCTGCTGTCGGTTAAAGCTCGCTGCTGCCTCTGGTTAGTTTCTGCCGCTTCACGTTCGTTTCACAAAATCACATTCAACTGCATTGCTCTCATTGTTGTCATGGTATTCAATTGAATCTTTTGTCTCCACTTCTTTGCTTCCGAGTTGATAAATACCTATACAGCTCTACACCTTTGTCTTCACCCTCGGCAGAAATGTAAGTCTTTCAAATTCCTATTTCTGGGTTTTAATCAAATAACCCACAACATTCAACTTTTTTGGCTTGATTTTTACTCTAAAAAAATCAACCTACCAAAAAAAAAAAAAATCTAAAGCAATTGAAAACAAAAAGAGAATCTAAAGGAATTGAATACTTCTAAAAAAATCAACCTACCTTCCATAGGGGACACTCAAGATGCCTCAAAGTCGTGTATAGATCCCAGAGTGTGAACTTTTAGGGAGAAATGTGAAGAAAAAAAATGAAGTATCATATACCTCATCTTCATCCCACTGAGTGTTTTACCTAGGATTAATTAACTCACTACTACAAAATCTACATTACTTGATACTTGTAGTTTTTAATTACTTGACGTTTCTTTGAAAAAAAAAATCAAGTAATGTGATTTTAGACAAGAAAATGTCAAGTAAAAGGGTTAAAAAACGGAGATTGACGGAATATTTCAGATATTTTCACGCGAACCTTTACCGTGTCAAGTAATATAAGGTCTTACTTGACACGTTTCACGTGTCAAGTATAAGAAACTCTTACTTGACATTTTTTTCTTGTCAAGTAAAATATATATATAAAAAAAATTTCCTAATAATATTTTCTTCAAATAAAATTTCTTATTTTTGAAACCCTAATTTTTTTCTTACTTTATGAAAAGCCCTATTTTTTCCTTTCATTCTCGCGCCGCGACATTTCTCTCTTACCCCAAAACCTGGTCGTGCGAAAGGCTCTATGTCGTCCAAGCTTGGTCGTGTGAATCCGGTGTCATCCATCCATGGTCGCTCATCGTCCGTCCATGGTTGTCTGCTGTCTATTCGTAGTCGTCCGTCTGGTGCCGCTCGTTTGTGGTGTCGTCCGTCCTTGGTCATTCGTCCATGATCGTCCATCCATGGTGTCGTCCGTCCGTGGTGACTCAGATTTTGGTGAGCTTTCGAGGTGACGTCGACCACCAACTTTGTTTTCTTTTTCAAATTAAATTCTAAAATTAGACATATGTTTTGAACATTATAATTATATTTATTTTACCATAAAATTTTAAATTATTTAAAGTATGATCCTTGAACTTCATTGATGAAATATGTCCATATTTTTTTTAGCGCATTCAACAAGAACAAAAGAATTCAAACACACGCATCTAAGAAGTATCTTATTATATTCTCACATGTTTAGTTGTTATATTGAAAACAATGTATAAAGAAAATAGTCATTCAACCATAAATTAGCACATCATTTAGAATTTGAAAGCATTTGATTCCATTTGAAATCATCGGTCTCTACTTTAATATAATACAAAAGTGGTTGTAGTTACTCTTTACACCATTCAATTTTTAAGATTTTGAATTTAGTAAACCCTTACAACATTAGCACACATTTGAAGTTTTTGAGAGTTCAAGTACTTAAGTTCTCTATAAATATCAATTTCATACAAATTTTATAAGTTGTATGAGTTATCTAATTTGAATTATTGTAATATTTTTTTGTAGTTCCAAGATTAGTTTACTATAAGTATGGATCATGGATGACAAAGAGTAGATCATGGATGACAAAGAGTAGATTATCTAAAAAGTTTGAGTTGGGAGTGGAAAACTTCATCAAATTTGGATTTTTCGATATAAATAATACTACTATTTGTTGTCCTTGCTTGAAATGTGGAAATTTTCAAAGACATAATAGCAATGATATTAAAGATCATTTATATTTTAATGGGATTGATGAAAGTTATAAGATTTGGTTTTGGCATGCTGAGGAACTTCCTAGTTCATTCTTGCATGGAAAATCCTCTGAGTGTAGGTATGAAGAGAATGATGTTGGAAATATAAAAGAAACGGCTGAAATTTCTCATGAGCAATATTCAAAAGATCCCAATGGATTCGAAAAGTTGCTTAATGATGCTGAGAAGCCATTGTATGAAGGATGCAAAAAGTTCACCAAGTTGTCTACATTAGTAAAGTTATATAACTTAAAAATTAGACATGAATGAAGTGACATTAGTTTCTCAGAACTATTAAAAGCATTAAAGGATATCTTACCTTCTACTAATGACCTCCCTACATCAATGTATGAATCAAAGAAAACATTAGGTGCACTAGGAATGGAATATGAAAAGATTCATGCATGCCCTAATGATTGTTTCTTGTATCGAAAGAAATATGCCAATGCAATTGTGTGCCCTGAATTCGGTGAATCAAGGTGGAAATATGGTAAAGACAAAAACAAGAAGAAGAAAATCCTTGCCAAAATAATGTGGTATTTTCCCCCTATACCACATTTTCAACGGATGTTTAGAAGTGTTGAATGTGCTAAAAACCTAACTTGTCATGCTAATGAGAGAGAAATGGATGATAAATTATGTCACTCTGCAGACTCCCCACCTTGGAAGTTAGTTGATACCATGTGGTCGGATTTTAGTTCTGAACCTAGGAATCTTCATTTAGCATTGTCAGCAGATGGAATAAATCAACATAGTGATATGCGCTCTAAATATAGTTGTTGGCTAGTTGTGATGGTCATTTATAATCTTCCTCCATGGTTGTGTATGAAAAGAAAGTTTATGATGTTATCAATATTGATTTCAGGTACAAAACAACCATGAGATGACATTGGGATATACTTAGAGCCATTGATTGATGATTTAAAACTTCTGTGGGAAAGTAATGTGCAATATTATGATGCTTATCAAGAGGAACTATTCAACTTAAGAACAGTTCTATTGAGGACAATCAATGATTTTCTAGCATATGGAAACCTTAGTGGATGTAGTGTCAAAGGTTATAAGGCATGTCCAATTTTTAGAGACAACACAACTTCATTAAAACTGAAACATGGGAAAAAATGACATACTTTGGCCATCGAAAATTTCTAGCACAAAATCATCCTTTTCGACGTCAGAAGAAATCATTTAATGGTCAAAGAGAACTTGGAAGTATTCCATAACCTTTGTCTGGCGAGGTTGTATTTGAAAAAACTAAAGATCTTGATTTTCAAAAAGGGAAAAAAAAAAAAAGAACAAAAGAAATATCACAATAGGAAGTACCAAAGGTTGTTGGAATAGGATGTATGCTTTTTTCCAACTCCCTTATTGGAAACATCTCCATGTTAGACATTGCTTAGATGTGATGCATATCAAGAAAAATGTTTTCATGAATATCATAGGTACACTTATTGATATTCCAGGAAAAACAAAAGACGGATTGAATATTAGACGTGATTTAGCTAATTTAAAAATTCGACCAGAGCTTACACCTATTAATGGGGATAAAAAAAATCTTCCTTCCCCCTGTTTGTTATACACTTACTAGAGAAGAAAAATGTTGTGTTTTGAAGACGATATCAAAAATGAAGGTTCCTGAGGGTTACTCCTCCAATGTTAGAAATCTATTGTCAGTGGAAGATTTAAAACTCAATGGCCTAAAATTTCATGATTGTCATCCCCATTGCCATTAGCTCTGTGCTACCAAAACATGTTCGATATGCGATAACTCGTCTGTATATTTTTTTCAATTCTATATGTAACAAAGAACTAGATGTTATACAATTAGAGAAGCTACAAGAAGACATTGTGATTATATTATATTTATTAGAGAAGTATTTTTTTCCTTCATTCTTCACAATAATGGTGCATCTCATAGTACACATTGTTAGAGAAGTCAAACTTTGTGAACTTATATATTTGCGATAGATGTATCCCTTTGAAAGGTTCATGAAAGTGATTAAAAACTCTGTGAGGAATGGGCATCGTCCAGAAGGTTGTATTGCTTAAAGTTATATATTAGAAGAAGCTGTTGAATTTTATTCGGATTTTTTATATGGAGTGGATCCTATTGGACTTGGGTGTCAATAGTTAAGAGATAATTGAGGCAATTCAGAAATTGGTAGACCATTTTCAAGTGGAGTTCCTTACATACATGAACGAGATCTCTTATATCAAGCTCATCGATATGTCTTGGAAAATACAATTGATGTGCAACTATATATAGAGTAAGTTATTGTGACTTGGATCCATTTATTTCATTAAATACATGAATTTGAAAATATTTATATTTGAACATTTTTCTATTTCTTAGAAACTTATGATGACATTAGAATTATAACTCTCAAGTAGATCAAAAAACCCGAAACAAATTTAAGATGAACATAATCGAAATTTCATATCTTGGTTATGGGAAAAGGTAAAACATTAAATATACTATTAAACATAACCTTTTGTCACTTATATTTTAATAATGTAACCTTTTGGCTCCCAAGTTGGAAATTAACTTGAAATGGGAGATGTGGACGTATCAGATAACTTGAGGTGGATTACCCATGATCCCCATCCAATTGTGACTACATACAATAGCTATTATTAATGGATGTCACTATTATAAAATAGTAGGGTTAGTTTAATTACAAAAAAACAATGCAAGTATCTAGCTCAAAAGATAAAAATCCTATAATTGGAGACATGTCCTTTTATGGGTGATACAAGAGATTTGGGAACTAAATTATAATACATTTAAGGTTGCAATTTTTAATGTGATTGGGTTGAGAACATGGTGGCATCAAAACCGATGAGCTTGGTTTTTTGTTAGTTGACTTAAATAGAATAGGCCACAAGAATGATTCTTTCATACTGGCATCCCAAGCAAGACAAGTATTTTATGTTGAGAATCCAAGTAATGGATGGTCTATTGTTCTTACCCCACCACAAAGAGATTTTGCAGATCAATACAATGACGATGAACTTGGAGATACTACTCTACATTGTCAAGGAATTCCTAAAGCTATGTTAGATATTGAATCTAGAATTGACTTGGATGAGAATACTTCAACATATGTACGAGTGATTGCGAAGGCACATGGATTCCTAAAGAGTAAATGTACGAGTGGGTTTTCATTTACTAATTAATTTTTATAATTTTGTTGTATCTGACATCTAACTAAGTGAGAAATCAACAACGAGGACGAAGAAAAAAGAACAAGTATAATCATCGGATGTTCAGAAGAGGTTATGCGATCTTGCCGAGGAAATGGTAAGAATATTCTTAAGTTTAACTATTTTACAAATATTCTTATATTTAACATTATGTTTATTATGAAGAAAAAATTACCTTCGTCCAGAAAATGTGACTTTGGACGAGCTAATATGTGTAAAAAAGCTCGGAAAAATGAAAAAGGAGAGTATGATAATGGGGATGTCCAACAAGTTACCAACAGAATAGTAAGATTACCAATGTTACATGATGAAATCATTATAATATTTTATATGTGTTATTGAATATATATAATTTCTATTTAGGATGAGATCATAAAGAATGAAGATCTACTTTCCAAAAAAAATGATTCACCGAATGATGTTTTGACTCAAAGCTTAAGTACTCTGGAATATGGTGGATGCATACATGGGGTGGGTGGTTTCATTACACATACCATTTACTTCCATACAACGAAAAGAGAGGATACAAACAAAAAAATTGTTGATGAAAATGAAGCACTTCGTAAGCACATTAAGGAGTTGTAAGATCAAATTCAAAACACGCCAAGATCTAAGCATGGTAGTTGCTCTAAGAATAAAATTCGAAAGAAGCAAAATTCAAATGTTAGGGTCATAGTTAGTCTCATGTTCTATCTTATTTAAGATGAAGAAGTGATTGAAATTAGTGTACCACCGATCTTGAAGGTGAATTGTATAAGTCCCATGTTCTTCTATCTTATTTAGGAATGAACATTTTACTCATATTCTATCTTCATTATGTTAGGAAAAAGTTTCAAAGACGATGCCGAAAGAGAATGAAGTTACTAGTGCACTATAAAATTTATCAATATCCTTGAAGTCTATTCTTAGGTACGCTGAAAAGATAATTGTTGATGGGACTAGTATTTCCTTCCAACTACCTGCTGAGGTCGTTGGTTTTGGTCGAAAGAGTTATATTTTGCGAGAAGATGTGATCGAGTTTTGTAGCATGCAAAAAGTGAAGACTTTATCAATGGTGGCTTATATCGCGTAAGTAAATGTTATTTGTTTATGATATATTATCACTTTATTAATTAGTAGTAAGTTGATGTGTTCGATCTATTATTGTAGGTATCTACACTCGTTCATTATTGATTCAAATAAAGGGTTGAAGTATATTTTTGTAGATCCATCTCTTATATCTTATATTTTTGTAGAGAAGTTAGAGTTCAAAACCTTTATAGTAGATTAATGGTTTCTAAACAAGGTTAATTAGTTATTGCTCCTTATAATCTCGGGTAAGTATAATTAGTTATACTCATGTTCGGAACCTTATACTCATGTTCTACCTTTTCCTATTTTGTTCCAATGTAGAATTATGTTGGGATCATTATACTTGAAAGTTCCTTGTACTCATGTTCTACACTGTTTTATTCCAATGTAGAATTGTATTAGGATCATTGTACTTGAAAGCTTCTTATACTCATGTTCTACCTTAATGTAATGAGCTACCTTCATATTCCATACTAATTAGTTGTGTATTTTATTTAGTGATCATTGATCGTTAATTGTTATCAATGCGTATGATGATGTGGTGTACTATCTTGACTCATTGAGAACAAATTCACAAGAAGATATCAAATACATAACAAATATGTAAGCTAACTTTGCTTGAGTTTTTTTTTTTTTTTTTTTTGTGTAAAGTTTATTTCATTATGAATATTATACTATACTCTTTGACGAATGTAGGGCAATGATCATTTTTCAATATAAAAAAATATTGCAAAAGACTCGAAAAACCACATTCTAGAAAAAAATAAAGGCAAGTATAAGGGCATTAAAAAAATTAATAGATTGATGTTTATTTAATATATTTGTATGATATGTATTAATTATTTGCTTTATATTGTAGTGTCCTTTACAAGTGGGAACTGTCGAATGTGGGTATTATATTATGAGATATATGCGAGAAATTGTGACTAAAGAGAAGAATATTATCACAAATGCGGTATATCTTTAAACTACTTATATATATTGTAATATTATAAATAGTGTAAATAATAAATAAATTTATATATTTGATTTTCTATGTTTTATAGATTGATACGAGGAGCTCGTACTCGCAACTTGAATTGGATGAAGTACGCATGTAATGAAATATTTAGGTCACTATATGTGATGGACTTCCTATAAATTTTGTGTATGTGGCTACATGGGAATGCTCAAAACTTTTTTGGTGTAAATGTTTTGTTAAGCTATTATAGGTTATATACTTAACAGAAATGAGTGATGGAGGATAGAATTTTAGTCTTGTGATTTTTGGAATACATAGTACATATAGATTGGTCCTACAATTTTGGAATTATCATATATTGGTGTGGGTTGATATAGTATATACTGTTGTATGATTGGTTTTGTAAATTTTGGAATCCTTCATATACATGGAAGGTAATAGAAAAATGGAATTGTTTATTTTAGTATTCTGAATTGTTACATTGGATATATTGGGCTGATATGTAGACCTGAAATATGTGCAGCTGTTTATTTTAGTTGATGAAATTATCTGATTGGAACAAATGTAATGCAGGAAATGAGAAATGGAAATTTCATGTCAAGTGTATTATATTTCTTGACACATTTGACACGAAAATTGTGTCAAGAAATATTTTTCTTGACGTTTTTATAATATCAAGTTATGACATTATACTTGACAGTCGAATACTCGACGCTTTTATTAGCATCAAGTATACCCTCTACTTGACATTGGAAAAACGTCAAGTAATCCAATTTCTGTATTAGTGACTTAGGAAAATTCGGCTATTGATTTTAACTAAGTGAATGTTTAATTTTGCCAAAAACAACACTTGTTTTGGATAATTAAACAATTTTGATTAAGATTTATTAAACACTTTAACAAACATTAATCAAACATTACATGCTTGTAACAAATCCATCTAATTCATCTTTCCAAGTAAGTTTCTAAGTAGGGGTGTTACATTTCTATCAACTTAAATACTCCAACCTCAACAAAACTAGCCTTAGTCAAAAGATCCCTAATAGATACATTTGTTACAATGTTAATCTTTTAATTAAGAATCAATTTAATCCTATTAAACCGATTAAATGATTAAACTTAAATTTCTAATGTCATTAGAAAAATGATGTTAGGTTTATATGAATCATATTTTAAAATAATTTTAAAAGATGATTTTAACCTAAGGTTTGCATGCAATTCTGAATTATTGATTTTGATTTCTAAATTTGTTTAATTATAACGATTATAAAAAAAAATGAAACAAATTAAAACCAATCAATTGCATCGAATGACATACTTAGCAAATTATAACAATTAAAAATAACCTAAGATAATGTCATGTTTCATGCAATTCCATTTTACTAACTATATATGATAATTATATAATAATGTAATGAAATAATTAATAACATTCATCCATACATACTTAAAACTTTTTATTATAACATTTATAATATAAATGATGCATGGAAATGTTATTACTGCATACAAACATATAGTATAAAATTTATATTATATGATGCATGAGCATGCTATATTAATTAAATCATACAACTATATATATTATAACACTTATAATATAAATGATGCATTATGACATAGAATAATAAATATAAATCATACATCAAATGTATAATTTTAAAAAAAATATAATTATTGGATCAAGATTGGATACCTTGACAATTAATTAAATTAATATAACACTTATATTAATTTAATTAATTAAAAAAATCTAACTATTACAAAATAATAGTCAACCAATTAAAAACAAGTGAACCGGACCTTGAACCGCTCGAACCGAACCACCCACCAATGATCACTTAACAGTGATCTCTTAGCAGTCATCTCTTAGCAACGATCTCTTAGCAATCTCTGGGAGATCTCTTAGCAAATGCTACGCGATCTCTTAGCAAACGCTATATGATCTCTTAGCAAACATTGGGCGATCTCTTAGCAAACATTGAGCGATCTCTTAGCAAACGCTAGGCGATCTCTTAGCAAACATTACATGATCTCTTAACGAACGCTAGGCAATCTCCTTGCAAACACTAAGCGATTTCTTCCTCATCATAGGGTTGCTTTGTTTTTTTCTTAGCAAATGCTACATGATTTCTTAGCAAATATTTTTTTCTTGATGACTAGGTATTTTTTGGGTCGAGAAAGGTTCTCCCGATGGGGCTTTTCCGATGAATTTGTTGACGGTCAAAATTTAGTTGGGAAATATTTTGTCAATGGTTTTTTGGCTTTTCCCGAAGCTTTCTACTGTTGGAAAAAGTTGAATTTCTTGTAGTGCTAACAAAGTTGATATTCATAGGTATTATTTCATTTTCCTAACAAAAATGTGAAAGAGTAAAACAATATGTAGCTGAAGTATCAAGGATCCATAAGCTTTCTAACTCACAGATTTTGGTAAAAACTAAAGCATGCTCTTCAAAAAAATGGGTTTTCTGAACATACCTTTGATGAACTCTTCAAGATAATGCATGTTCAGCTGCTGTCTGCCCTTTTATAAACGTGAACCATCTCAAAGCCTTCCCTACTATGCTTTTGAAGCTTTAGGCAGAATTGTAGGACTCAAGAACAGCTTGAAGAAGTGAAGAAACCAGAGAAACTCACAGCAGCACAGCCGAAGAAGACAACTTCTTCTTTAGAGAAAATTCTTTCAAAATTCTGATCATTATCCCCTTCTCCAATAACTAAATTCTATTTTATATAATAGATGAATATGCAGAGTGATGGAGTGCATGGCTTGCAGCTCATGCTTGGAGAATCAAAGTCAAGAAGATAATGCATTTTGTGTGAGCATAAAGATGATGGTAATGGAAAATACCCATTTTCCATTTTTGTGCAATCATGCAAACGATTTTCATTTTTTTTTTAAAACCAAAAATGATATTAAATAATTTTAATTCAAAATTTGATTTTCATAAATTTATTTAATATCAAATATTAAATTAATTTTTGCATAATAATCATCTTTATATATTTAAATCATATTTAAATATTTATTCTCTTATTCCGTTTAATTTGAACGTTTCAAATTAATCTCTAAAGCTACCCTAAAGCTTATCCATTTACGAGCTAATAGGGGGACCTCGCGGACCTACAGATTCTGGGCTCCAACGATTCGAGATTAATCGGCTAAACTCATTAGTCCGATCTAACCCTCATTCGTTAACTAATGGGACACTCCACTATAGCCCATAGTTGAACTCCCCTCACTGTAGATATATTATGTTCACTTAATAACCATAATCAGTAAGTCGATCCTTCACAGGTTGTTCGTAATCACAGCTAGGTCAAAAATACCATTTTACCCCTGTGACTACATCTTGTTCCTTAAATTCCTACTATTCCTCTAAAGAACAATTCTGATTTATAATCTCTATGAATCAAATCCTTTCTCTATCATGAGAAGGCGGGGCCCCGATTATTCAAGACTTGGAGTCTGTACTTAAGAGAACAACCTATTTGCTAACCCTAAGTAGGGTAGGAGTGAATTTCATCTTGCAAGGCTATGTCTCCAGTTATTCATCCGGTCTTATCCCCAAAACGATAAGCTTATTGAGCAGTGTTGTTGGACTACTCTCACCGTTTGTAGATCAAAGGATAATCCTGAAAAAAAGGAGTTCATAGCTAGCTAAAGATTAAGATCGAGTTAACCTAGGTTATATAATAAATGAAATAGTCAGTTTTAACAGTAAACGGTCGTTATAAAGAAAAGTGACTATTTTCGTGGTCCAGTCTATATGCAAACTCATTGCATAGGATGCCCATACTCTCATGTCTCAACATGAACGATTTGTGGATCACATCGTTTGTAGTACCTTACAACTTTTTGTAACAACTACAAAGTGGGTCGCATCTAATAGTGTTACCAGGATGAGATACCCAATTTCATCCATATACTTATTAGACCATTTAGGCTATATACTGTCAACTTGATCCTGTTTATGTCACTACATAAAGTTACAGCATTCAGACTATAGCCAATGATGCGTTTATTGGATTTTCATAATAAGATGCAAAATCAACAAGTCATTATTATTGATTAAATAGAATGTTTAACACGAACTGCGAATTCTAAGACATTCCCAACAATCTCCCGCTTGGAATAAAACTCCGATGAGAACAAATATATACAATATAATGTTGAGATACATAGTGGAAAAAATACAATAAACTAGGGCATCTACAATACCATAGACATTCTCCCACTTGCCCTAGATTACACTACTCGGAGTCCTAGTCCTACTAGGTGGCCCTCGAAAACTTTAGCCAAGAGGGCTTTAGTGAATGGATCAGCAAGGTTATCTTTAGAGACCAGCTTTGTGACAAGCACATCTCCTCTGTGTACAATCTCCCGGAGGAGATGGTACTTTCGTTCTATGATAGGCCTACTTCATGTAAAGATTTAACTTTAACTTTGAATTTTTGTTTTGCATTATTTAATTAAAAATTTGAATCAATTTATAAAAATATATTTCTTTTAAGAATATAAAGTTAGGTAAAAAAAAATTTAAAATGATTAGAGAAGTGGTATGATGATATTATAGATGGAGGGACATGTGGATATGGAAACTTGGAGTTTGATATCTTCAAAGGATACTATACAGCTATTGGGCCATACCTTTATAAAAAAGGAGTTGGATGTGGTGCATGCTATCCAGTTATATATATATATATATTTTCTATTACTTCTTCATTCTCTTCTCCATTTTCTCCTACTATGCACCAATACATGTGATATTTATAATTTATTGTAGTAAATGTAAAAAAAGTTTAAAAATTCTAATTAATTCAATTTAATCTATTACATTGTTTAATTTCAATAGTGAAAAGATCATCGAAAATATAAATTTAACAAAAGTCATCATTGTCTGTTCTAACATAACTAAACTATTACATTGTAATGTTTTATATTTATGTTATTGATCATACTCATACATAGAAAGATACAGTATTTTGTCCTACAACCACTTTGATCTAAATAGCTGTAATGTGGAAAAAAGACGTAATTTTTCATTTAAATATAGCTCTACCGTTAGATCGTGATAATTCATATATATGGTTTAGATCACACCCATATACTATGTTAAATGTATAACTAGTTAGAGACTTAATCTTTGTGGTTAGGAAGGCTAGAGACTTAAGAGGGGTTGGTTGATGTCTATTCTTAGCCCCTAAAGTTGTCTTTATACTCAGCATACTCCTTTGTACAAGATACTTTTGTGAAATACATTGTTAACATGGTATTAAAGCCCAATTAGGGAGTAATCACGACCGTCTGTGTCCCCTGCTCTATTTTTAGATCGTGCATATTCGACGACTCAGATCCTAGATTCGTCTGTTCGTGCCTTCGTTTCTCGTGTTCATCCACCCAAATGTAAGCCCTGATGGGTCCTAGACCCAATGAGTGCTCGAGCACTGAAGTTGACCCACATTTGAGCGCCCGAGTTGTGCATCAATGACCCAGACCCAGATCTCTACTCGACAAGCGAAACGACGTCAGCCCCAGTTAAGAAGAAAATCCCTACTCAGCTTGTCCAAGTTGCAGATCCAACTGACTCGGTTGAGAAGACGAGTCGAGCCGATCTTGCTTGAGTCGCTGAGCATATCTTTTTTGCATCGACTTAGCCAAGTCAACAAATCGAGCTGAGCCGCCAAGCCACTTAGTCGAGTTGAGCCGTTCTGATTTAGCCGAGTTGAGCCACCAAGATTCGACCGAGCTGAGCTGCCAAGCCACTTAGATTGAGCCGAGCCAAACTTATTTTTTTTTCTCTTCTTTGTTTTTTTTCTCTCTCTCCCCAGTTGAGCCAAGCTCCCCTTGCCGTCGAGCTGTATAGAGAAAGATCATGTGTTTCGCCCTATTAGTATTGTCCTTGATGGGACAAATTATCTTACCTGGGCCCATCAAATGAAGAGTTTTCTAATAGGATGTAAATTATGGCACCATGTCATCAGGGATATTCCTAAACAGTCAAGATACCCACTGAAGAGGATGTTGACTTTATTGAACGCTTAGAGGATTGGGATAGTAAAAATCATTAAATCATCACTTGGCTCGGTAATACGTCTATACCTGTCGTCCATGTTCAGTTTGATGCGTTGAATGATGCCAAGAGTTTATGGGATTTCCTGTCTACACATTTTCAGTCTGTTGGATTAGCATATTTTTATCAAATGCACAACACTCTTGTTAGTCTTAGGAAAGGGGTTAATCTGATCAACGCTCCACTCAGATAAGGGCACCTTCCACCCACCTTCGAGATTTTCATTGTTTTTCCACTGTCAGCTCCTTGATTGAACCTACCTCTTTTCATGAAGCAAATAATTTCTCTCAACAATGCATGGTATTTAATATAAATCACATTTATACTAAATTCATATTGAACCTTATCCATATAATTAGTATTTCAATCATATTCAAATATTTAATTCCTCTCAAAATAAACTTTATGTTATAATGCATCAAATACATTATATTAATTATATCATACATAATTAATTCCCTTAACTCATTTGAATAATTCAAATTAATCCAAAACTAATTCTCAATTATCCCTATTGAGTTACAGAGAGAATCTTATGCACCTGTAGATTGAAGCTCTAATGGTACTTGGATAATTAATTAAACTCTTTAATTAAATTACCCAACATCCATTAACTGTTAGTCAATTCACTAAAGACTGACAACTGCACTCTTTGTACTATAGATATATTTTTGTGTTCATTGAATATAACCAATCAATAGTGCAATGACCCTTCAAAAATTATTCATAAGTATAGTTGGGCCAAAATTATCGTTTTTCCCCCATAGTTATATCTAACTCCTTAAGTACCACTAATCCCTCTAATGAACAAGTGATAGTCCAACTATAACCAAATCCCTCTCGAGCCAAGAGAGGATGTGGCCACATTGTTCAAGCCCCGGAATCAGCTCTTAAGAGAGCAATTTGTCCACTTATCCTGACATCAGGGAATGGGCGAATTTCATCTTGTGTGGCTGTGTTCCCAGCTCCCCAATCAAAAGAATCCCCAAAATAGTAGGTATATTGAGTCAGAAACCTGGCCACTCTCACCCATGCAAATCAAAGGACTGCCTTCATAGGTAGGAGTTCACAACTCATTCAAGATTCAAGTCATGTCACCTATGGTCATCCTGGTGAAACGTAAGTTTTTACTATTAACGATGTTGTATATACAATGAGACTAATCATTTCGTGGTCTGGTCTTATACAAACTCTTTATATAGGATACCCCGCTCACATGTCTCCATATAAATGATCATGATTAGATCATTTATAGCACTTTACAACACTTGTAGCATCTACAAAGCGAGTTGTATTCATAGTGTCACTAGGATAAAGTACCCAGCTTTATCCATCTACTACAGACCGTTTAGGTTATCATTTAAACATGATCCACCTGTATGTCTCTATATACATGTTTAAATTACATAAAATAACCTAGGATCTTTGTTTATTGGATTGAGTTTATGCTTATAAAATAACAATTATTTTATTAATAACAATTTGTTCGTATAAAGTTTACAAATTACGAGAATACAATAGAGATTTAGGACACCAATCCCAACAAAGTAAATCATGCTAAAACAAATACAGACTTTCGTTACTATGACCTAGAGTTTGAGCATGATATTCTAAAGCGTAAGAAAGGTTAAACTTAATTCTTAATGAGATCTATACTGTATGTCAAGTGGGGTACCTAGTTACAGACATACTCTTGATAGACTCACCTATGTGAATGTGGAAGTGGGCCACTTCCTATGGAGTTTTAGGCAACTCTTTAGAGCTTTCACTAAACCGGGATACACATGCTAGGCCTTAAAGTATGAACTTTTGAACTACACCCTAATGATGCTATGTGTGAAATGTTGTTAGAGATAGATTTCAAAACCAAGAGTTACTCTCTCTGAATCATCTACACTACGTAAAGGCTCAAGTCGTAAGACACCTTTGCTTATGCACAGTATTGTACAGACTGATTTTGCTCGATGAAAAATATTTTTCTTATTATTTTAAATTTTAAGTGGGGGATTGTTAGGGAAAATTTAATTTTTAAATGAAAAATAAGACCTTTTAAGAATCTCACATTGCTAAGTTTAACAGGTGGAATCTCCTTTATTTATAAACTCCTACCTTGAGTTGTGGGTTTAGACCCCAAGGGATACCCATGTTTTAGAGGGGGTCGAGAGATAGTAAATGTGGGTATGGTCGATATCTCACATGTGCATGCCACTGTCGCCGTTCGGTCGGTCGGGCGAGGCATGTGTGTGAGAAATTATTTTATTTAAAAATATTAATAAATTTTTTATTTTATTTTTCTTATTGTTTTAATTTTTATTATTATTTAAAAATTAAAAAAAGGAAAATTTCTTCATTCTTCTCGCATGCTTCTTACGCATGGTCCTCATGCACGTTCCACGGTTGCATGCACTTTTGTCCTCGTTTGTTTCGCGTCACCATTGGCTTTCAAGTCTTATAAATTGCGCGAGCTTCTTCAATTCTACACAACACAAAAATTACATAGTGTCTTCTTTCCCTCTCATTTTCTTCTTTCTTTACGTGTTTAGTTTTCCGAGCATATCAGTCTTGAAGGGTATGAGTTTTTGACCCGTTCCAGTGCAGTTTTGTTTGTGACAGTTTTATGGGTTGTTTTATCCTAGGGATGGCATAGCCATTGTTGAACTACTTGCACGAGGGGCAGAGCCACAAAACGTCTTAAAGAAAGCGAGCTCTGGGAGTTAGTATGTAACAGTTTTCTATTTTGCAGGTTCAATTATGTCGTCTGACGTCGTTCGATAGTACTTGTCTTACGTCCACCAGAGATTGCCGTTCCAACAAACATGATCTCACCTAAAAATATTTGAATTTACATCTGGAAAAAAAATCTAAAGGAAAGGGCAGATTTTAATGATCATTTTGTTTTTTAATAAACATTCTTTAAAAAATTAGGTATAAAAAATTATTTAAATATAAAGACTTGAATAAATAAATAAAAGTAAGGGCGTTTTAGTTTGATTTTAATTTTTTAGCATATTCATTGATCAAATTGATTGTAAATTTCAAAGAGCATTACAGCAATCATACATATTTTATTCCTTATTCCAGATGGAAGTAAACAAAATTAATGGGTTTTTTACGATTCATCTTGTTCCCAATACACGTCAGTCAACACCATCAAAAGTTATCTGATGACAACCATTTCAATCAATGCCTTTTATAGCCCAATTCAATTACGATAACACCTAAATTCAAAATTAGTAGGTAAATACACCTTGTAAAATAAATAAGAGAAAATATGGTTTCATACATTTTCGTTCCAAATTTAAGACATTTCAAATCATAAGACATTAGAGTTAATATTTTATTAAAATTTGTTAGCCTTAGCAATTTTATTATCCTTTTGAATTCAAAGGACAGAGGATAAAGATCAAGCTATCGATCTCTAAGATTGTAATAGATCTCTCATCCATTAAGTAGTACTCGTATGGATGGAATTAGTATAAATTTTTATATTATTAAAATTAGTGCTATTTAAAAGATTTGTGAATTGTTTCTTTTAATTGTAGTGAAATTAGTGAGTTAATTAGTAGAAATTATAAAATCTATCAAAGTTCAAAGATCAATTTGATAAAAAAAAATACTTCGATGCATTTCAAGTTGCATCTATCTATGTGCAGTTCATCCAAATATCCAATCAAAAGTTGTAATATGACAAATTTTTCTTCTTTAAGAAATAGATAATTTTTCTTTTTTTTTTCTTTATGATTGAAGGATACATAGACACATCCACTTAACATTATAGGGACACATATGGGAAAAAAACACCAAATAAACAAAACTAACAAAAAAAAAAAAAAAAAGAGGGTGAAATAATACAAAATATCTACACGTGTGAACAATCAATCACCATTCGTGTTATATAATACTAACAAAAAAAAAAAAAAAAAGAGGGTGAAATAATACAAAATATCTACACGTGTGAACAATCAATGGATTCGTGTTATATAATATTAATATTAAAATTACTAAAACAAATTTATGATTGAAGGATACATAGACACATCCACTTAACATTATAGGGACACATATGGGAAAAAAACACCAAATAAACAAAACTAACAAAAAAAAAAAAAAAAAAGAGGGTGAAATAATACAAAATATCTACACGTGTGAACAATCAATCACCATTCGTGTTATATAATACTAACAAAAAAAAAAAAAAGAGGGTGAAATAATACAAAATATCTACACATGTGAACAATCAATGGATTCGTGTTATATAATATTAATATTAAAATTACTAAAACAAATGCGTTTGCCGGGAGTCGAACCCGGATCTATTGCTTGGAAGGCAATTATCCTAACCGTTGGACTACAAACGCTGGGATGAACGGAAAATAAACACTATTTTAGTTGTTTAAAATATTCAGTACAATGGATGTAGTGATGGATGTCGGGATATACTATCTATAAGGGGTTGTTTGAGGTGTAGAGTTGAGATAAGGATGTCTGGAGTTCATATGTCTATGTTTGGGTGCAGAGTTATTTGATGTGAGTTCTACCAATAATTCTACCAATATTTATTTGAATAAAATATGGATTGTAATTTTTTTCTTCTAATTTTTAAAATTTTTCTTTTTTTCTTTTTTTCTTTCTTTTTTTCTTTTTTTCTTTTTCTTTTTCTTTTTTGGCAATGAACAACAATCAACTCATTACATTTACTGTAGCAATACGTTTAAATAAATTGAGAAACCAAAGAGAAATCAAAACTTTTGATTCTAGCTAATTTTTCACCATGAATTTCATTATCATCTTCTTCTTTTTCTTCTTCCTATTGTTGCTCCATATTTTTACTATGTCATGATTTTTTTTTTAATTAAATTTTCCCCATCATCGTAACAGCCAATGAAATATCACCACATTTATTCAACAATTTCATTTTTATTTCCTCTAAATTTGGAGGATTATCAGAGAAATCTTTTTTATTTTTCACTAATTTTTGCTGGAAAATGTACCAGGAATTTTTTTTTTCATTTTATAGTTTTTTTTTTTTGTTATATGTTACATACTTTTCAACTACATATATACTTTTTGTCTAATATTCTTAATATTCATTTGATATGTGAATTATATTAAATAAAAATATTTTTTATAAATATTGCACTTCATGTAGAAAAATAATATTTTTTATATAATCAACAACCCTACAACATATTTTAACAGTCATCAGTCTTATAGTAGTCGAAAATAGTTGTCGAAGTTGATTATCGAAGATGATTTTTTACTGGAGTTTATAGTTGGAGGTGAATGTCATAGCTTGAAGTTGGTTGCATGAAGGTGTATTGGAGTTGGTTATCAAAGTTTGTCATTGGAGGTGGTTTTTGAATCCCGGAGTTGGTCAGGCGAAAGTGGTCGTCAAAGTTGATCATCGAAGATGATTTTTGCTAGAGATTGTAGTCGAAGGTGATTGTTGGAGCCCGAAGTTAGTCGCAGGAAGGTGGTATTAAGTTGGTTGTCGGAGTTTGTTGTTGAAGGTGATTGTCAAAGTCCCGAGTTGGTCGTCAGAGTTGCTCGCTCAAAGATAATCATCAAAGGTGATTTTCATCGAAGTTTGTAGTTGGAGTTGGTCATCAGAGTTTGTTGTTGGAGCCAATTGGTCGTTGAAGTTTATTGTCGAAGCCAATTGATCATCGGAGTTGGTAGCATGAAGGTGGTCGTCGGAGTTGGGTCACCGAAGGTGGTTGTCGAAGGCTAGAATTGGTTGTTGGAGTTGGTCACACGAAGGTTGTCGAAGCACGGAGTTGGTCACTGGAGCTGTCATCGGAGGTGGTTGTCAGAGTCTAGATTTCGTCGCCGAAATTTTTATCGGAGGTGGTTATTGAAGCCTAGAATTGGTCATCGGAGTTGTCATCAGAGGTGGTTGTCGAAGCCTGAGGTTAGTTCTCGGAGTGTGACAATGGTCGATTGGTAGAGCCATTGAAAACATGGGAAGAATGGAGAGTTGAGGTGAGTTGGTAAAATATATCAACTCAACTCCACCAACATTTAAAGTTGATGGGTCAAACAATGAGTTGGTATATTATACTAACTCAACTCATGTTCGTGAGCCAAATACCCCCTAAAGGTGTTGCCATATTAGGTTTAGTAAGCTCTAATATAAATGGTTAGTACGAGCATAGTTCATTTGGCTAAGATATATAGAGAAATGATCAAACTGTATTTGATTTGAATGTCACATCATGCAACACTCTAATGTCTTACGATTGATCTTCATCCTACTGCCCTACTTTTATGATGCTACACTTTATTGTCAAATTGTTAAGTCTCTATAGCACCTCACATTTGTGCACCTTCATGTCGTCTTCATAAAACCAATCATGTCATCTAACTTATGCAGTCTCCCACCATTCTTCATTTCATAGTGTTTAGTCTTAACTACTTGTATAATTTAATTCAAAATTAATTATATATCATAAGGTATCTAGTATCATATACAATTAACATATATTTTCTAAATTAATTTAAACACTTCAAATTATATTATCTTTCCAAACTTTTAGTCCTTGTTAATCTGTAGTGAACTAGCAGAGGAACTTAATAGCCTCACAGACTATAAGCTCCAAATGATCCGAAATTAAGTAATTAAACTCTTTATTAAATTAATCAACATTCATTAACGATGAGGAAAATCACTATAGACTCGTAGTTGCACTCTTATGCATGGTAGAACATGTTGCATTCATGGATATAACCATTACATGTAAGTCGATCATTCACGAGTTGTTCGTAATTACAATTGGGTCAAAAGTTTGTTTTATCCCTGTAATTATCTCTTTATCTTTAAGTATCACTGATGCTCTAATGAATAATTTATTTATGGTGTAACCATAAACTAAATCTCTCTCGAGCTAGTGAGATGGGGATTATTGTTCAAGTCATGGTGTCAGCACTTAAGGGAACTACTTATCTACTTTTCCTATACGGGGATGAGTGAATACCATCTTGTGAAATTACGTTTCCAACTCTCTATTCGGTCAACTCCCAAAATGGTAGGTCTTATTGAGTCAGAGATTTGGACCACTTTTACCCATGCAAATCAAAGGACAAGCTCACATAGACAAAAGTAACAGAGTTATAAAGAGATATATATGATCATCCTATAAAATAACGGAGTTATAAAGAAAGGTTAATTATTTCGGAGTTCAATCTTATCCTGCTTTAATTCAAATTTTGATGAAAAACAGAATTTATCCTTAAAAATGTGATTTAATTACATTATGGTTTTTTGTGGAAAAAAATTTTGTCAAAAATTAATTTTGGGTATCTCACTATAACATCTTACTATCGATGTCCTCTCTCATATTGTTACAAATTTGCATGTCATAATCTAGTTTTCGTTGGTTGAAAGCGAGATTACTGATAAAGAAAAAATCAAAAATAAAAAAAATTCAATAACATTTTTCATAATAGGACATTAATTAACCAGACTTGCATAATTTTCTCAGAAATCATCTCCTATGATCAAATGTGCAGTCACAAAATTGGTCTCGTAAAATTGTAGGGAGTTTGTTTTTTCCTTCGTGAGAGTGTAGAGAACAAGATTGATCACAAACGCTCTATGATTTTGGAAGATGAAGATCGTTATTTTAAAAACTACCCACTTAGCATCATCATCGAGAAAAAAATAGCGAGGAAGTAAAAAATAATTCCCTCCATTTAAGTTTTAAAAAATAAAATTAAAACTAATTTTAATTTATTTAATATATAATTATACATTAACCACCTTAGTATATAACATATGTATTATATTATATGTAATATCTAATATAACATATAACCTATAGTTTATATTATATCAAATATAATATAACCTATAGTTTAAAATTCTCTCAATTAACATATAGTATTTAATATGAATTCAATTCATATAATTTGAATCATATCCGAATATTTATTTCTTCTAAAAAAAACACTTTATATTATAATATATTAAATAAATTATATAATTATATCACATATAATTAATTTGAACATTTCAAATTAATCCAAAATTAATTTGATTCTCAATAATCCAAATTGAGCTACAGAGAGGAGCTTATGTACTTGTAGATTGAAGCTCCAACAGTACTTAGATAATTAATTAAACTCCTTTAATTAAATTACCCAACATTCATTAACTGTCGGTCACTCCACTAAAGACTCACTTTTCGCACTACATATATATTTCTGTGTCCATTGGTTATGACCAGTCAATAATGCGATGACCCTTCACAAATTGCTCATAAGTATAGCTCAATCAAAATTATTGTTTTACCCCTATAATTACATCTAACTCCTAAGTACCACTGATTCCTCTAATGAACAATAAGTCATAGTCCAACTATGACCAAACCCCTCCCTGGCCGAGAAAGGGTATGGCACCACATTGTTTATGCCCCAGAATCATCCTTTAAGGGAACAATTTATCTACTTACGTTGACATTAAGAAATGAGTGAATTCCGTCTTGTGTAGCTGTGTTCCCAATTCCCTAATCAGACGAATCCCCAAAATGGTAGACATATTGAGTCAGCGAACTGGTCACTCTCACTCATGCAAATCAAAGGACAGCCTTCATATGTAGGAGTCACAACTCACTCAGAATTCAGATCATGTCACCTACCTATGGTCATCCTGATGAAATGTAAATCTCTACTATTAACGGTGTTATATAACGAGACTATTCATTTCGTGGTCTGGTCTTATATAAACTATTTTGTATAAAACATCCTCATTCACATTTCTTTACATAAATGATCAGGATCAAACCATTTGTAGAACTTTACAACAATTGTAACATCTACAAAGCGAGTCGCATTCGTAGTGTCTCCAAGATAAGGTACCCAATCTTATCCATCTACTATAGACCGTTCCGGTTATCACTTAAACACAATCTACCTATATGTCTCTTACATACATGTTTAAGCTACAAAACATAACCTTAGATGTTTGTTTATTGATTTTATGGGTTAATGCTACTAAATGTCGAATAAAATACCTCAGATTTCATTAAATAAGTAAACTTTACAATACAAATACAAACTATAGGACCCACGAGATTTATGGCATCAACCCCACATTCTACCTACTAAATCCATACTCAATTAGGAATCTAGGGGCTTAATTAATTAGATCACATGGCTCAATCTAATAAAATAACCCAATATGATAAAATATTAATCCACATACATAGTTCATATTTTAATTATACATATTATTATATAAAATATGTCTAACAATCTCCCACTTGGGCTATGTTTGTGTACCTGATATATTTAAATCACATCAACCTTAGCCATGTATAAACATTTTATTTCAATAATAGAATTCATTTTTACTTCAATCTAGTCCATCTACTGTATTAGCACATAATCAAGGTAGCTTTCCTCACTACCCTCGTAACTAAACCTTTCTTGATCACCAATTCCAATACATTCAATGACATAGATCAAGTATGGATGGATAGCATGGAAACTACATGCAAAATGATCTAGATCATACCTGTTTCCAACAGGTCCAAATTCTTTAGTGTGATCATTCTTAAAAAAACTTTATGCTAAACCGCATGCATGATAAACAAATTCAAATAATAAAACATAAATCATCAACTTTATTCTATAGAAAAAATAAATTAAGGTCAAAGAACATCCTCAATAGCAAACTCCCACTAAACCATGGAATCAGAAAAGTGACTAACACCTACGTGAGTAACATGCTCGTGAAAAACTTTACGAGGTAAACCTTTAGCCAATGGATCTGCCACCATAGAGTTTTCTATGTGTTCTATCAAAACTTGACCATTCTGAACTCATTTTTTAATAACCAAAAACTTCAAGTCTACATGCTTTGACTTCGTATTGTTTATATTGTTGTTGGAATACATCACTGCCAACTTATTGTCACAAAATAATTTCAATGGTCTTTCTATGCCAATCACTATCCTTAGCCCAGTGAAAAAATTTCGCAATTATATTCCATGATTGAACGCCTCATAACATGCTACAAACTTCGCAGTCATGATAGAAGAAGCCATTAGTGTTTGTTTAACACTTTTCCAGGATACAACTCCTCTAGCCAATATGAATATATAGCTTGAAGTGGATCGCAAAGTGTCTTGGCATCCAACGTAGTCGGAATCAGAATACCCAATGATCTCCAAAAATTCTGATCTCCAATAAGTAAGCTTATAATCTTTTGTTCTCTGTAAATACCTCATAACCTGTTTGGCTACTTATCAATGATCCATCCCCCAATTGCTCAAATATCTGCCTAACACTCCAACTATGAACGCAATATCTGGGTGCGTACATACTTGAGCATACGTTAGACTTCCAACAACCGATGCATAGGGAACCTTATGCATCTTCTTAGTCTCAAGTACAGTCTTGGAGCATTGACCTAAATGAAATTTATCACCTTTAGCGATAGGGGTATCTCCTGGTGCACAATCTTTCATGTCAAATATACTCAAAATATTTTCAATGTAATTCTTTTGTGTCAATCTCAAAATACCTTGAGAATGATCTCGCAGTATTTCAATTCCTAATACAAAAGAAGCATCACAAAGATTCTTCATCTCAAAATTCCTTTTGAGAAACATCTTAGTGTCATGCAATAAACATACATTATTACTTGCTATTAGTATGTCATCGACATATAATACTAGAAAGATTGATTTACTCCTACTGAACTTGTGATATACACAATCTTCCACTATATTCACCTCAAAAGTAAATGAGATTATTTCTTCATGGAATTTGTGATACCATGATGAGAGGCTTGCTTGAGACCATAGATAAACTTCTCCAATTTGTACACCATAGGCTTTGAATTATCAGACAAAAAGTTTTCTGGTTGCACCATATAAATCGTCGCATCAATATTTTCATAATTTTTACATCTATCTGGTATAGATCTAAATCAAAGTGAGCTACCAGTGCCATGACTACCCTAAAAGAGCCTTTCGATGAAACCAGAGAGAGTCTCTTTGTAACCAGTTCCTTTCTTTTAAGTAAAACCCTTTGCAATAGACGAACCTTATATCTTTCAATATTCCCATGTGAATCCCTTTGGGTTTTAAATATCCATTTACAACCTATGGGTTTCACTCTTGATGGAAATTCGACAAGTTTCCAAATGTCATTGTGTTTTCATGGATTTTATTTCCTCTTTTATAGCATCCATTTTTTAGAGCTAGAACTTTGTAGAGCTTGTTGGAAGTTGATTGGATCTTCTTCCATTATACCCACATCATCATGATGTTCTTGAAGAAATAGAATATTATCATCTGGAGCTGCACTCCTTCTTTCTCTAGTGGATCTTCTTAGTGGCACTTCTTGAAGTTGTTGAGTTTGAATTTTAAGTTTAATAGTGGGGACTTCAATTGTTTCTTGTTCCATAATTGGTTCGATAGTGAAGTCAGGAATTAGAGCCTGAACATCATTTTTAACCACATTAGGAAAAGAAACTAATTCCTCTTCGAAGACAACTTTTCTTATGTTATCTCCCATCTCCCCTCCTCCTCCTCCTCCTCGTCCCCTAAACTCAACATCCTCAAGGAATCTAGGATTTCTCGTCTCAAACAATGATTTAGAAGTGGCATCATAAAACTTGAAACCCTAAGAGCACTCAGGATACCCAACAAAATAGCAACTAATAGTTCTTAAGTTCAATTTTCTTTCGTTAGGCCTGTAAGGCCTAGCCTTAGCCGGACAACCCCAGATGTGAAGATGCCTAATACTAGCCTTTTTTTCTGTCCACAACTCATAAGGGGTTTTAGCTACTACTCTACTAGGTATCTTATTAAGGATATATGTTGTAGTCTTTAGTGCCTCACCTCAAAGGGATTCTGATAGAGAAGAATGACTAATTATACTTCTTACCATATCCTTTAGTGTTCTATTTCGCATTTCCGTCACACCATTCATGCTAGGTTTTCCCGGCATAGTGTATTGTAGGACAATTATACATTCCTCTATGTATTTGGAAAATGACCGTGTATTGGGTTATATGTCCTACATTTATAATAAATTTGTTATTGTGGTTTACTCAATAAAATTATTATTGAATGTATAAATTGCATTTGTAAAACCTAAGTCCAATAAATTAACAAACCCCTGACTATAGCATGAATACTTGAACTTTATGTAGAGACATAAAAGTAGATCAAGTTTGAGTATATAGTCAAAATGGTCTATAAGTATAAGGATAGGGTTGGGTACCTTATCTTGGGGATACTATGGATGCAGCCTAATTTGTATATGATACAAAGGACGTGATCCCAAGGTTGTTCATGTAGAGACATGCAAGTAGGGCATCCTATGCAAAAGATGTTTATATAAGACCAGACCATCAAATAGTCACTTTTCTTTACAACACCGTTTACTGTTAAAACTGACTATTTCAAATTTATGACCTAAGGTAACTCGATCATAATCCTAAGCTAACTACAAACTCCTGTTTATTCGGGATTATCCTTTAATTTGCAATGGTGTCAACATCGCCACTCAACGGGCCTCCCATTTTAAGGGTAAGACGGGGTAGATAGCTGGGGACATAAACCTGTAAGATGAAATTCGCTCCTACTCATTTCAAGGTTAACAGATAAGTTGTTCCTTTAAGTATTGACTCCCAGTCTTGAACGACCTCTTTATGACTGAGAAAGATTTGTTGGGATTGGTGTCCTAATTTTCTCGGAGTCTCGTTGTTTTGTAAAGATACACATTGTTCAATGAATAAAATAAATATTACTTATTTCTGGCATTTACTCATATTCAATAAACAAAGCTCCTTGGTTATCTTATGTGAATTTAAGCATGTATATGTGATATAGAAGTGGATCATGCCTTAAGTGATAACCTAAATCGATCTGTAGTATAAGGATTAAGGTGAGATACCTGATCCTGGTGACACTACGGATACGTTCTGCTTTATAGTGGTTTGCAAGTGTTGTAAACTACTACATATGGTTGATCCGGACAATTCATGTGGAGACGTGGAGCGGGGGTGTCCTATACAAAGAGCTTGTATAAGACCTGAATCACGAGATGACTAGACTCTGTATATAACGCCGTTGATACTAGAGACTAGCATCTTACCTAAATGACCATAGGTGACACGACCTCAATCCTGAGTGTTTTATGAACTCCTGTCTTTGAGGGCGGTCCTTTGATTAGTATGGGTGAGAGTGGCCAGATTGCTAACTCAACATGCCTACCTTTTTGGGGACTTGTCTGATCTGGGAGCTGGGAACTCAATCCACAATATGGAATTCACTCCTTTCCCGAAGCAGGGATAAGTAGAGAGATTGCTGCCTTAAGGGCTGATTCCGGGGCTTGAACATAGTGGCCACAGGTTCTCTTTGGAAGAGAAGACTCGGTCATAGTAGGACTATAATTTATGTTCATTAGAAGGATCATTGGTACTTAAGGAGACACATGTAACTACAGAGGCATAACAGTTATTGGCCCAGCTGTACTTACGAGCGATCTGTGAAGGTTTGTCGCACTGTTGATTGGTTAAAATGGACACATAATGTATTTGTAGTTAGGAGAGTTCAGCTGTCGGTCTATAGTGGAGTGTCTGGCAGTTAACGGATGGTGGATCCCATGACTAAAGAGTTCATTCAGTTATTCACGTACCGTTGGAGCTTTGGATCTAAAGGTCCATGAGGTCCCCTTGGTAGCTTGGATTCATGTTGAAGGATCAGTTTTTAGTGTTGATTTGAAATGTTCAAATTAACAAGAGGTATTTTGATTATATATGATATAATCGGTATGATGTATGAGATACATCTAGTGGAGGATTGATGTAAACGAGATTTACATTAAGTACCGTGGAATAGAAAAAGAACTATGGTTTATATGTTTCATGAGATGAAATATTAAAACTATAGGTTATAAATATAGTATGATAAGTTGGTTATCATTTATATTTATAATAAATTAATGATTAGATAATTAATACTTTTTCTTTTAAATAACCAAAGTAGTGGGTGGTTATTGATCATGGTAACTGTGAGTTTAAAAGGAAATCGGTTTCCTATTTTGAAAAAGAAGTTTTTACATAAGTTTTCACAAAAGTTTTGAAAAGAATTTGAGTTTTCTCTCCGGCGAAAAGAAACTCACAGAAGTCGTCAAGTAAATATAGATTTACTAAACGACGGCTGGATGAGCTAAATGATCGTGCAGGTGTTAGCTAAACGATCGTGTAGTGTTTACTAAATGTTCGTATAGCTTTTCTAGATGATCGTCGACAAGGTAAATGATCGTGTAGATTTTGTAGAGCTAAACGATCGCATAGCTTTATTTAAATGATTAGGCAACAACCTATATGATAGGTCTCCGACTTCTCCCACTTGCCCAGTCGTGTACACGATCTGTCTTTCCTCCGTTCGTCTGCATCACACCAAGTCCGAACAGAGCCCACCCTCTGGATTCTCACACCGAGAATACCAAGATCGCCTTGTTGGTGGTGTCAGACTAAACTTGACACCATTGAGGTTTTCTAGAGGCCGTTCCTGGTGCTTTAGAGGAATCCGTTCGTGGTGTTCTGAAGGAGTTCGTGTTGCGAAGGAGATCGTGACTGAGGAGATCATTGAGGACGAGCGCGAAGTGTTCATGTTGTGTCCGTTCAGTGTTGTGGTCGTGTAGATCGAAGTCTTCATGGTCGTTGTTGTTCGATCAGAGTGCACATCGGAGCGTGGAGATGCTTCTGCCGTTGTTAGTACAGTTTTTCCTTCTGTACATTGGATGTTCATGATGTAATTTCTCTATATATTTGCATAACCATTTGTGTTCAAGTCGACTGTAAATGTATTGTTGATTCATGATTGTAATTTGGAATAGTCTTGCTTCCGCTGCTCATGGAAATCATCGTTCTGAATTACTTCAGGATTCAGATTATTGGTATGACCATAAACCAATGGTTCATTAGTAGATCAGTGGAGACTTAAGGAGCAAGATGTATTATAGGGGTAAAATGGTAATTTTGAGCCTGCTGTTAACATGAATAACCTATGAATGATCGATTTACTGATTATGGTTAAATCAAGTGGACAGAAATATATCTATAGTGAGGAGAGTGTAACTGCTGAGCTTTAGAGGAGTGTCAATTGTATAGTGAGGAAATATATTTATAGTAGGAATACAAGTTATTTATACTATTTTATTTAGATATTGCAGCCAAAAGAAAGGAAAGTTATGTCAATTGTATAGAAATTAGCTAAGAAATGCGGGAATTATAAATTGTCGTCAATACACCCATTGACACCATTGCAATGGTAGAAAAGAATATTTCAAGTCTGTTTTGTAGGAAATCAAGTCACCGCATGCGTTCATGGCTAAAGATAAAAAGAACAACACATCTACGTCGCATTGCGTCCATCATTCAGGAATGAATAGACAGTCAACGCAAAGACGACGCATGCGACAATCGATCAAGAGCTTTGCGATCAAGCAATCTCAACCGCATGCAGTAATAAAAAAACAACACAGCATGCGGGCAAACGATCGAATATGCAAAAGAGCAACACAATTGCGGAGAATCCAGACACGTGTATAGCTAACTGTTGTGCTTTTCTGACGGGATTGATCACGTAACAGAAGGAATATTCACTCCACCATTTCTGGAATTTCCATAACAATAAAGTGGGGTCCACACAAAAAAGGGTCAAAGCTAAGCCTATAAATAGCCTCTGGAATTCCATTGCAAGATATACTTGATACGGGAATATTTTGATATTTGTATATTGAGAGAGAGACTGGTCTGATGAGCCTAATAGGAGAAGATCCAGGAAGATTTAAGAGACAAGGCCGAGAGGTGAGTCTCAGGGCAAATCTTTTCAATCCCCGTCGTTGAAGCTCTGTACCAAGGTCACTTTTACCGGACGAGCAAGCCTGAGAGGGAAGCTCTTCTCTACATTCATTCCATTCGCCAGCAAGAAAATCCACCATCCAGATCTGTGTCAAGACTTTGGCACTCTTCTGTATTTTTTTCTATCTCTTATCATCAATTGTATTCATCTTCTTACTCTCTATCATTCACACTAGGTATCAGATGCTAAATATAAGTATTGAACGTCATGATCATTTTCATCTCCAACTTTCTGTCTATTTTCGTTCCTTTATGAGCCGCTTTCTCCATGATGTTTTCTTAATCCCCTGGTAATTAGCATGAATCTTACAAGTAATTGAATCTGTGTTAAAGAAATAAACATGTTTAGCTAAAACATGCTAGACAACATCTTCACCTGTGAGAGTAGAAGTGAAGATGCCATTCCTCCTGTCAAGAGAAGGTTGGAAGAATGTGTTAACTAAAGCGAGAAGTACTTCCAGAGATGGAAGTAACCTTGCGTTCATTACGTTCATCCCTGTTTCACCATAGAGATGTGGGAACACGGTTGATCACCGAGAGGTGTACGTCAAGGGAAAACAGAACCGTAGTTATGTCTTTAACGCAATTAATAACTTGCGATGTTTATACTAGTTATCTTTTCTATTTCTGATTCATACATAAAGACTTGCCACCACATAACATGACCCTTTGAATAATCTTCACAGTCAGTCTCAAACTCAGTATCATGTATCATGCATCCTGTATATTGTATCATAATAGCTTAGGTTTACTTTTATCGCACTTTATTTTATTAACGCAACTTTACTTTACCGCACAATTTTACTTTACCGTAACTTTAAATACCTGTATAAACACAACTTTTATTAATTGAAAAAGCCCCGGTTGCATATATCACGAACCTAACGCATTAACTAAGCAATACCTGTGTTCGACCTCAGATTACTTCGAGAAACTTGCGGTGGAAATATACTTAGTTTCAGCGCAAGGAAACTTATGACAACGCATAGCATACTACAAGCATTCCATTAATAACGCATATATCTAGAAGTAGTATCACATAAAGTCCGAATAAGCATAACACAGCATCCACATTCCATTTCCATCTTTCAAGTCATCAAGTTTATGGCAGCATAAGCTTGTATGGTCCATCATCCATCACTGTCCATATGCTTATTTAGAATCATTAAATTATATGTTGCCAAGTTTATGGCACCGTTGCCGGGGATTGGTAACGGTTATTGTTGAGTATGTTTATGATATCTTATAGGACATATCGCTTTGTACTGGTTGTTCATCGCGAAGAGCAGTCTGACAGTTTATAGGTACTGGGACTAAACCAGAATTCGAAGCTGACCCAGAGATCGAGCGTACATTTCGTGCACGGGCACACCAGAACCGAGCGAGGCGAAAGAAGGCCAACATGGCAGATAATAATAATGACAATGTGGCACCCGTAGGAAATCAAGGGGTGGAACTGCCAGTGCAAGATCTAGTTTTCCTTGCCGCTGATCGCAACATTCCGATGAGGAACTATGCTGTGCCCAATCTATATGATTTTTCACCCGGAATTTCAAGGCCGATAGTTGAGGAGAATGCAAGATTCGAGATTAAACCGGTCATGCTCCAAATGATCCAGAATGCGGGGCAGTTTGGGGGTCTGCAAGGTGAGGACCCACATGCCCACCTGACCAGTTTTGTCGAGATGTGCGGCAACTTCTCTATACCTGGCGTTACCCCTGAAGGTATCAGATTATATCTCTTCTCTTACACCTTGAGGGATGAGCCCAAGAGGTGGGCTCATTCACTAGAGCCAAATGAGATTACTTCATGAGATCAGCTGGTTGAGCGATTTATGAAGAAGTTCTTCCCTCCGGCTGTCAACGCAAGGCGACGGAAGAACGTGTTGAACTTCGAACAGATGGATAACGAGACCCTTAGCATCGCCTAGGTGCGATTCAGAAGACTGGTGAAGAATTGCCCGCATATCGGGATACCCAATTGCATCCTGATGGAGACCTTTTATAATGGCCTGAACAGATCAACGCAGGCTGTTGCTAATGCCTCCACGGTAGGAGGTTTTATGGATAAGACATATACTGAGGCCAAGGCCATCCTTGAATGCATCTCGTGGAATATGGATGATTGGGTCGACGATGGATATGGAGGAAGAGGCTCCGAGAAAAGAAGAAATGAAACTGCCATTGTCCTTGCGGAGACAATGACTACTTTGTTCACCTAGATGGCCGCAGTGACCTCTATCCTCCAGTCGATGACGCTTAATCAAGGTGCCCTCTCCCAAACAATAGCGCAACCCAATGCGCCAGCACAAGTGGTCGCAATTAGTTGCGTTAATTGTGGAGGAGGCCATGCAGCAGAAATGTGCCCATCGAACATGCAACAAGTATGTGCAATCCAAAACAACCCCTTCAGCAACACGTATAATCCTAGTTGGAGGAGTCACCCTAACTTCAGTTGGGGAGGGAATCAAAACCAAGGTGGGCCAAGTAACCATCTGAATAGCAATTCAGGGAATCGAGGAAGCCCTCCACCTTTTCACCACAATTAAAATCAGGGTCAACAAAGGCAATCGCACAACCAATAACCCTTATCTTCCAACACCTCTAGCAATTCATTGGAGGCCCTGCTCAAGCAATACATGGATAAAAATGATGCGGTGATGCAGGCGCAAGCATCTTCAATAAGAAATTGGGAGATTCAAGTGGGGCAGCTGGCATCTGAATTACGAAATAGAACACCTGGAATGTTGCCCAGCAATTCTAAAGCCCCGGGATCTCATGGAAAGGAGCAATGTCCCTGAAGACATTGGGCAGGCAAGCTGGACTGCCTGCGGAGGTGTGGATTGTGTCCATCAAAGAAAACTATCTTCTGGTTCATATCTCAATTCTATGTTTATATGGTTTCATAATTCCTGTCTTTATTGTTTTATGAACTTTGTCATTTACTGCTTTATTCAATTTGTCTTTCAAAGCTTTATGAATTTATGATTCATTTAAGTCTCTTGAATTTCTTTAACTTTTCTGTCATAAATGTGTTATTCTTAAACTTGGTGAATGATTGTTGAATAAGAAGAAAATGATTACCGCAAGGTCTTTATGGATTGCGTTGATGAAAAAAAAAAAAAAACAATCAGCATCCGGTATGCATTGCGATAATGGGTGCATCTTGTGCCACCAAGATACATTTTGCGTTCATCAGACCCAAATGCGTTAAGCTGAGGGGTGTGTTGCACGCATGTGTGTTCTTTGCCCGTCCTTAACAAAAATGCATTATGTTGAGGTAGTGTTGCGCTGGTAGAAATATCGTGTGCCCGTCCTCCAGAAATGCGTTTAGTTAAGGGGTGTGTTACGGGGATACATGCGTTGTTGCTCGTCCTCTACGAAGATGCATTTGCGTTGGTGAGCTCATTGCGTTAATTCTTTACCTTGCGCCCATTCGAATAAAACTCCAAAGAAAATTCTTTTTGCAAATTGAGAAATCTAATCGCTTCAGCTTCCAAGGACATGATGAATTTTCAGTTGAAAGGACGTACGACTCTGCAACTTCATAAATGTGAGGAGTGCTAACGGCAGACTTTTTGAGTAGTTCGAGGCTTGCCACCGCAGAATCTTCGTTGGGCTCATCAAGCCCAACCTATAAAAGTGGGTCTCTTCGTCTCAGATCGTTTACTTGCTTCATTTTGCAAAGAGAAACCCTAAATCATCTCTGCATACCAAATCTTTCTTCCTCCCCAGAACCTTAACGATTTTCGGTTTTCTTTTACTCTGACATCCATGGCACCAGACTTTCCAGCCATCTTCTTCACCTTCATCACCTTCGATAACCCAACTTACCATGTGAGTTGTATCATTCCTTTCAGCCAGTCCCGTCTCGCTGCTCAACCACAGACTGTCCCTCGAGTCACCAGAAGACTCAAGCGAAACCCTTTAGTAGCCAGGTCACTTAAGTTCAAGAGGGGGCAGAATAATGAAAGCACCCCACTCTCAACACCAACACGCTCCTCTGAAAGTGAGAAGAATAGACAAGATGATAAAGAGGTGTTTGGGAGCATTCTTAACAACATGGAGAAAGGAAGAGGACTGCCTAAGGTTGGGGTTGTGAACCAACCACTGCCTACGGAGGAGGTGATGGAAGAGGAGTCAAGGAAAAGCGCTCTGGTCATCGTGGATCCTAAGGAGACTACGCAAGTATAATCCTATGAAGGACCCATCAGAGTCGCTTTAGAGGAAGCGGCGGCGGAGAAGCAGCTTGAAGGGGTTGAAAAGAAGAAGAAGAAAAAAAAAGCAAGGAAAATAAGGATGGGGGAGATGAGCCATCCCATCTAATCAAAGCAGAGAAGAAGATCAAAGAGAAGAAGGATGAAAAAGATGAGGAGGCCAGGCTGAAGAAGAAGCAAGAAAGAAGTGAGAAGAAAGAACGCAGGCAGGAGGAAAGGCGCCTGACGAAGGAAGAAGAAAGGAAAAAGAGGGCTGCAAGCCCAGAGCTGGACGGGGAATCCACCTCCGTAAGGGAGGACAAGGGGGAATCAACACAACTTAGCATCTTTCAAGTCATCAAGTTTATGGCAGCATGAGCTTGTGTGGTCCATCATCCATTACTGTCCATATGATTATTTAGAATCATTAAATTATTTGTTGACAATTAGAAATAAAATTAAATTTGGAAAATTAATTGTTTGAATAAATGAAAAATGGAAAGTAGGTTGTTCCCACATTTTCCATTTTCTCTTCCACCTAGTCATTCTTCTAGTGCATAATTGGGTGTCAATTTATGGTTAAATCCACTTGCATGTTGTTAATCTATAGAAGAATGAGTTTTAATTAGATTAACGCTTCATGCAAATTCAAAAAAATCGAAAGAGTTTTCTAGTTTTTGAATTTTCTGCCCAACTTACTCTCCACTAAAAAATTTACCTTTAATCCATCTTGATTTAGGTTCCACCACCCAATCTAAGGCCAGATGAATAGTGGAGAAGATCTTGTGGTAGTTTACAACAAGTTCGTGTGTAGAATTTAGCAGTTATTGGGAGAAATTTAGGAATTCTTCAAAGGTTGAACTCTAAACCCTATTTTCTGGAAAATAAGGAATATACATGCTTCTAACTTAAAATTAATGTAGTTAAAGTACTTAAGAACCTAATTAATTCCACATGTTGAATGTCAACACCTTCACCTTTGACATTGTTCACCTGATCCAACATATCTACCGTAGTATTCACCACCACGATTAGATTTGACAACCTTAATTTTCTTTCCAAGTTGAAATTCAACTTCAGCCTTGAAAAACTTGAAAACGTCCAAAGATTAAGACTTCTCCTTAATTAAGTATAGGTGCCCATATCTTGAATAGTCGTCTATGAACGTAATAAAATATTGTTGTCCACTCCAAAAAGTCGTAGGGAATGGACCACAAATATTTGTATGTATTAGTTATAAGACATCTAAGCATCTGTTAGCACCTAGTTTTCCTATGTTTATCTATTTTCCCTTAATACATTCCACACAAACGTCAAAGTTATTTAAATAAAAGGAATCGAGAATTCAATTTAATACAAGTCTTTGAATTCTCTGTCTAAGATATGACCTAAACGCTTATGTCATAACATAGCATAATTCTCATTTAATTTACGCTTTGTACCACATGAATTAGATAACAAGATCTTGTTAAATGAAGCAAAATCAAGCATATATAAATTATCAATTAAAGAACTGGTATCAATAAGCTTGGAAACTTCAAAAAGACTAACTTTATTATTTCCAAAAGAACAAGAAAAACCAAATTTATCCAAGCTGAAAATCTAAATTTCGTCTAAATGACAGTACAACAAAAGTCTCATTCAAATCCAAATAACAACCAATTTTCAAATGTAATCTAAAATTCTCAACAGGATCAATTCGAACTGCTTTGTCATCACCTACATTGATGAATCTTTCAGCATCACTAAGCGACCGACTCCACAAGTAACCCTGCATTGATATACTTATGTGAGTAGTAGCACCAGAATCTATACACCAAGTATCTGTAGGTACAGAAGCTAAATTAACTTCAGAACAAATCAAAGTAAAAAGTTTGCCCTTCTTTATATGCCACTTGGTGTACTTGGGACAATTTTTCTTAAAGTGGCCTTCCTTTATGCAGAAAATACAAAGATTTTTAGTAACCAGTTTCTTTCTCTTATTATGATGAGATGTCCCTTCTGCAACACCTGTAGATTATCTTTTCTTCTTATCACGAGAGTCAATTGCTAAATGAGTATTTTCTGTTCTTTCTCTCTTAATCCTATCTTCTTCTTGCACACATTGTGAGATAAGCTTATTAATACTCCATTTATCCTTTTGAATATTATAACTTATCTTAAACTAAGTAAATTATGCGTGAAGAGAGAGTACCAGATATACGAGTAAATTTTCATTTATTTCGATATCAAGTGCCTTTAATTTACTTGCAAAATTGAACATTTTCATAATATACTCCCTTATGTTTCTATTACCCTTATATCTCATAGAAGTTAAAGAAGTCAAAAGACTACTTGCTTCTTCTTTTCTATTTTTAGCAAAATATTTCTCAATTTAAGCAAGGAATTGTTGGAGTTAACATGCAATTAGAAGAAGAAATCAGGATCATTAAGCACTCTAATTCATCAATTTTAGCAATTAAGATAACATGCTCATAAGATAAAACGAGACTTTTAGAAATTACCTTTGAAGGCTTCAAAATTCTTCAAATTTCAACTTGATTCTCCTCAACAATTCATTGTAGACCACCACTCGATCTTTCCTACTATTCTCTTAAACCTTAGATTGAATTGTGGGATTCAAACTGAGTTTGTAATTGAGGAGAACTTTAGGAGAAAAGCGAGATGTTCTTTAAGTTTGAGGAAATCTTCTTCAACCAAGAAAACCAGGAAAAAATCAGCTTGCATGTCCCTCAGCTAAATCATTGAGTTTTATTCAGCCTAAATAGTGCAATCAAATTGCACAACAAATTAATATCAAAAAAACCTTAGTAGGAGGCGGATTTTGGATGGATTATGAGTGTTAAAAGCGGGAAAACCCCACTCAATACTATTTTTCAAAATTTTCCAATTTTACTTTATAAAATTAATTCAAAATTTGAAATCCAAATTTCAAATTTTAATTTTAATTTATTTTGAAATCAAATTTCAAAATTTTGGAAAAAAATTGTAAAATTAATTTTAACCAAAATTATTTCCAATAATTAATTTTAGTAAAATTAATTTTAATTAATTAATTAAATTTAATATCAAATATTAAATTAATAAAACACCAATTCCACAATCATGAATCTCTATTCATGTAATTAATATTTAAATTAAATTTAAATATTATCCAATTCTCCAATTTTGTTTAATTCGATAATTGAACGTGTAATTATATCGTATATAATTACTAATTCCCTTAATTCAAATTTAAACGTTTCAAATTAAACTCATCACTCTATTCTAGGGTTTAATCCATTTGTGAGCTAGTAAGGGGACCTAATGGATCTGCAGATCATGGGCTCCAACGATCTGAGACTAATTGACTAAACTCTTTAAATCAAAGTAATCAACATTTGTGAATTACCTGGTCATTCCACTAAAACCCAGTAGTTGCACTTCCCTCACTATATATATATTTCTTGTTGGGGTTGATACTCTAAAGTCTCGTGTCCTGTAGTTTGTAAACAGTTTATACAAACACTTATGATATATAATATATGATATTTACTTCACTTCTTGATTTTTCTCATCTGGATGTTTTATTTTCTTTACCACAAACAAATAAACTAAAATTCCTAATTGTCTTTAAGTAACTTAAGCATGTATGTGGAGACATACAAGTGGATCATGTCTTAAGTGATAACCAAAATGGTTTGTAGTATATGGATATAGGATGGAAACCTTATCCTGGTAACATTACGGATGCGACTCGCTTTATGGAATAGTTACAAGTGTTGTGACTTGTCACAAATGGTTTGATGCTGATTATTCATGTAGGGAACATGCGAGCAAGGGCGTCCTATACAAAGAGTTTGTATAAGACCTAACCACGAAATGTTAACGTCTCATTATATAACACCGTTCATGACAAAGACTTCACTTCACTAGGATGACCATAGGTAACATGACCTCAATCCTGAGTGAATTGGGAACTCCTACCATTGAGGGCGGTCCTTTGATTTATATGGATGTGAGTGGCCAGTTCGCCGACTCAAACCTACCACTTTGGGGATTCGTTTGATTTGGGAGCTGGGAACTTAGCTACACAAGATGGAATTCACTCCTTCCTCGAAGCAAGGGTAAGTAGATAGATTGCTCCCTTAAGGGCTGATTCCAGGGCTGGAACGATGTGACGCCACACATCTTCTCTTGGTCCAAGAGATGTTCACACATAATTGGACTATGTTGTATTGTTTATTAGAGGGATTAGTAGTACTTAAAGAGTGAGATGTAACTACAGAGGCAAAATGGTAAATTGGCCTAGTTGTACTTACGAGCATCTGTGAAGGGTTATCGTACTCATGATTGGTTATATTCGATGGACACAGAAATATATCTGTGGTAAGAAAAGTTCAGTTGTCAGTCTTTAGTGGAATGCCTGACAGTTAACAGATGGTGGATCTCGTGGCTAAAGAGTTTAATGAGCTATTAAAGTACTGTTGGAGCTTCGAGCCATAGGTTAATAAGGTCCCCTTGGTAGCTTGGATACAAGTTGAGAATAAGTTTTTGGGTCGGTTTGAAATGTTCAAATTGACAAACAGAGTTCAATTATATTGGTTAATTATATATGATATGATTGACTAAATGTATGAGATACATTATTTTGGAAGAAATTGGATATAAATATGATTTATATCAAGTAGAAGAGAAAACACTATAGTTGATATATGATATCAAACTATAGGTTATGAATATAATATGATATATTTTTTAATTTATTAATTGATTGGTTATAAGATAATTGGCCGGCATTTTCTTCGAATTCGTGCGTTAGTGGGAAGTTGAATTCAGTTCTAGTAACTGAAGAATAAAATGAAAATTGTTTTCATTTTGCACAAGAGACGTATAATCGCTCACGGTATGAAAGTCTTCTATCGCTTAGTGTTGAGAGCCTATACGATAGTGCCCACTTATTAAACGATTGCACACCCGCGCTTTCTTAAACGATCGCCTGCGATTTCCTAAACAATTGCTTACCGTTTCCTAGACGATCGTTTAGCACCTGAGTGTAACTAAACAATTGCTTACCTTTTTATAGACGATCGCTTAGCATTTACTACACGATTGTGTACCCCGCATTAAAAGATCAAGCACTCGACTATACGATAGTCTTGCTATTCTCCCACTTTCTTGATCGTAGTACACATCCCCCTCCCCTCTACCAATTCCATCAAAGCCCACCCTTTAGATTCTCACTTCGAGAATTTTGAAGGCTCCAAGTAGTGTTGTCGTCCTGTTGCCTATTGTTCGTGCGTTGTTGTTTGTGTAGACAATCGTGGTGTTGTTGGGCGATCACTTGTTGGAAGAGAAAGAGCGAGAGGAGTTCGTTCATGGAGAGATCGAGTTTTGTGAAGAAAGTCTTCAACTGGTACGATCTCTTGGTTTTTTTGTTTTTATCTTTTTAAAGCATGCCAGTAATTTAGTGTTAGCAATGCATATCTGTATGTTTGAATGTATATATGGAAGTTCTGTCATAATAAATTGGAAAGATCCGCTTCCCCTCATAGGTACTCTTGTAATAAGAGTATTTCTGTCCACTTGATTTAACCATAATCAATAAGTCGACCCTTCACAGGTTGTTCGTAATAACGACTAGGTCAAATATTATTTTACCTCTGAGATTACATCTTGCTACTTAAGTCCCACTGATCCTCTAATGAATAATTTATTCGTGATCCAATCACTAAACCGAGTCAATCTCGGGCCAATAAAAGGGTGGGCCCTTTGTTCAAGATAATCAGTATTTAGGAGAGCAACCTCTCTACTATCCTAAAAAATCGGTAGGAATGATTTTCGTCTTGCACCCTATGTCCCCAACTATCTATCTGATCTTATCCCTGAAATGGGAGGTTTATTGAGCCAGCGCTGTTGAGTCAACCTTCACCTATGCAAATCTAAGGATATTCCCGAATAAACAAGAGTTCATAGTTAGCTCAGGATTAAGGTTGAGTTACCTAGGTCATCGCTTTGAAATAGTCAGTCTTAAAATAGTAAACAACGTTATAAAGTAAGAGTGACTTGTTTCTTGGCCCGGTCTTACACAAACTCATTGCATAGAACGCCCCAATCGCATGTCTCCAGATGAATGATTTAGGATCACATCGTTTGTACTAAATACAAAGTGCATCGCTTCCAATAGTGTTACCAGAATAAGGTATCCAACCTTATTCATATACTATAGACCATTTTGGCTATTTACTTGAACTTGATTCATTCTTATGTCTCTACATAGTGTCCAAATATTCATGTAATAGTCATGGATCTTAGTTTATTAGATTTAGATTTTTACAAGTGCAATTTACATATTCAATAACATATTTATTGAATAAACCAAAATAATATCTTTATTTCAAAATAGAATATGTTTAAATATTATAAACTGCAAGTTTTGAGGACATACAACCCAAAAGGAACTTATTAGTGTTTTCACTTTCCGTGATAGAGCCCCGAAAAGGCTTCGGAATGGAGTGCCTAATAATCATTAGACACATGTGATTTGACCACTCCCACTTCTTTATATTAGTCATATTTAGTTGTTCCTTTGTAGAAGTATGTTTATCGGTCCTTAATGCAAGGTCCAAATTCATACACCCGAGAAGTATCTATAGGCTTTCTTTCCAAATCTTGAAGTTGAATACATCCAATTTAGGGATTGAACTAAGATTTCTAGATATTTAAGTAAGACCAACTGAAACAATAAACAACACAACATATACTCACAATTAAAATATAACAAAATAATTTCACATGTGTGGTGGGCCCCTTTAACAAGATACCTAGCACAATATTTATGTCTATCCTTTGGACAAAAACACCAATATATCAATCATATTTAAATTTCATCCACATGATTAATCAAATTTAACTTAAATCCACAAATGATTAATCAAAATTAAGTCGGATTCACAATATAATTAATTTAATTTAAACTTAAATTATCGATCAAACTTTATATTCAAATTCACAAACTTATCAATCAAGAACCAAAAACCATCGACAATAACTTCACCAAATTACTAAGATAAATGTATACAAAAGCACACAACAATTGTTTCTAATTAAGATCCCAAAATCAAAATTAGATTGAGCATAAAAATTTGAACTACTATATGGATGGCAGATTGGCATAAAATGCATGTAATTCAAATGAATAAATCAAGGAAATTAACCAAATATGTATACATACTTTAATTATACATATGAAGGAGTCTTAATCCATACATACCTCATATTTTAATTTTACATATTATTATTCAAAATATGTTGAACATACACCACACCAATGTAATGTAGTGGATTCCACAATTAAAAAAATTTCGAAAATTGATTATTATTACACTTAATAAACACGTCCTAAATTTCTCAAATGTCTTTTGCTAATGTTAATCCATCCATCAATTTCACGTCCAATTTTTTCAAAATGGGCATAGATTTTTCATTTGGCATAAATTCTCCACTCCTATGAAGAAACTAAAAAATAAAAATAAAAATAAAAATTGCACCCATTTCCTTTTTTAACAATCAATTCATGTGAAACGAAAAGACTTTCATTTAAAAGCATTATAAAAAAAAAAGGTCAATTAAAATAATAATAATAATTTAAGAAAAATTATTGAAGCCAGGTCTATAGAAGGCGATCCATCCTAGCCGTTGGACTACTGTTGGACTAGAAACGCTTCATTGGCCAGAGTTGTAGCTTTTAAAATTTACACAAAAAACTGTAAAAAAGAAATGCGTTTGCCGGGAGTCGAACCCGGGTCTATTGCTTGGAAGGCAATTATCCTAACCGTTGGACTACAAACGCTGTATATCCTTGAGTCTAGCTCATAAGATAAACAATGGCAATTCGGCAATTCTTTTCCAATATCTTTTTGGATTTAAAATCTCAAGTTCTTTTAAAAAATAATCCTAAATCAATAGTCTCAATTCAATCTATTTAATTACAATTATAAATTACAAAATAAAATCAGATCTCTCAATTTTAATTCAATCTTTCAAAATAAATTAAAATTGAGATAATGCGATATAAATCACAAATTTTCTTTTAATCAAATCTAAATTTCAAATTTTTCTCTGGACAAATATTAAAATTGAATTATCATTTCACAATAATTCAATTTAACCTCCAAAATTCAGAATAATTCTCAAATATTACAAATAATCAAATTTAAATTACATACAAATTTGGGTTGTCACGTCAATAGTACTCAAGGATACATAAATGATTATAGGGGTAAAACAGACATTTGATCCAACAGTAATTATGAATGAGTTTCATACTAAAACTATCGATTATGAGAGAATTATATATTTGAATATGATTCAAATATTTATTTAATTAACTACGATATATTGAATTAAACTATTTATTTAATTATTATTTATTTATATTAATTAAATAAATATCACCCCCCTTGATAAAGGGGAGTGGGGAGTTACACTCCCTTTTTCTGTTTTAATACAATCTCTCTGGCACTTTGGAGTTGCATAATTGCTGAAGTCATTATTCTCTCAATTTTATATAGAGAAAGATTCTCGGAAAAAAAATTATTCTCCCTCTCATTTTCCTTACCCTTTCAAAAGAGACTCCCACAAGTTGGTATTTGCCAGAGTCATAGCGAGGGAATCTTTTTGGAGGCATTCCCACAAAGTAGAAGTTCGATTTGCTGAAGAAAAGAGTGTAATCTCTTCTCTTTTCCCTTTTCAAGCTTGACCATTGAAATTATAGTATGTTTATAGTCCTCTAATTTACTGTTTTATGTTTTTCTGAATTTTATTTTTAAACAAAACTCCAAGCAAAAGGTGATCAAACGCTTCTATTGGAATTCGATTCATTTATCTTTAACAACAATAAATTAAGGATATAATAGCTTTTAGGGAAATTGTAATGGGTAGCAAAAAAATATAAAGGTATTTGCAAATATAGAAATGATTTTCTAAAATTGCAAATATGGCAACAAATTAAAACTTGATTCCAAATTTTTTTAGTATTAAGATTTTACCCTCATTTGGGTATCAAAAGGCATATATGATATACTTCGTAATTTGGTATCTCAGTTGACTAATATACTTTATATATGACATATCAATCAATTAATATATTTTAATTAAAGAATGTCAATTATACAATTAATATATCATGATTTTAATTGTGTTGTGATCAATGTTGTTTGTTCGATTATGATAAATATTATTTTTATTTTTTTGTAAAATAACTCAAATCAACTCGAACAAATCCAAACTTATTGTTAATTTTAAATTATATATTTTATATCTTACAATATGATTATACATATATTCATTTTAATTTTGTGAATTTTTTAAATAATCATTCTCTAACAACTCCTAAAAGTCCTAAAAGTAATCTTTTTAGTAGTTTAAAAAGCAAAATTTCATAATATAAATTGAAAATTTAGTCACTAGTTTTAATTTAATATATGAATATAATTACATAAGGTTTTTTCCTATAACATTTTACTTTTTTTAGAAATCCAATTTAAATAAATAATTGATAACTCGAATCAATCCAATCTAAATGTTTCATGGTGAAGGGTTATTTAAGTATGAGGAAACATATAATAAAAAAAAATTAAGTTAAGTCTAAAATGTAGATAATTGACACGATCTGCAAATATACCTAAAATGTATATGTCGATTACTTTTGAATTAAATTCAACATCTTATTTATTCAGTCAAAAGGAAAAGAAAAGGATTTCTATATCCCCATTAAAAAAAAGAGTATTTTCAATTAAAGGTAGTAAATTAGGGTTTACTAAAATTGGTTGAATAGGATGTTCTTGGTTGATGTCTGAAGAGCTGATTTAATTTGTTATAATTTTTTTTTAATAATAATAATAATAATCACCTCAATTTTATCTTATTTTCAATTTTAAAAAAGGATAAACCCACTGAGAAAAAATGCGTTTGTCGGGAGTCGAACCCGGGTATGTTGCTTGGAAGGAAATTATCATAACCGTTGGACTTCAAAATATTACTTACTATATATATAATTGTCTAGAATAGTTATTCTTTTCCTAAATTATAAAGTTTAATCATATGAAGTACTTTTTCTTTAAAGGTCAAACCCAACAAACTATCTACCGTATAAATTTCAATACACGACTTTCACATCAAATATATAATATATTTGACAATATTATAAATACTATAAATAGATGTTAGATGGTCATGCTTAATGTCTGATGTCAAATGTCATTTTTCTATTATCACATATATTGTCTATGTGTCATTCAATCACTTATGCCTAGTGTTCAGAGTGTACCCCTACTTGTTACTTTGTCTATAAATAATGACATTTGGTGGATCTTCAAATAACACATATTAGTCATAAATCCACTTCAAAATTCCACTCGATTTTTTATATTATCCAATTTTCATAATTTTAGTTATTTTATTATTTATTTATTAATATATTATTATATTGTATTTTCTCCATATCCGTATTCTCGTTGTACTCAATTTCACAACATGTTACCAGCACGAACTCTCGTCATTTCTCTCACTGAAGGTAGGTCAGCATTTTTTCTCTCTTTATTATAATTAATAAATGTAATGTTATTTTACATATTTAATATCTATTAAATTTCTAATATAAATACAATATTTATGATAGTGCTGCCATGACGAATCTCACAAAATTAGAATTTGTCACCCTTGATATTAACGACAATAACTATTTGTCATGGGTGCTCAAAGCTGAAATCCACTTGGATGCTATGAACTTAGGAGAAACAATTAAATAAGGAAATATGATATTCAGTCAAGACAAAGCAAAAACTATGATTTTCCTTCATCATCTTTAGGAGGGATTGAAAATTGAGTATCTTAAAGTAGAAGATCCCTGTATCTTATAGAAAATTTTGAAAGAGAGGTATGATGATAAAAAAACAGTTATTTTTCCTAAAGTTCGTTAGGAGTGAATGCAATTGAGACTACAAGATTTCATATTAGTAAGTGATTACAACTCCACATTATTTAAAATCAGTTCGAAATTGTTGTGGAGATAAAATTATTGATGCTGATATGTTAAAGAAGACATTTTCTACATTTCATGCTCGAATATGCTCCTGTAGCAGCAATATCGAGAAAAAGGTTTTAAACAATAGTCTGAACTAATTTCATGTCTTCTCATGGCCGAACAAAATAAAGAGTTATTGATGAAAAATCATGAATCTCGACCAACTGAAACAACACCATTTCCTGAAGTGAATGCTGTGAATGTTAATAATCGTGATTGAGATCGTGGTCATGGTCGAGGTCGTGACTGGAGCAGAGGAAGAAATAATTATTATTTTCATGATGGTCATTCTAATAATTCAAATTTCAAAAGAATCATGCAAAATGATGATCACAAAGGAAAAGCTCCACAAGATAAGAGTTAAAAAAGTGTTGAAAATAAATGTTTTCGATGTGGAATGATTGGGCATTAGTCATGTACATGTCCTACGTCAAAACACTTAGTCGATCTCTTTCAAGCCCCCTTCAAGGAAAAAGAGAAAATATGAAAATAAATTTGATAATAACATATTTGACTCATATCATATGACAAACTTGGATGTGGAAATAAATTTTGTAGATTGATTGATGTGAGAAAGTGCATAGGAATTTGATTATCCTAGAGATTTTAGGATTTGTTTGAAATGACTTTTCTAAGTACTCGAAAAGGGTTATCTATGGTCAGTTTAGAATTTTGATTAATAGACCTCCACGAGTCGAAGGTTTGAATATTGGAACAGAGACAAACATATAATGAAGTAGGATTGCCTTGTGAGGTTGTCAAGGCTTTTCTTTGTTGGAATGATAATGAGATCGAAGTGTTCACAGGGAAATTGAAGGGTCGAGTTCACAATAATTTTTTTTTTTTTTCTCAATTATAATTTTACCTCTCTAAAATTTTACTCCCCCGTTTAAAGGGTTATTATTATTATTATTTATAATTTTTTGTAGCGAATCGAATCCTTTTAATGGCTTAAATTCTTGAAATTTATAATAGAAACAAGCAGATTATTTTTAATTTTTTGAAAATTAAGTAAATATTTCTTTTTAGTTCAAATATATGTTTTTTTATTTTATTTTATCTAAATCAGCTCAAATTTATTCATTTTGAATATCATATTGTTGATAAAAATATATAACGTAAATATTTTAGTCTTTGAGATAGCGTAACAAGTCAATTTTGTCTTGTTGTGGAACGACGAGGAACAAAATATTTTTTACCATTTTAGATTTGGACGAAAAATGGCATCAAGACGCTCCTTTCACATAGGGATGGTTTAATAGAATTTTATTAATTAAGGACTAAATTATAACTTTCTCCAACTCATAAGAATCAAATTTGTCATGTAGTCTGCTTAAAGCATGGTCGATGGAGATTAATTGATTGATTGTGCCTCCTTTGCATCCAGAGTACTGTTCATAGGTTGTGTTTTTGTTTTTGTTTTTTGTATTTTTGTTTTTAAAATTTATAATTTAGACCTTGTTTTGTAACTATTTATTTATTTATTTTATAGTTTTAAATTTTTTAAAAATCGAGCCTATGAATATCTTTTCTACCTCTAAATTTTTTTAATATATTATCTACTTTCTACCAGTGTTTTAAAAAACCAAGTTAAGTTTTAAATACCAAAAGAATTAGTTTTTAAAAACTTGTTTTTTCAAAAAAACTTAACTAGGATTTCTACGTTTTTACTTATAAAGATGAAAAATATTTAAGAATGAGAGAAACTAGATTTAATTTTTAAAAATAAAAAATCGAATGGTTACTAAACGATACTAGTTTTTAAGTACATATATATTTGTGATATATTATCTTAATTTTTAAAATTTTCAAAATTTGATAATATATATATATATATATATATATTATTTTAATTTTTAGTACAATTTGTTTAGAAGCAACTTGAAACTAATTGAAAAAATTAATTCTAACTTTTTTCATATATTGTACATAAACAAATATCCAACTATTCTTTAATCCTTGGAAAATTATGTTAGGAAAATTAATATTATAAAAAACCTTAGTGCTATTTTTGCAAAAAACTTCGATAAATATTTAAAGTTCCATGATTTGCTTAGGTGGATAATTTTTTGACATCTTTATTAAATATCGTAATTTACTTAATCGTGATATTATTCAAATCATTTAAAAATATATCAAAAAATGTTAAATAACAAAGTTTAGTTATTAGGTTTTCAAGATTGTGTCAAGTAAGTCTTTAGACTTTAAATTTTGTGTCTAACAAGTCATTTAAAAATGTCTAAAATTAGACCTACAAACTTTCAATTTGATAAATGATAGGTTTGAACATATTCAAAATTTTTAAATATTAATTATTTTGTTGAACATAATTTTTTTTTTTTACTTAATTGAGTCTTAAATATTCAAATAGGACCTATTAAACACAAAGCTAAATTTTATATGTGATGTAAAATTTAATTTTAATAAAAATTTTCAAATGTTTAAGAGATTGGATACAAAAATTGAAGCTAAAATTTATTAAACAAAATCGAAAACTTAGAAATCTATTCGATGCTTTTTAAAGTTCATGAACCATAATTAGACAAATCTAAAAAGTTATGGGCAAACTTCTATATGAACTTATGCCCTCGATAATCAAGTCCTTGATTCGTCATTGATGTTAATATTGATACTAAGATTTAAATTTTATGGATATATCAACAAAATATCGATATTAACAGATATTTCTATAAATAAAATGCTAAATTAAAGAAAATATCCATTTTGTATATTGTTTAAAAAATTATCTCAAACTTTTAGAACTATCATCAATGCCTTGAACTTTAAAAAAGAGTTAAAAAATACCATTAACATTAAAAATTAACAGAAACCACAAGTTTTTTGTTTTAAAAATACTCCAAAATTTCAAATGTTTAATTAATACTTTAAAAAAGTTTCCAACATAATGTTACCATTTGTATACTAATGAAAATGTTAGTATCTCGTTTTAAAAATACTATTAAACTTTCAAAAATTGTATTAATACAATTTTTCAAAAAAAAGTGTAAAAAAATGTTCTTCGTTACAATATGGACATATTCATTTATCTATATACCCCATCATCTCCCTCTTTCATTTCCTTACCTCACTTCTTTATTACTCATCCTAATCCTATTTCTTGCATTCCTCAATCTCTAAAACTTTCCTCGTTTCTCTATTTTCTATCTTCTTAAATATCAAAAATTTAAACAAATCGAAGAAACTCTTTCTTTTTGCATACCCAAACATAAATATAAGAAAACTTCAATATCAAAGGCTCCATTTGGTAATTATTTCATTTTTCATTTTTTATTTTTGAAAAATTAAGCCTATAAACATTACTTTCCTCTAAATTTCTTTCTTTGTTATCTTCTTTTGATTAGTGATTCAAAAACCAAGCCAAAATCTACAAACTAAAAAAAGTAGCTTTTAAAAACTTATTTTTGTTTTTAGAATTTGACTAAGAATTCAACTATTATATTTAAGAAAGATGCAAATGATTGTAAGAAATGTGAGGAAATAAGTTTAATTTTCAAAAACAAAAAACCAAAAATGAAATGATTACCAAACAGAACCTAAACAACTAGTTTCTTTGAAGCTATCTTGAGTTAGAAAAGAACCAATTTGAAGACAACTTAAATAAATATCCTCATTTTTCCATATTGATACTGTACATAAAATATGATAATGCACATATTTTCTTTCTTTCTCATCTCATTGGTTATCATTAAAATTATAACTCATATTCATAATTTGTGTCTCTTTATGTTTATTAAATCTAAGAATATTAATCATATATAATCTTGTTAAAGCATTTAAGTCCTAAGGTGTCTTGGTGATTTCATTATTCTTCTTCTTCCTTTGTTTTTGCTATAAAGTATGTACCATGATTGAAGATGATAGTTCTAGAGAATGAGAAAAATAGAAGAAGAGGTAAAAGAGTATTGAAGAAGAGAGTGAAAACAAAGAAGTGTTAGGCCATAGATTAAAGTAGAGGAGAGATGTGAAATAGGGTGTAGATAAACAAATTTCATCTATTTACTAACGCTAAGGGTATTTTCAATTTTTTTCCAAAGATTAAATATATTAATGCAACTTTTGAAATTCAACAACATTTTTTAAACGAGGTGCTAACAATTTCCATTCATATATAACTATAAGGGTATTTATTATTATTATTATTATTTTAAAAAAACTTTAAGGGATGAAACTTTGAATGTTTAGGAGTATTTTGCGGGAAAAAATTGTGATAAAGATATTTCTAATCTTTTTTAAAAACTTAAGGGTATTAATAAAACTTTTAAAAGTTCAAGGTTAGTTTTGAAATTGGATCAAAATTGAGGACATTTCTATAATTTAGCTTAATAAAAATGTTATAAAAATTAGGAAAATTGTATTGTATGACAAATACATCTTAAGAAACCAAAGCCATGAGATTTCAACTTTTTTTGTAATTGTAGATGTGATAATCCCATAGAAATCAGATAACAATCACACAAAAATCAGATAACAATCAATTTTTCAGGCGAATGTGTTTTTGACATGTTTGCAAAAAAGAAAAATCTAGAGACACGTGTCTAATTTTATTTTTTATTTTTTTTGTTAAAATGGCAATTACCCCTAAAATTTGTGTAAATTAATAATTAGGTTGTTTTTATTGCCAAATAAAGCTATAGATATTGTTTTGGTGTGTATATATTTATATTTATATTGAAGTCAATACATATTAATTCATAAAATTAATGTCAAACCTAGTTTAATCTTTGGTTATAATAAGGATTTTGTTAAACATAAAAGGAAAAAAAAAAAAAAAAGAGGAAAGGTATGCGTTTAAAGGGAGCCGAACCCGGGTCTATTGCTCAAAAGGCAAATATCCAAAACGTTGGACTACAAGCGCCACGTGTCAAGGAATTCTAAAATTTAACACACTATTCTATTTTTTATATTGTGTCTTGCATTTTCTTACATTAGGATTTATTATTATTATTATTATTTAACTAATATTGACTAAAATTAATGTTAAAATGATTAAATTTAAGATTTATTCAAACTATGGAAACTAAAATAGAATGAAGCTTAAAGTAAAAGATACCGTAATGATATTTTAATTTAAATATTATTTAGTAAGTTATAATCAATTTATTGAGGACAATGAACTTGTAGTAATTTATGCTTAAATTATAGTAAACGATTTATATGTATTATCTCAATGGAGGACGAAGATCTATTCAAATTTTTATGCTCCTATAAATTATATAAAATCATCATAAGCATCTAAAGTTTCTTTATTATTATTATTTTACAACATAGGATGAAGATCTTGTACCTTTAATCATTGAGCTATATACTTTTCTTTTTTAAGTTTCATTATATAGAATGAAAATTTTGAACTTCTAACTTTTTGGTTGAGAGTTTACATTTTATATCAATAAAATTTCTAAATATCTAAAACATTCAAATATTTCTTTAGGGGTTCGGTTGGGTTTGGTTGAGAGTGTTTTTTAGACCAACTCAAAAATTTGGGTTCATTTGACTGGCAACCCAAAAGACCCGAAATAGAGTCTCTAATTAAACCCAACTTAACTCTTAAAATTTCGGTTGTGTTGTGGGGTTACAACTTATTTTTTCCTTATTTATTTAAAATATGTAAATTTATATACAACACATTGCTAATAACTAAAACCTCATAAAATTCAAATGTAAAAAACCAAACTTTAACATCATCCTAACAAATTTTAAACAAATACAAACATCTTAATAATTTTAAAAGAAAAATATTAAAAATTCATAAATTCAATAACCCAAATAATGAAACTTTAAACAAAGATATATATATATATATATAATTCGGGTTGCAATCTAATTTTTTATATAGCCAACTCGAGACCAAACTTAATCCACCAAAAATAGAAAAAGTTCAATCCAAATTAACCCAAAAACAAAACTAAATTAATCCAACCTTTATAGTTTGGATTAGATAGTCCGGATGGTTCGGATTGTCGGATTTTTTGAACAAATATTCCTTAATGTTTTGATTTTTTTTTTTTTTTTTCTATCATTGACAGGTATTCAAGTTGGAAAAACTCTGTCCAATATTAAAAAAAAAATGGTAGTCTCTCACAGTGAATGGGGAAAGTTTAGACTAAAATGTAAAGGAAATAACAAATTATATGTGTTAGGACAACAGATCTCTTTATAATCTCCATATATATCTCCATATTTATGATTATCCTATACCATGTTTTTAAATATCGATAATTATTACGAGAGTTTATGCATATTTTCACTGTTTGATATCACAACTTTGTCGTATAACCACTTTAATTAAAAGAATTTCAATGTAGAAAAAATAAACATTATTAAATTAAAAGGTGTAAAAGAAAATGAGAAGGTAAAGAAATTCTACCTCAAATTATATAACGTAGAATTCGATTATCAACCTGATAACATTCTTAATTTTTTTAACCATTTCTTATTTTTTGTTTTTTTTGTTCCCTTTCTAAATAAAGAAAAATAAAATCGTATTTGATAAATTTTTCTTATTTGTTTTCGTTTAGAATTCCATATCTAAATAAAGATTGAAAGAATCAAATAGATTTCGATTATCTGTTTAATAAATTTTTATTTCTTTTTTTAATCGTTGCTCATATTTTGTTTCATTTTTTAAATAAAGAAAAATAGAATCGTGTGTGATAACTTTTTTTTTTTTAATGTTTTGATTTTCTTTTTCATTTCTATTTAATGGAAAACGATGCATAAACATGTTTCTAATCGTGTCTTGTTTTTTATTCCTTTTGTAGACCCTTAATTTTTTTTGATATTTTCTTTATTATTTTTGTACTTTTGTTAATATTTGCAATATTGTAATAATTAGAAATTTGCTAGCATTTATGTATTAGTTGGAGTTGGCCTATTGATCATGGTCGTCTAAATTGGCCACTAGAGAATGTCGCAAGAATGACAGCGATCGTTGCAGGTGGTGGTTGATGAGTGGAGTCATTAAAGACAATGGAAGGAAAGATAAAAGAGTTGAGTTGAAGTGAGTTAGTAAAAATAATTGATTTAAAAAAACCGTGGACCAAACATTAAATTGATAATTTTTATCAACTCAATTTAACTTATGTTGCTGAGCCAAATACACTATACAAGCACTTGTAAAGTTTTTTTTTTATATTATTTTTTAAACTTAGTAGAAAGGTTGTTTGAAACATATATTATTCAAATATCATAGTTTAGTTGATAAAAAAAATATAATAAAATGGATAGATCTTCATCTCTTTAAGAGACGACAAAGTGACTTTTTTTTTTTTTTTTTCTCTATTGTCGTAACTGCAAAAGACGAGAAATGCATGAGTTATGAAGTTGGTATGGTGGTTGAAGTATCCTATTTGGAACAAATGGTCATGAGTTTGGGCACCTTAAAATGCCACTCTTTTTTTCAGGGTTATATTCCAATTTATTCTTTAAACAAATTAACAATCAAATGTGTAATTTAGCCATACTAATGCTTAATTAACTTTTTAAAGGAAGTAAATCGGAAGATAATATATTTTGTTAAATATATAATATTCAATTACCTTAACATGATCAATACTTATTTAAATTTAAATTTATTTTAAAAATAAAGTATATTGGAGTATAATTTATTTTTTAAAGAAATAAAATTTAAGAAAATTCAATATAACTAGCTCAAGAATAAACGGTACATATATTGAAAAAGAAAAAAGGAAAGATAACAAAAGAAGAAATGAGGATGAAAGAAAAGTTACATTTAGTTCCGGCAAGAGACATTGATCTACCATTTTATTTTAAAAGTTTCAACATATTTTCAAATTTGAAAACAACAATTTTCTTAATAAAGATTCTTTAAAGTTTGAAATCTATCGAACACAAAACTAAAAGCTTATTTAATAATGGAATGATTTTAAAATTTTGAGAATAGGAGGACCAACATTGAAAATTTATAGACTAAACTTATTATTTAATCTTTAATTTAACTTAAAAAATATTTACGGCAATAGTCATGTGCATGCGGTATTAAACCAAATTTTGAAAAAAAAAATATATATTTGAAGGTATGTGGAATAAAAGTATACATTCCTTAGTATAAATTTGAAATTTAGTTTTCTGAAATGTGTTAAGAGTGAATCATGCAATTGTAAGTATATCAAAATTATTCTCTCACCACAAAATTGTTTTCTCATTTACCTTCAATGACATTAAATGAAATTCGCACCAATCATTAAATTTTTAACCACCAAGATTCTCTTCATACGTGAACTATCAATCATTTCATAGCGAATTCCTTTCCTTTAATTCCATCGGAAGAGCTTTCTCTATCGATCTCATTATTAGAGACGATCAATATTCTCAACAATATGACATATGTTAGCTCTGGACATGACGAATAAGAAGATATCAACACCACATCGATAACAGACCAACATCTACCTAATGATGAATTCACCGAATACAAATCCAAGAACCTCCTTTCAGAGAGACGACAGAGGCAGAAGCTTAGCAATAAGCTTTTGTTACCACGTAGCACTGTTCCCATCATCACAAATGTAACATCCCTAAAATGTCTTCATGAATTCATTAATTTCTATAGCTGAACAATTTCAAATCATAATCTTACTTTCTGATTTATTTTTTTCCTTTCAGATGAACAAAACAACCATTATCGAGGATGCTATAACTTACATCCAACAACTACAGAAGATGGTTAACATCCTCAAAGACCAGCTTGTAGAATTAGAAGATTCATCAACAAAAGTTGTATGGCCAACACCAAGCGATAATAATATAGCATCAACACACTTAATCCAAAATTATGTTCAGGTTTGCCCTCATTATCTATTTCATAATGTATGTTGAAATGCGTTGAGTCTGATAAATGATATGCTTCGACGGTCAAATATCAAAGTCTAAGTTGAATTTGTAAGACGTAGATGTAGTTAATAAACCATGTATATCTCTGTGGTGTCATTCCTCTAATGTTTTACATATTTTATTTTCTTTATTTGTCGATTTCAAAATTAAACAGACGGACGTGAGGGTTTCTCAAATTGAGGAATACAAACTTTAGATTAAAGTACTTTTCCAGAAGCAAAAAGACGCATTCACTAAATTAATTAAAGCCTTGGATTCTCTTGGCTTTGAACTAATTGATACGAGTATCACAATTGTAAAACGAGCCGTTGTTGTGACCACCATCATCAATATCAATGTAAGTCCTCAAGATATTCTAAAAATTAAGCTAATTTAAATTCTACAATTACCAATACTTAACTTAAGTTACTTAGTTTTGTTACCTATTTTATTTTATAACCATGTTTTAAAGATTATTCAAATGAAACTCGAATTCAATTTGTGTATTATATATTGGATGATGTACTTGAAAACTATAATAAAGAAATTAAGAGAAAACGAGTACAATTAGAATTCGAGCTGATAATCAACCACCACTCTTTCAATGGTTAGTGGTTATTGAACCAAGGTTGCAGTCGCTCTCGGTTCCTAGTCTTAGGTCTTCGTAGTAGAAGTCCTTCGTAACGATCATCAGCTCTGGATGGAAAAAAATGAATGATAAATTTAGAGTAATATTGGATGAAGATTTAGTATGTTTGATTATATTATCAGTTTTTGTAAAGAAAAAAGAGTTTCTCTTATATATACTTTTTAATTTTTTATTTATTAGGGGAACTTTTGGAAGTCAACTGCTCAGCAAACTAAAGAGTTGCTGCTTGAGATCGTCAATGGATTTTAAAGACATTACATATGCGCACAATCATATACAATATGCTTTTGAGATATTTCTACTTAATTTTTAAACTTTTTATTTAATTAGAAGTGGCATATTCCAAACACTATCATTATAGTTTTGTAAGAGTTTAACTACTTAGAAAATGTAACTTCCGGCTTCACATGGCTTTGTCCTTCAAATAATGTTACTCGTTACTAGGTCCTAATAGTACGTTTGAAGATATAATATATATCAAAGTTTGTTTCCTAGTTTTTAACTTCGAATAAAATAAAATTGATAAGGATGATGGAACCTCCACATAGTATTGTCCACTTTAACATAAACTTTCGTGATTTTGGTTGTGATTTCATGCAAAAGGTCACAAAATACCGATGGAGATATATAATTGTTCACATGTTAGAATGCTTTGAATTTATTATTTGACATTTCGAACAATCAAATACGGAGTAAGTCGAGGTCTAGGTGTAAGGACATAATTGATTTTTCAATTTAAAAGTAAAGAGTTAAAAAAGAGAGAAATTGAATTGGAAATCAAGGGTAAAAAGGAAAAGAGAGAGAGATTGAGAGATTAAAAATGGGTAGTTTAGCATAAAATCTTAGAGGTCTTGGAGATGGAACAAGTGGTCATGGGTTAAAATTTCATATGGTAGGTTTTCTTTTTTGTTTAATAAAATTTCCAAGTTTTATGGGTCGAGTTGGAATTTATTTTCAAGGGCATAAAGGTTGGAAAAATATCTCATATCTAATTTGTTAAGTTAAATAGAAAGAAAAAAAAAAAAAAAAAAAAACAAGAATCAGCCTTTGCCATGGAGTTATGGCAAACTATGAAGTACAGATATAGATATGGCTATACGATAGAAATACGATCGGATACGGCGATTCGTCAATTTCTAAAAAATTAAAATACGGATACGTCTAAGGATACATCATTTTTTTTATACATTTTTATAATATATATGTTTCTAAAAATTGAGGATACTAATACGTTGAAAATACATTTTTTTTTTCTTTAAGAAAATATAGAATATAGATAAATTTAGCATACAAATTAATAACAATAGCACAAAATAGAATACAAACACTAAAATGCAATATAAAAAAAGCAACATCTATGATGTTGAACTACAATAGTTAATAAAATACAATAGAAAAGTGACTCATACGAGGGAGAAGTATGAAGAATTTCTTCATTGAATTGTTGAAGATATCCAAATGGTTTATATTTTGATGGACTTTGTGGGGATTCAAATGTGAAGATGAAGATTATATGATTCTAATCTAGGGTTTGGTCCGTTATTTATTATTTTTCTTTTAGTTTTGGACTCGAGTAGTGAGCTTTTTAAATAGGTTGCCTAATTTTAGATTGGGAAAGTGTCTTCTTTCTTTTAAAAAAAGTACGCATAGAAATAGATACGTCAAATCGCGTGTCAGATACGTATTTGAAAAGTATCTGAAAATATAGATACGTCAAATTGAGTGTCAGATACGTATCTAGGAAGTATCGGTATCTTATACATGTCTGATACTGATTTTTTGCCTCACATGAAGTATCTGTGCTTCATAGATGACAAAGAATAGAGAGAAAGATAAATTGAAGGTTTTAAAAATAAATAAAAAAAAAATGGGAAGTTATCATGTTGGAGAAGAACCAATAGGAAAAATAGAATTTGGAATCCTTGTAGGTTGGAAAGAAAAAAAATGGTTTATTTAAGTGAAAATGGTGTGAAAAAGGGATTAATGTCACGAATAATATAGTTTATAAATGTAATGACTTAAATAGTTTACTTCATAAACAAATTTTAGAATTACGGTAGAAGTGTAAAGTATTGACAAATATAAGATAGGAAAATTGTGTGCTTGTCATGTAAGACTCGTACATGATTTTCTATCGATCCACTCACTAGCCACCGTATGCTTATCATATAGGACTTGTAAACCTCATCCATGATTTAGGGTCGTTGATTATTTTTTTAATTTTCTTTCTTTCCTTTTAAATTTTGATTGAAACATGTTTAAATAAAAGGCAAACAAGTGATGATTTCGTCCTCCCTTGTCAATAATTCATTTCATTTATTGACTTTATTTGATAATATTCATATAAGTCTTTTTTTAAAAAACTAATATTCTTGCACCTTTGTCCCTCAAAATATCAACACCTTCGTCCTACAACTCTATAATTATTAAGAATTTTGTTCTATATTAGGAGAAAATTTTTAGTACTATAGTTGTATGGAAACTTTTCTATATTATCTTCATTTGTTACTTGTCATAAACATAGCATTTATGAATTATATCGGGTCTACAAAATAAATTCATAACAAAGTAATAAATTATTTAATAGCGTGTCAAATAATGAATGAGGGTAATATATACTATAGTAGTACTAGATTTTTTTCCCTATATTAGTATAGCTTCTAAATAATTGCTAGTAATATACGTTCACAAAAAATTAGTAGTCATAAAGAATAGATTAGTGTTTGATAAATTAAAAAGAAAAAAGAAATCTTTTGATCCCTAGATTTTAGGTTTAGTATCTATTTGGTTCATATTTTTTAAAATCTAACACTTTTTGGTCATAATGTTTCAATAATATGCAGAATTTTAATTCTTTAAATAATAGAACCGTTAGTGAGTTAAGAGAAGGTGGATTAAGATGATTGAGCTAATTTAAAACCTAAATTAAGTTTTTTCCTCCCGCCTTCCATTAAGTCACTTAAAATAGTGTTTGGCCCACTAAGTATATTCGGCTTGAATGCGATGCATGCTTGTAGTTAAATACTTTTTTCCAAAGATGTGGGTGAACTAAAATAAAGGTGACAAGATAACTCTATAAAAAGAAGAAAAAGAAGAAGAATAAGAAGAAAATGAGAAAATGAATGCTTTGCAACCGTGTTGGACAAATTTGGGGAAGTGTAATCCATATGATCATGACCTATATTACAAAAATTTTACCTGTTTCGATATTTTTTTTCCACACATTCATTTTCATTGATATAAACGTATTTATCTCGACGAAAATTTAATGCGTCGGTCAAAATAGAGTAACGTGCATATTTTTTTAAAAAATTTATGCCAACGAAAATTGAAACTTTTTCCGACAAAAATATGTGTAGGGAAAAGTCTTTAAAAACTTCCTTCCTTCTTTTCCCCCAATTTTTTTCCTTTCTCTTTCCCTTCCCCCAACCCCACCGGTCAAATCCCCTCCCCCCCAGCGATTCAAATTCTATTATTTTCCCCTTTTCCCTCCATTTTTTACACAAACGGCCACCGCTCCAACACCGAATGCCAACGCAAGCTACCTTCGCATGTCGCTGTACACTACCAACATACACTACGGTCGCATGCACTGGTTGGTTCTTCTTCTCTTTTCTTTTTTCTGATAAATGTTATTCGTAGGTTGTGTCTGTGTTATTATTCTGATAAAGAGTTTTGTTTTATATTGGAATTAGGATATTCATTTGTTTATGAATGAAATTATTATTCTATTTTTGGTTTGTATATGATGGATATAATGGAGGATGAATTATTTGGGTATTTTGATTTTAATTTTGTACATGAGATTCATTTGTTAATATTGAAGTTTAATCTTTCCTTTTTATGGATATAATATGCTTTAAGTTTTAAAATGAAATTTCTAAGGATATTTGAAGCAAATTAATAAAATTTCACACTTTTTACCTGCTAGTGTTAAATCATCGGTTGACCCAAAAAACTTAATTTGATAGCTAAAGGTAAATTTGATATCCTATCATCTAAAAAAAACTCTAGTAAAGAGTCGTTTTGTTTGATTGATTAAAAAGATTGAGAGGAAAAATGAAAACTTTGAAAAAAAAGAATTAGAAAATGGAAAACATTTGACCCTTTAGCTTCATTTATTTAGCTTTTATCAATAAAGATTCACAGTCGTAAATATTTGACCCTATTTCTTTACTAATATTCTCGTCACATGCTTAATGCAGACCAACCCTTCTATAAAGTAAGAAGGAACACTAGAAATGTAGTGATTTCTCTCTTGTTCTCATCATAAAGACCAAAATTTAGAGCTAATGGAATATCTCCTTCATATAGGCAGAAGTTAATTTGGTGGTTGTGTGGCTATCCTGCGTTATGGTAGTCATTTCAAATATGAGCGTTATAGTGGATTTAGGAACTTCATTTGTTCGTTTTATGGCTATCCTGCAGTTATGATAGCCACTTTAAATATGTGTTTTTAGTGTACTTGTTGCTACTTTGTGGTTTAAATGACGTTTAGGTGGAACTACGACACATTCGTAGCTTGGAGGGGAGATGTACATGTTGTAATTATTTTTTAGATTATCTAGAAGCCTAATTGTGCAGTTTAAAAGAACTTTGTTCTTGGATTTATTTGTAGGGATCCAAGAGTTGAGTTATATGCTTTTAGGACTATCGAATGACGGGTTTATCCTTGAAAGAAATTTAGCTGGATTTAGAGGGGAGAGATTCACTTCAACGCTTTCTATGCATTTGTTTCTACTTTGTGGTTTAAATGGTGTTTAAGTGGAACTAGGACACGTTCATAGCTTGGGAGGAGAGGGGGGTGATGGAATACACAAGCATGCAACGGAAGAAAACAGAATCAATAAGCACTCTAATTATATTTAATTTGAGTTCTAAAGCATGCATTTTTAGAAAACACAAGTGAGTTTCATGTTACATATCTTTTGATGATTTCTTCCAATTTAAAGTTGTTCTTTACACGAATTCAGCTCCAAATCAATCGTGAACCATCAAGAGATCTTCTCTTATATTCTCATCCTTGAATTTGAGTGATTGAACTCAGATTTGTGTGAATTTGTGAGGTAAATTTTATGGGTTTGAGAGTGTGAAGCAGATGAACTTTTGAAAACTAATTCTTAGCTCCATCTTCTTCCAACTTCTTCAAATCTGAGTGTTTTTATCACTCAGCAACATGCAAACAACCATTAGCAATCAGATTCCCATAAGCTAGTTGATGAATAAGTGGAATTAGGTGGGATAGCAAGGAGATTACACCTCCTACTATGTGTATTTTGGGATATTCCCACTAAAACACAATTATCTAATTTCTAATTTGTATTTAAAAATTTCAATTAATTCATAAATTAACTAAATTTTGATTTAATTAATTCATAATTAATTAATCTAAAATACCAAAATCCAATTTCTTAAATTAAATTTGAATTTGAAGATTCATTTACTTTTAATTTTAATATCAAATATTAAATTAATCACACACCTAATTTTAAACATGAATCCTATTCATGTAATTAATATCTAAATCAATATTTTCCAATTTTGTTTAATTTCAACAAATTAAACGTTTGATTATATCAAATATAATGATACAAACCCTAATTTCAATTTGAACATTTTCAAATTAAAATTCAATTTGAACAATTCAAATTGATATCATTCCAAATTCACTCAATTTAGTAATTCAAGATATTCATATTTTATGAGCTAGTAGAGGGACTTTATGGACTTACAGGTCATGAGCTCCAACGATTTAAGATTAATTGGCTAAAACTCTTTAGACCAAATTAATCAGTATTTGTAAACTATCAAGTCACACCACTATAGCTCGATAGTTGCACTCTCCTCACTGTAGATATATTTGTGTCCACATGATTTAACTATAACTAGTAAGTCGACTATTCACAGGCTATTCGTAATAACGCTTAGGTCAATATGTTGTTTTACCCCCGATATTATGTCTTGTTCCTTAAGTTCCAACTAATCATCTAATAAACAATTGGTTTATAATCTAATCATTAAACTGAATCCTTCTCGGGTTAGTGAGAGGGTGGGCCCCCTTGTTCAAGACCTGGATACAATACTTAAGAGAACAACCTTTCTCCTATCCCTAAATTGGGTAGGCGTGAATTCCATCTTACACCCTATATCCTCAACTATCTACCCGGTCTTACCCCTGAAATGAGAAGCTTATTGAGCCGGCGCTGTTGAGCCAACCCCCACCCATGCAAATCTAAGGATAATCCCGAATAAATAGAAGTTCATAGTTAGCTCAAGATTAAGATCGAGTTACCTAGGTCATCTAAGCAAAATAGTCACTCTTAAATAGTAAACAACTTTATTTATAAAGTAATAGTGACTTATTTCTTGGTCCGATCTTATGCAAACTCATTACATAGGACACCCTCACTCCTCATGTCAATACATGAATGAATCTGGATTAATTCGTTTGTAGTACCTTTACAACAACTTATAACAACAACAGAGTAGGCTACATCCAATAGTGTTGTTATCAAAATAAGGTACCCAACCTTAATCATACACTATGAAACATTTTTGCTTATTTACTCGAATTTGATCCATTTTTATGTCTCGACATAAAGTTCAAGTATTCATATAATAGTCATGGATCTTAATTTATTGGATTTAGATTTTATGAATGCAATTAATAGATTCAATAGCAACTTTATTGAAGAAATATTGAATAACATCTTTATTGATAATAGAATGTGTTTAACTATACAAACTACGAGTTTTAGGACACACAACCTAATAGGGGATGTATATGTTGTAATTATGTTTTAGATTATCTTGAAGCCTAATTATGGACTTTAAAGAAACAAGTTCTTGGCTTTTTTATGGGGATCCGATAGTTGTGGAGGTTTAAAGGTCGTTTATCTATTTGTTTAAGTGGATATACGACATGCTCGTAATGTGGGGAGGGGTTCACATCTTAATTATAACCATTTTAATCACTTTTTAGATAGTAAAATCATTGTTTGTGGTGTTCATGTTTTAATTATGAACATTGACAACACGTTTGTAGCTTAAGAGAGGGATCATTCCTCATAACCATTTTAAACATTTTGTTTTTCCTATTTCAGGTTGTTTGTGTAAATTCTTAAAGATCATTTTTTTGGAGATTGCAAGAAGATTTTGTGAGATGATTACTTAGTTCGGTTTAGTATCTCACTTCTTTTGGCTTAGGGAAAATGATTTTTTTTTTTTTTTTTTTTTTTTTTTTTTTTTTTTGTATAGGGGACTTGTAAGAAGTTAGAAAAGCTCAAATTTAATTGTATATATAGTTTTTGTTCATAAAATTTTATAGCTTGTGTATTGAATATTAGACTTATTTTTAAATATACAAGCTTATTTTTGTTATATTTATCCTCAATTGATTTTTTTGAAGATAATTTTTGTTTGTGCGTAATTAGGTATTAAAAAAATAAAAATTTAGTTATTTAATTGTTACAAAAAATATATAAAATTACAAACAACTTATGCCAACACAAATAAACGTTGACAAAAATTTGTCTATTGAATTGAAATTTTGTTGTTTAGGACTATGCTTTTTCCGACACAAATTGTAGAGTAAAAACAAGTTTGTATGTTATTTTTAAAGGGGGTCACTCTTCTTTCTTGAGTCTTCGAGCCATAGTAGGGGGAAAACAAATTGAGAGCCTTATAAACCATTCCGGGTTGTGTAGGCTTAATTAATAGGGTTTTGGATTCATTCATGCATGAATAGATTTAGAATCATTCTTAAAATGTACTTCATTTATTGATTGTGATCGGATTTCTTTTTTTTTTTTTTATTGTAAATCTTATCTTAGGAGACTATTACGACTAAAGTAACGACCCTTGTGTTGGGATCAATGTCCTAAATCTTGTGGGTCTTATAATTGTAATTGTATTGTACAAAAAAATTATTTATCTAATAAAATAAAAAAGTATTTTATTTATCATTTAGTTGTTTTTATCAACAAAAACCAATAAACTAGATCTAAGGTTATTTTCTAAAGCTTAAACATGTATGTAGAGACATACAGACAGATCATATTTAAGTGATAACCTAAACGGTCTGTAGTAGATGGATAAGTTTGGATACCTTATCTTGGTGACATGACGAATACAACCTACTTTGTAGTTGTTACAATTGTTGTAAAGTGCTATAAATAATATGATCTCGATCATTCATGTGTGACATGTGAGTATGGGTGTTCTATGCAAAGAGTTTGTATAAGACTGGAATACGAAATGTATAATCTCTCTATATAACACCATTGATAGATGAAGCTTGTATTTCATCAGGATGACCATGGATGACTTGACTTGAATCCTTTGTGAGTTGTGAACTCCTGCCTATGAAGGCGATCCTTTGATTTATATAGATGAGAATAGCAAGTTTCTCCGACTCAATATACCTATCATTTTAGGGCTTCGTCTTATTAGAGAGTAGAGAACACAATTACACAAGAAGGAATTCACTTCTTCTCTATAGTTAGAGACTATAGATAAATTGCTCCCTTAAGAGTTGATTCCAAGACTTATCTGACGTAGTTTGATATGAGATTTGATAACTAAGGATTTGGAGAATTTGAAAGATTTGGAATTTAGAAATTTAGAATTTAATAGGAAATTTTGATTTATTGGTTTTAATATGAAATTTGAAGTTTGAAACAATATATATATGAGAAGAAAAAGGGCAAAAGCACAAATATTTAAAATTGATACACTTGAATATCATGCTTATAAAATGAAACACATAGGTTTTACTTTAAAATAAGTTACTGAAAACATGTTGATTGATATTAGATATATTGTCGACACATTTAAATGTGGATTATTATAAGATATACTGTTAATATACTACATTTTAAGTGAAATACACATGCTTTTCTTCAAAATAATATACTAAATGCACATTGATTGTTGTTAGATATACTATATTTGAGAAAGTGAATAAAAAAAAATGAAGATTTGCTATCTCCCAAGCATGATTTATGTACAAAACATTTGTTCTTAGGTTTCAGGAACACATGTAAATCTTATTATTTTTTTCTTCCTTCTTGTTCTCCAAATTGTATTTCGAATTTTAAAACTCACACTATGAAAAAGAGACGATGATCGATAGAGAAAATAAAATCACAAGAAATTGAGAGAAGAAGAAAGGGCAAGCAGAATGAAAAATCATGCCGGATAGATAGAAGAACAAAATACAATTCACACAGAGAGAAGAACAAAAAATTATGCGAGAGAAGATCACAACAACAATTAAAAAAGAAAACCTCACCCGTAAGAATAAAAAAAATTCACGCACAGCATTGTAGAAAAGGAAAAGGAAAAGAAAAAGAAAATGATTAAAAAAAACAGAGAGAGAAAGAAGGAAAGAAAAAGAAAATTGCAAAAAAGCAAAAAATAAATAAAAAATAAAAAATAAAAAATAAAAGAAGAAAAATATGCGAGGGATAACCATGAGAAAAAAAACCTGGCTTGTTTATTTTGCTATAGATGCAAAAGTTTAAACACTCAAGGTAGAATTATAAATACACAATTATATTTAGCTACCCAGTACAATTTCCCTAAATTTTATCTATGGTGTTCTCTTTAATATTTATCTATGACAATTTTTTAGAAAAAATATTTCAGATTTTGTTACCACGTTATTTTTAAAATATGATTATCATTAGACTTATTTTTAAATATAGAAAAATAAACTAAAATATTTACACGATATAACAAAATTTTAGAACTATCAATGATAGACGTTGATAGACTTCTATCAGTGTCTATCATTGATACTTCTAAAATTTTGCTATATTTTGTAAATATTTTCAACAGTTTTATCATTTGAAATAATTTCCCTAACAATAATAACAATTAAAAAAATTAATTAGACCCTATTTGGTTCTATTTGGATTTTTGTTTTTAGTTTTTGAAAATTATAAACACCTCTTTCACCTCTAAATTTATTGCTTTTATGTCTAATTTTCATCTATGTTTTCAAAAATCAAGTCAAATTTTGAAAAATAAAAAAATAGTTTTTAAAATATTTGTTTTTTGAAGTTAGAATTTGATTAAAAATTCAACTATTTTATTTAAGATTGATACAAACCATGATAAGAAAATGGAGAAATATACTAAACTTTCAAAAATAGGAAACAAAAAATAAATGGTTAACAAAGGCAGCTTTAATAATATTAACAAACTTGTTGATTTATCCATCTGGCTCTATTTTTAGTAGTTTGGTTGTACCTTCTTTGTTCGCTTCCAATCAATTATGACAGACAAAAAGCAACACTCCCTCGACAACTCCAACCAATCGGCCACCATCGATTCCTCTATCAAGTCATAATAAATGAGAAATTTCTTCTCATCTACAATGAAATAAACGTTTTATTTGTTGAAGTGCCATAGATTGACGAAGAAAAAGAAAATTATCTAATATTTGATATTTAAGAAGGCGTAGGTATACTGAAAGATCGGAATATAGTATCCTAAAATTATAAAGGGCAAAAGAAATTAATAGTTAGATTTCATGATTGTTTAAAAATTATAAAATAGGGACAGTTGCAAATATAGACATTAGACTCAAAATATTAGTCGATATAATATAATGTAAAAAATTACAAATATGACCAAATTAATCAATATTCATTAACTACCGAGTCACACCACTATAGCTCGATAGTTGCATTCTCCTCACTGTAGATATATTTGTATTCACTTGATTTAACCATAATCAGTAAGTCGGCCCTTCATAGGTTGTTCGTAATCACAACTGGGTCAAAATGTTGTTTTACCCCCGAAATTACATCATGCTCCTTAAATTCCACTTATCCTCTAATGAACAATTGGTTTTTTATCCAATCACTAAACCAGATCTCTCTCGGGCCAATGAGAGGGTGGGGTCCCTTGTTCAAGACCTGAATTCAAAACTTAATAGAACAACCTTTCTTCTATCCCTAAATCAGGTAGGCATGAATTCTATCTTGCACCCTATGTCCCCAACTATCTACCCGATCTTACCCCTGAAATGGGAGCTTATTGAGCCAACGCTATTGAACCAACCATCATCAATGCAAATCTAAGGATAATCTTGAATAATAGGAGTCATAGTTAGCTCAAGATTAAGATCGAGTTACCTAGGTCATATAAGCGAAATAGTCAGTTTTAAACAGTAAACAACATTATCAAGTAAGAGTGACTTATTTCTTGGTCCGATCTTACGCAAACTCATTGCGTAGGACGCCTCCACTCCTCATGTTCATACGAACGAATCAAGATCACTTCATTTGTAGTACCTTACAGTAACTACAGACTGGTCATATCCAATAGTGTTACCAGAATAAGGTACCCAACCTTATTCTTATACTGTAGACCGCTTTGGCTATTTACTCGAACTTGATCCATCTTTATGTCTCCACATAAAGTTCAAGTATTCATATAATAGCCATCGATCTTAGTTTATTGGATTTAGTCTTTACAATTGTAATTTACAAATTCAATAACAACTTTATCGAATAAACGTTGAATAACACCTTTATTAATAATAAAAAATGTTTAACTTCACAAACGGCAAGTTTTAGGATATACAACCCAACATAAATAACATGCTTTGAAGGGGAAGAAGAGACTTATCTTTGAAGACTTTCTTCTTGGAAATCCTCCCCACATCATGAACTTTTCGTACTATGAACTTGTAACGACCCGACTTTTCATGATCTCTAACATGGGTCGTCGCTTCATAATTACACATTTACATTCAAAACTTGTGACCTCTGAAGTAAAATTATTTAAAACAAGAATGACACTTCAAATCATTTTATCAAATCAATAACTAAACAAATGAATAAAACTATTGTTCGGGATTCCTTAAAAACATTTACGAAAAATAACAAATAAAACATTAAATTTTTTTGTCTTACATCAAGTTCCCGATTAAGACTTTTAAATAACTTGAAAATATAAACTGAGCAGAAGCAATTTTCTTGTCCCATATGGCATGGTCACGGGTTCCTTTTTTGTCATTCGTCAGTCTGTTACTGTCCTTACTTAAAAAACATAAAATAAGAAAGGATGGGTACAAAAATATTTAGTAAGTGAACCACTACTGGGCCATCTAGGTAATATGTTAATCTTCCTATTTAGGCGAGAGTGTACAACCTATAGCATATCAGTCGTGGTGAACTCGAAGAGATCACAACTCAATCAACATAATCCCGAAGAAAACACATACCAATTATAGACATGTATCCCGAAGGTATACATATCAGTCGTAGGTGTGTCCTGAGGAAGCACACGTCAGTCATAGATGTATACCTGAAGGTACACATATCAGTCATAGGTGTGTCTCGAGGGAGCACACGTCAGTCATAGACATATACCTGAAGACACATATTAGTCATACGTGTGTCTCAAGAGAGCACACTTCAGTCATAGGTGTATACCTGAAGGTACACAAAACATTCATAAATATGAATCCGAGGGTGTACATAACAGTCATAGGTGTGAACCCGAAGGAACACACAATCAGTCGTAAGGCGTACATTGCCCTAATAAGAAGGTTTAACTACTACCTTATGTACTTAGCATGCATCAGTCAACATATATATACCTTTTCATTATCACAATCGTTTAACTCATGAAAATTTACCAAAATGCCCTCGGTCATCATATCATAAATTTTCGATCAAAACAATTCATAATATTAAATTAAATAGTCTTATCATCATCATAAGGTTGGGGCGACTAGTTTGATGGTGAATCGGTAGTAAAACACTTACCTCATATTGAAATACCAAAATTAATCCAAGAAATCAATCTCCAACAAAAACTTGAATTGACGTTCCTAACATAGAAACACACTCTTCAATGTCATCCCAAACACATAAATTTTATATCAACAAATTTAAATTCATTCTAAAATTCTCCAATAACTTACCAAACGATTTGTTTGCTCCAAATTTATTCCAAACTTCACCAATTTGGGATACTATAATATGAATTAGATTTCCTTTTTGAATATGACATTTTCTCTAATTAGAAATTTTACGTTTTAATTAATTAGAAATTCATAATTTAATTAACTTGGGGATCCATATTCTAATTGAATTAGAAATTCCACAATCTAACTAAATTAGAAATTCCATAATCTAATTAATTTAAATCAAATCTAAATTTCTCTTATCAGCTCAATTTAAATTAGGGGCAATTACAACTTTAATAAAAATAAATAAATTAAAATTTTGGAGCGTGCCTCTAGTTTATGTTTTTTTGCAAACATGAGTAAATCCCACTCATACACCCATGATTCACTGACTTCCATCTAGAATTTGCTTGTTATTTGATTTATATATGATTGTTATGTGATTATTATCTTATTTTCATTTGATATTTATTGTTATATGATTGCTATCTGATTACTATATGATATACTAATTATCAATGATATTGATTGTTGTCTGATTACTATTTGATTACTATTTGATATTGATTGTTATCTAATTGCTATCTTATGCTGATTTTCTATCTAATGGTTGTTTAATTAATTGCTATTTGATAATGAATATTTTTATTGTCAATGACACCAAATGCTATCTTATTGTTATCTAATTAATATCTAATACTAATTATCAATCATTCAGATTGCTATATAATAATGATTGTCAAATTGTCAATGATATTGATTATTACATGATTGTTGTCTGATACTAATTGCTATTTCTTTGCTATCTAATTGCTAGATGATACTGAGTACTTTGTGATTGCTATCTGATAATCATGCAATTTCTATTTGATATTTGGAGCCATAATTGGGATAATTGATCAAATAATTATTTGACATAGTTTGATATGCGATTTGATAATTGAGGATTTAGAGAATTTAAAAATTTTGGAATTTAGAAATTTAGAATTGAATTAGGAAATTTTAATTTATTTCTTTTAATATGAAATTTGAAGTTTGAAACAATATATATATATGAGAAGAAGAAGAGGAAAAATACACATGTTTAGAATTGATACACTTGGAATATCATACTTATAAAATGAAACACACATATTTTACTTTAGAATAAGTTACTGATTGAATGTTGATTAATATTAGATATATTGTTGACATAGTTGAAATATTAATTATTGTAAGATATAATATTAATATACCACATTTTAAGTAAAACACACATGCTTTACGTCAAAATAATATACTAAATGCACATTGATTGTTGTTAGATATACTAAATTTGAGAAAATAAATACAGAAAAATGAAGATTTGCTATCTCCCAAGTATGATTTATGTACCACACATATTATTATAACCTTATTCTTTGGTCTTAGATACACGTGTAAATCTTATTATTTTTTTCTTCCTTTTTGTTCACCTAGTTGTATATTTAAATTTTAAAACTCACACTATAAAAAGAGATGATGATCGACAGAGAGAACAAAATCACAAAGAATTGAGAGAAAAAGAAAGGGCAAGCCGAATAAAAGATCATGCCGGATTGAGAGAAGAACAAAATACAATTCATGCAACATCTAGAGAAGAGAACAAAAATTATGTGAGAAAAAATCACAACAATAATTAAAAAAGAAAGAAAAACCTCGTCAGAAATAAAAAAACATTCCCGTACAACATTGTAAAAAAGAAAAAGAAAATGAAAATTAAAGAGAGAGAAGGAAAGAAAAAGAAAAATGATAAAAAAGGAAAAAGGAAAAAAAGAAAAAAAAAAAAAAGAAGAAGAAAAATACGCAAGTGATAACAAGGAAAAAAAAATCTAGCATGTTTTTTTTTTTCTATCGATACAAAAGTTTAAAAACTCAAGCTACAATTACAAATATACAATTATATTTGACTACCTAATATAATTTTTCTTTAAATTAATTATCTTCTCTAATTTGGATCAAACTCTAAATTTAAAGAAGATAAAATTTAAAACCACAATTTCTCATTTTCCTTCATAAATTTTAAATTTCTTTTAATTTTCAAAATCTTAATTCTTTTCCTTTTTTTTATATTCAAATCTTTATCTAAAAATTTTTTCTAATATATTTTATATACTTCACCACTTAATAAAATGGAGTCTTTTTAAATATAAAAGATATTTAAAAATATTTACAATTTATAGTAAAAATTTACAAAATTACAAGCACTTTTGAAATTTTCTGTTATAAAGTGTAAATATTTTTTTGAGAAATTTCTATTTATAAGAATTTTCCTAATAAAATTAAATTATCTTTTTATAACCCAATTTTGACCATAAATGTAACTCCAATTAATGCAAAATAATTTAATTGAAATTAATTTAGCAAGTTAATTAAATTTCAACTTCCACATTTATTTATCCAATTTTCTTCAAATAAATTTCAAAATTCCCAAATAATAAGATATGCATAATTAAATGTCCCCTTCTTTTCCTCTTCTTTTCAAACTTCAACTCCAAACTAAATTAGGTTTCCGGATAAATTAATCCAATTTTTCCTTAAATTGATTTAAAATTCCAAATCTTTACATATCATTTAAATTAAATAGCTTACCTCCTAAATTCAATTTTGGCCTCAATTTAACAAAATAATGCTCAAACAATTTAAGATAATTTTTTAAAAAAAATTACATGAAAATTTGGGGTGTTATAGAACTTCTCTCTAGAACTCAAAACTTCTTCCAAGAACACGAACAAGCACCAAGGTACTACCGCTAAGCCTTTCTTGCTATTTTAAGGACAACAAACAGGATGATGGGATCCTACTTGTTTTTTAAGATAAAAAGAGAAAAAATCATAGAGACTTGAGAGTGAAAATTTGAGACAGAATTCCTCTTGTGTGAGAGTTCTTTTCCTTGTTGTATCTTTTGTAGCTCTTACAGAATTAACAAACTTCCCCCCACTCCAAAGAAATATGAGAGGAGTTATTTTTGTTGGGATATATTCTCTAAAGCTTCATAGTTAATAAGTTATTTGAAATAATGGTCGATTATTTTATATATGCAATTATCCATTGAGGAAAGATTCAAGGTTATTTTATGTAATTTGAATAGTATATGGTAGATATACAGAGAGATCATGTTCAAACAATAGCCTAAATGGTATGTATTATATGGATAAGATTCAGTATCTTATTCTGGTGACACTACAGATACAACCCACTTTGTAAATATTACAAATAATTTAATCCAAATCGTTCATGTGGAGACATGCGAGTGAGAGTATCTTGTATAAAGAGTTTGTATAAGACCAGACCGTGAAATGATTAATCTCTCTTTATAACACCGTTGACTAAAGAGATTAACATCTCATATGATAACCATAGGTAACTCGATCTCAATCCTGAGTGAGTTATGAACTCTTGTCTATGAGGGTAGTCCTTTGATTTGTATGGGTGAGAATGCCATGAATCACCGACTCAATAATCCTATCATTTCAGAGATTTGTCCGAGTAGGAAGCTGGGAATATAGCTACACAAGATGGAATTTACTCATTCTCGTCTTTAGGGTAAGTAGATCAATTATTCTTTAAAGTGTTGACTTCGAGTCTTGAACAATGGGACCCCTCCCTCTCATTGGCCCAAGAAGGTTTTGTTTATGGAAGAACCATAAATAAGTTGTTCATTAGAGGATCAGAGAGACTTAAGAAGAAAGAGGTAACTATAAGAGTAAAATAGTAATTTGACCCAAATGTAGTACGAGCAATTCGTGAAGGGTTAATTTATTGATAATTAGTTATATCCATGGATACAGAAATATATTTATAGTGCGAAGAGCGCAGTTGTGGCTGTTTAGTGGAGTGACCACAATTAATGAATGTTGATTAATTTAATTAAAGACTTTAATTAATTAATCTTGTATCATTGGAGCTTCTAATTTGTGAGTCCATTAGGTTCCCTTGCTAATTCACTAAGAATAAACCAAGGAATATTTAGTTTTGGAAGATTTTGAACTGTTCAAATTATAAGGGAATTTAAGTTAATTATATATGATACAATTAATACATTGTATATGATACAATTAATATAACGTATATAGATACATTAGATTATAAAGTTAATTTTGAATGAGATTCAAAGTTAAACAATATAATATGAGAGAATAATGTATGTGAATAAGATCTAAATATTAGATTTAATATGAATGAGATTCATATTAAAACTATAGATTAAAATTAATATGAATGAGATTCATACTAAAACTGTAGGTTAAAATTAATATGAATGAGTTTCATGTTAAAACTATATGTTAAATTTAATATGAATGAGTTTCATATTAAAATTTATACATTTAGATCTTTGTGGTCCAATGAATGTTAAAACTCGAGGAGGATCTAAGTATTTCATCAGTTTTATTGATGATTATTCTAGATATGGCTATGTTTACTTGATGCATCATAAGTTCGAAACCCTTGAAAAGTTCAAAAAGCATAAGACTAAAGTTGAGAACTTATTAAGTAAACAGATTAAAACCCTTAGATCAGATCAAGGCAGCGAGTATATGGATTTATAATTTCAGAACTATTTGGTAGAACATGGAATTCAATTCCAACTCACTGCACCTGGTACACCACAACAAAACGGTGTAGCAAAAAGGAGAAATCAAACCCTGTTAGACATGGTTCATTCAATGATGAGTTCTGCCTAGTTACCTCTGTTATGTATGCAATGCAGAGTGTTGTATATATTTTGAACATGGTTCCCTCAAAAAGTGTTTCAGAAACACCATACGAGTTGTGAAGCAAACGTAAAGATAGTTTACGTCACTTCAGAATGTGGGGATGCTCGACATATGTGTTGGTGTAAAACCCTAAGAAATTAGAATGACGCTAAAAAATATGCCTATTTGTAGGATACCTTAAAGAACAAAAGGTGGTTTATTTTTATGATCCTTAAGAAGACAAAGTACTTGTATCGAAAAATATCACATTCTTAAAGGAAGACCACATAAAAAATCATTAACCTCATAGTAAACTGGTATTAAATGAGATGTCCAGAGAGTCTACAAATAAATCAACAAAAGTTGTTAATCAAGCTGGTTCTTCAACAAAAGTTGTTAAAGAAACTAGTCTATCACATCCGTCTCACGAGTTGAGAATTCCTTGACGTAGAGAGAGGATTGTTCAATAGCCTGATCGACACATGGGTTTAACAGAAACTTAGATCATCATACTTGATGATGACTTAGAGGATCCATTGACCTTTAATTAGGCAATGAAAGATGTAGATAGAAACCAATGGTAAAAGCCATGGACCTTGAAATGGAGTTTATATACTTCAATTCTATTTGAAAACTTGTAGATCAATCAGGTGGGGTAAAACCTATTGGTTGCAAGTGGATCTACAAGAGAAAACGAGATCAAACTGGTAAGGTACATACCTACAAAGCCAAACTCGTGGCAAAAGGTTTTATCCAATGGGAGGGGGTAGACTATGAAGAAAGTTTCTCTCCTGTTGTCATGATTAAATCTATTATTATGTTTTTGTCCATTTCTGCTTTTTATGATTATGAAATATGAAAAATGGATGTCAAAACAATCTTTTTGAATGAATATCTTGAAGAAAGTATTTATATGTCTCAACCAGAAGGGTGCATTGAACAAGATCAAGAGCAAAAGGTGTGTAAGCTTAAAAAATCCATTTATGGATTGAAATAAGCGTCTCGATCCTGGAATATGAAATTTGACACTACGATCAAATCTTATGGCTTTGAACAAAACGTTGATGAATCTTGTGTTTACAAGAAGATAATCAATAAAACTTTAGCTTTTCTGGTACTTTATGTTGATGATATCCTGCTCATTGGGAATGAGATAGGATTCCTTACTGACATTAAGAGATGGCTAGCATCACAATTCCAAATGAAAGATTTGGGAAATGCGCATTATGTTTTTGGGATCCAAATAGTTCGAAATCGCAAGAATAGAACGCTAGCTCTATCTCAAGCATCTTATATTGACAAAATGTTGTCGAGATATAATATGCAAGATTCCAAAGAAAGGTTTGTTGCCTTTTAGATACGGAATTTATTTGTCTAAGGAACAATGTCCTAAGACACCTCAAGAAGTTGAAGGAATGAAAAGAATTCCTTCTGCATCAGTAGTCTGGAGCTTATTGTACGCTATGTTATGTACACGTCCAGACATATGCTTTGCAGTTGAAATAGTCAACAGGTTCTAGTGCAACCTTGAACATAGTCATTGGACTGTTGTCAAGAACATCCTCAAGTATCTTTGAAGAATGAGGAACTATATGTTCGTGTACGACTCAAAAGATTTAATCCTTACAGGATACACTGATTCTGACCAATGTAGATTATAGGAAATCTACTTTAAGGTCAATATTCACTTTAAATGGAGGAGCTATAGTATGGAGGAGCTATAATATGGAGAAGCATCAAACAAAGTTGTATTACTGACTCCACCATGGAAGCTGAATACGTAGCTGCATGTGAAGTAGCTAAAGAAGCAGTATGGCTTAGAAAATTCTTGACTGATTTAGAAATGGTTCCAAACATGCATTTGTCAATCACCCTGTATTGTGATAACAATGAAACAGTTGTCGACTCAAAGGAACCTAGAAGCCATAAACGCGGAAAGCACATTGAGTAAAAGTATCATCTCATTAGGAAGATAGTACACCAAGGAGACGTAATAGTCACAAAAATAGCCTATGAAGATAAACTTGTTGATCCATTTACGAAGGCCTTCACGGCTAAAGTGTTCGAGGGTCACCTGGTAGGACTTGGAATACAAGCTTCATCAATCTAGGGCAATTATAGAATATCAAGGATATCTAGGTACCCTAGTTATTGTATTTTTCTCTCATACTCAACATTGTATATTTGTATATATTTAAAACCCACTAGAGTTTTAAATAGAAGATTTTTGTGGAGGTTTACTACAAAGCTTGAAGGAGAATTTCATTGAAAAAGTAAAGAATTTGTGGAAATCATCAAAAGTATTCAACTTGAAATCCTATTAAAAAAAATTGTGAACTAGCATGCTTGTTACTCAAATTAATGGAATTAGAGTGCTTAATAATTATGTTTGTTTCCAAGTTATGCATGTTAACTCTATCACACTCAGCCATCAACATTATCAATAGACAATGACGGTACTAATCCATGGGACTTGGAACAAGAAACTCAATGTAACGAACCTGTGCTTAATAACGAGAGATCGTAGGATTTACTTCAATGAATTGTAGTCCTTTAGAAGAGCGTGATCCTTTCATGGCTGGTAATAAGAGATCAGTAGGATTGAATTTTATGGATTATGGTTCTTCAGAAGAGTGTGATCTTTTCATGGTTGTTAATGAGAGATCAACAGGATTGAATTCCATGTCTTTATGTCATACATAATATTTGTTTCCTCTCACCTTCTCCTTGTTTAGACTAACTTTATCCTTCAAGGCAGTCTTGAGGGAGTTGATTGTCCTCTCTCAAATAATTGTAACCCAATCAAGACTATTGTAATAATCTATGTCCTCAACATCTTCAAATAGAGTAGGACATTCTTCTGCTTGTTCTTTCCCATCATTGCAATCTCTGTGTAAAACACTAAGGTGATTTAACAGCATCATCGTCATTTTCAATCTTCAAGTTCTTGTATTCTTCTTCTAGTAAATTTAGGTGGAATGCATCCGAAGTCAATTGATTATCAAAATACCTTGTTGCAAATTCTTGTAAGGACTCCTCACTCTGAACAATTCGCATAGGGGACTGCCATAAACCAGTAATCAACAAAAACTCGTCTTTTGAAAATGTGATGACCTTTTTGAAGGAGTAATATAACATGCAACGGAAGATTTCAGAATCAATAAGCACTTAAACAACGTTTAATTTGAGTTTAAAACATGTTATTCATATGACATTCATAAGAAGGTTTGAAACGCATATTATCTTTGAAGATATCTTCCACAAATTCAGCAGAATTTCACCAACATTGAGTTTGAATCTTCAAGAAGACCACCACCAAGATCTTCTCCACTATGCTCAAGAAGAAATGTGTGGTGGAAACACTTAAATCAAGCTGAATTGAGGATGAACTAGTGAGGGTTGAGTAGAGTTTTCAGTTTTTTCCAATTCAGTAAGTTAAAACTCAAAAGAATCAATAATCTTTCTGCATGGAGCTTCTATATATAGATAGAAATCATGCAAACCAATAGGACTGCATGGATGGCACTACCTACTTGGCGATTATTGCAAAATTCATTTGGAATTTGGTGAGAATCCATTCAAAAGTAGTTAGTGGATTTTTCCCAAAAATTGGAAAAATCCACTAACTTAAAAGAAAAAAATGATTTCAAATAAAACCATTTTTTTTTAAATTAGTTTCATAAAATTAATTCAAAAATAATCAATTTAAATAAAATTAATTTTAATTTTAATTAAACTTTTTAATTAAAAGAATATTAATTTAATATATGAATATTAAATTAATAAAATAATAATTTCACCAATATGATTCAATTTCATATTTAAATCATAATTTAAATATTAATTGATTCTCTAATTTCGTTTAATTTCAACTATATTAAACATTTTTAATTGTATCATATACAATCAATTGAAAACCCTAAAATTGAATTTGAACATTTCAAATTCATAACCCTAATTTCAAACATCAATACTCTATTTGTTATTTCAATTTAAGAGCTAGTAGAGGGACCTAATGGGCCTACAGATCATGAGCTCCAACAATTTGTAATTAATTCGTACTCCTTAATCGAATTAATTACTATTCATTAACTATCAAGGCATACCACTATAGCTGGATAGTTGCACTTTCCTCACTATAGATATATTTTTGTCCATGTAAACCATAATCAGTAAGTCGATCCTTCACAGGTCGTTCGTAATTACAGCTGGGTTAAAATTATCGTTTTACCCCTATAAATACATCTTGTTCCTTAAGTTCCCACTAACCCTCTAATGAACAATTGATTCATAATACTACTTATGAATCATGTCCCTCTCTATTATGAGAAGGCGAAGCCCTGATTGTTCAAGACCTGGAATCAACACTTAAGAGAACAACCTATTTGTTAACCTTAAAACGGGTAAGAGTGAATTCCATCTTGCAGGGCTCTGTCCCTAGCTATCTATCCGGTCTTATCCCTAAAATGGAAAGCTTATTGAGTAGTGTTGTTGGACTACTTTCACCCATGTAAATCAAAAGATAATCCCGAATAAACAGGAGTTCATAGCTAGCTCAAGATTAAGATCGAGTTATCCCAGGTTACCTTAGTATTAAATAGTCAGTTTTAACAGTAAATGGTCTTATAAAGAAAAATGACTATTTCATGGTCCAGTCTTTATGCAAACTCATTGCATAGGATGCCCTCACTCACATGTCTTTACATGAATGATCTGTGGATCACATTATTTGTATTACTTGTTAGTTTTAGGGCTTCAATCAAACCAAATATTTTGATGATAACAAACTCAGATTTTTTGTACTAACATTTTAGTGTTTCAGAGTCACTATCTTGTAGAGCTTGGAAAGACGATTCCAACGCAATTTGAATCGCTCAAATCGAAGTTCAAACGAGAAAGTTATAAGCAAAAGAAAATTGGAGAGGAAATCCAACGTGACAGTAACACGTGGCACCTTGCTGACGTGGCATTTGATATGACGGCTGATGTGGCACACAAACAGTCAATATTGATGACGTGGTGGATGACGTGACGCTCCAACCGGTCATTTTTTGCTGACGTGGCACATTGTTGTGACAGTGACGTGGCGACCGTAGACGAATGAGATAATGACAAGTGGCAGTCACCCAGCTTCACGTGCGGACGCGCGCGTGCACTGCACGTGCCTGCAGTTTCTTCACAGAATGCAGCGCGTGACGCTCAATCTCCTCCCCTATGCGAGTGGTGCTCATATCATCCGACTATTTTTTATTTTCATTTTTATTTTCTTATTTTCCTTTAATTTTCTGATCTAATTTTCTCCAAATTCTCACCAAATTTCAGCCTTTTCAAATTTGATTTCCTTCCTAAATTTTCATCCTTTAAATCTTTTTTATTCTTCAAATCTCAATAATTCCAATCTTTCAAAATTCCTTTTCAAATCCTTTCCTTTTCTATTTTATTCAATCTCCACCTTTCATTTGCAATCATATCCAATGGTCAAAATTTATCCCCATCGCCTATAAATTCGACTTGATTTTACTCTTCATATACACACACCAAAAGCTATCAAGTCTTAAGCTCTCAATTCTCTCTACTCTCAAATTCTTGTCCTCCTTGCTCCTAAATTAGCCTAGAGTTATTTTTGTGAGGTTTTTTTTTTAATGCTCAACTTGTGTATTTAGCCTTCGAGAGGTAATATTGTGAGGTTTTCTTTTAATTTTTGGGAATTGTATTAAGGTGTGGGTACACCTTGAGTTGTGAGAAAAAGAAATTGGTTTGATCCTGACCCAATAAAAAAGATCTTGGGTTTTTCTTTAGCCTAGGAAAAAGAGGGCGTGTGTCGGTTTGGTCCTCATCTGCAAGAGGATCACTTAGTGAAATACCCAAGGAGTCTTGGAGAGTGGAGTAGGCAATTTGCCGAACCACTATAATTCCCGGTGTTTTCTCTTCCTCTCTCTCTTTTATTTCTTGTTTTCAAATTTTTTGCTTCTTGTCTTAGTTATTTTTTTAATCTTTCCAAATTGCATGATTTAATTTTTAGTGTGTTATTTAAATTTATCCTTGATTAAATTGTCTTTAAATTTGAAGTTATCATAGCTTGCATGATTTAAGTTTTGTCTTGCATAAATTTTCTTTAATCAAATTAGTGGGTTAACTTTATTGAGCATTGTTTGAAGATAAAATTATTTTTTTAAAAAAATTGGTAGTCAACCCTATTCACCCCCCTCTGTGTTGCCTTAGATCCTACATTACCTATACAAAATGGGCCACATCCAATAGTGTTACCAGGATGAGATACCCAATTTCATCCATATACTTATAGACCATTTAGGCTATATACTATTAACTTGATCCTGTTTATGTCACCACATAAAGTTAAAGTATTCATACTATAGCCATGGATATGTTTATTGGATTTTCATAATAGAATGCAAAATCAACAACTTTATTGAATAAAATACTCAATAATATTTTATTGATAAATAGAATGTTTAACACAAAATTTATGAACTGCGTTCTAGGATATTCCCACATTTTCCTCTAACAAAGAAGTTAATCAAGTCCACTATCTGCTTCTTCACTTCCCTCAACAACATATGGTGGATAAGTGGGTTGTGAATACAAGGTCAACGTTTAAAAATCACCCAAAAATTGTTCTCGTATACATCTCTAACTGCCCTCCGGTATGCTTCTTCTTCACACAATCTTGTTGGTATTCGCAATGTGGGCCAGACTCGTTACTTGCCGGAAACGTATCAACTTTAGTATTTCAAAGCTTTTGACATCTTAAATTACTCCTGCATGAAATGAACATTCAATCTATCAGTTAACGTGTTCTTAAAAAAAAAAAAAAAAGAAAGTCAGTAACAATACATACTATTAAAGTCTCTCTATACTCGCTCTCGCTTGTCTTGTTCTTGGGTGTCTCACTCTCGCCTATTATTCTCTCGTCGATCTCGCTCTCGCTTGTCTCGCTATCACTCTTGCCAGTCTCAATCTTGCTGATCTTGCTCTTGCCTATATTGTTCTCCCAAATCTCGCTCTCACTTTATCTAGCTCTAACTATATCGTCTTCATCCTTAACCCATGCAGAACACATCAAAACCCAAAATAAAAACAGGCGTAACCGATTACTAAACCTCGAAACCCACAGAACATGCCGACCGATTCTAACCCAACGAAACCTAAACAGACACAACATGCACGACAAAGATTAAATTCACTTACCCAAGAGCTACGAATGCGACAACAGATGGATAATGATTTTGCAAAGCGAGATTGAGCAACACTTGTGAAGAATATCAAGCGACACCTTCTAAAAGACCGTTACGTTTGGAGAGAGATATTTCATTTCGTATTGAGACAAAAGGAGGACAATTTTGTAATCTCATATCATGATGACGTCAGCAGAGAGTCAATTAACATTTTTTTTTAAAAAAAATGGTCATTTGGTATTATGGACCCAAATTTTGGTGTGATGTAAATTAAATAGAAAATGAAAAAAAAAAAAAAAAAAAAAAACCTTTACCTAATAAGCAAATTATTCAAACTCTATAACATAGGAATTCAAGAATTGTGGTGACTAAAGAAGGAATGTGCAAATTATCTTTGGCCAAATTAGGAAGTTAATTGAACTAAACTCAAAATCTCACAAAGCTACAAATTTAGCCTCAATCTAACTCTAAATCAGCGTTATGTGCCTAATTGAACATAAAAATTTCAATAATATTCTTGATGTCTTATGTTAGATTACAAAGAAAATACAACATTAATCTCAAGGAATTTGGTAAAAAAAATGGGCCTAATCTGTCACTATCCTCCAGCAAACTCCCCACACTTGACCTAAGAAGCATTGAAACGATACCAGTACTGTGGGAATGTTACACAATGTTGAGCTAACACCAAAGATTAAAATATAGATGTCGATATTTATATCAATATTTTACGGATATACCTATAATTATATCGATAAAATATCGATATTGACGAATATTTTTATAAGTCCTGAAATTTATAGATTTTATTTAAATTTTGTTTTTACTCTAAAACTAAATTATGGATTTTATTATTATTATTATTATTATTAACTCATATTCTATTTACGTAAACAGAATATGAGTTTATAATATTAATTATTATTTTATCTATATATTTTTTACAAAAATTGTGGTATAAAAAGTTAGTTATTTTCTAATTTTCATTTCAACTTTTCATACTTACTAAATTGTTTTAATATTTAAGACTTTCTACCTTAAACCATAAATATGGTAGTATTTAAATAGAAAGCTTGAGTATGATATTGTAATATTTAAATTTTAACTTTTAGAAATTATAGGATTAAATTATATTATTACACTTATAATAATATTATTTTTATAATGAATTTTTATATTATTTTCTTTGAATGAAAAATTTATTGGAAATAACTCATTTAATATATATAATTTTATTTGATTGAGAATAAATAAAATTACTAAAAAAGAATATATTAAAAAAACAAATGGAGATCCTTGCGAAATTCCTGTCGCAAATTAGAATTTCACGGGGATGGAGAATTCCCCATCTCTGCTTCGTAGACATCCCTAATGATAACTTGTTTAAAAATCATAATATATTCATTATCGATTTAAATTTATTTTTGAAATTTTTTGATTTTATTATTTTTTTAAAAATATCTATCAAAATTAAAATTTTATCGAGATTTCCACCAAAATTTTCATAAAATGGAGACTTTAATATCTCTATCGTTATCAACATTTTAAACATGGCTAACACCGAACACGAAAATTGAAGATTAAAATAAAATGAGGAAAGAAAAAGAAAAGAGGAAGGCTGATTTGACAGTAGAGAGTGTGTTGGGCATTGCAAGGAAATAAAGTAATAAAACGAAAGAGAGCATATCGAATCGTATTTTGATTTGGACGCAAATTTCTTGGACAACGCTATTTAATTTTCTCATAGGTAGCGTAAAGATACAAACCGAATCCTCAAAAAAAAAAAAAAACTAACAGAATTTTCGAATAATTCTATTTTTAATTACATTTATTATGTCCGATCCAAAAGTACTGACCTGGATTTTTCCAAATTTCTATTTCTTTTTTCTTTTCTTTTTCCTTTTACGTATTTTATATCAACACGTTGATGTCACCATGCTTTGATTGTATATTGCTCAAACAATAAATAAAAACTAGTCCTCACAATTCATCTTAATACCATCTTTGGATCATAAATATTATTTTATAAATATAAATATTAAATATTTGAGATTTAAATATCGTATAGGATAATTAATATCTAGAAGTTAAAGATGTGTGTTCTATTATGTAATTAAATATAAAAGTACAATTATTCTAGTCATCAATAAGTTTAATATTATTTAATCAATAAAAAAAATAAATGAATAATTTTATATTAAATATTATTAATTAATTTGATTTAATTATTATACAATAATTAGAATATTGATATTCATAATGATGATGATTTATATTAAATAATTAAAGTAGCATAAAATGTTAATTGTAAATATATTAGTTGAAAATTAAGTCTAATTAATATATGTGTATTTAATAATTAATTAAAATTAATAATTATGAGTAATGGATATTAATTTATTAATTAATTAGCCTATATTTTTACTAGTCTGATAAAAATTTCACACTTTTATAGGGTATTAAAAATTCCTCATCATTTGTTTTAAAAATTGAAATTCTATGGTATTAAATATCTTTCTAAAATTCCATGGGTCACCTTTGGGGCAATTGCAATTTGTAGCATTTTTAAGGATAATAACAAAGTGTATAATATCATTTTAAAAAATTTACAAATATAGCCAAGTCTATCAGCGATAGACTTTTATCGTTGATAGACTCTTACTAGCGATATTGTCTATCACTGATAGATTCCTATCTAAATTTTGTCATATTTATACTTTTTTTTATATATTATGTCATATTTGTTAATACTTTGGATTTGATTGTTATATTTGCAACTGTCCCAAAAAACGTTGAAACAAACAAACTCTTAACAATATCTACAAATATAACACAATCATAGGTACACCTCATATTAATAATAGAAATTTATCACTTATTAAACGTGTTTATAGGATCTCTAAATTTACAATTATTTGTCTAATAAATCTCCTACCATATTTGAATTTTGTATTTGAAAGGATCCTGAACTTTTACTTTGGTATCTGATAGGCTTATCAAATTTTAAAACATTAAATAGGTCAATGAACAAGTTTAGTAAGACAATTTTAAAAAAATAAAATAAAAAGCTAATAAATTTATGATTTAACTATATAAATATCTAATTCCTCTAAATTTAGAAGTTAGAAACTTCATCCTTTTTTAAAGTTACCTAATTTATCTTCTATATTAATAATAATTATAAAGAAATAAGTATAAATAAATAAATTGATTTTTTTTTATATATAATAGGCTAAATTAGAAATAAATTGAAAATTTTTTGTATTAATATAGGCTATATTAAGAAAGGGAGAAATGCCTTTAGGAAGTAAATCATATATGTAGATTTCTTAAAACTAAACTTTGAGCCTTCGGACAAATAAAAATTATCATTCAACGAAAAGATTAAAATATAAATGCAGTTTTTATTTTCTTCAAATAAATAAAATATAAATGCAGTTGATATTCGAGATTTTAATTTTTAATGTATCAAAAATGAATAAATATTTATATAATTAAAAAGTTTCAAAAACTATTTCAATCAATAATCGATCGAGTTCTTTTCCCTTCTTAGAAATATCTAGTATTTATAGTTATACCGATGACAAATTAATAATCTTTTTCTTATTTTAAATTTATACGAGACATATTTAAGGAAAAAAAATGTATGAGACATTAGAGATACTAGTAAATTCTTAAAATTTTGTAATAATATTAAACATTCAATTTGCATAAATGTTGACTCCAAGTGATAGGAATAGAGACGGTTGATAAGAAAGAAAAAAAGTATATTAAAAAATCACTTTTGGAAGTTGATGTAAGTATCAATTTAGTCCTAAAATTTAATTGGTAACAATTTTGTCTTTACACTTTACTAAATATCAATTTAGTTTTTGTTCAAATTTTAAGGTGATCCATCACATAGAACATAGATGTTAAATAAGATGTCCTAGCAATCACAGAGACAACAAGTTACAAACAACAAAACAAAAGAATTGAAAGGATACGTGATTACTTGTTGCGGAAGTGATCGCGTCCTAATTTTAATTTTACATAACATGCAGAAAATATAGAAGACAGAAACAAGATATACAAGATCTATTAAGCATATATTTATGTATAAATTAAATAGGAAAAAGAGATTCAAAAGTCACATACCATTGAAGACTAATCTCTTCTCAATTCCTCTCCAGAACTCAAACATGATGAATACTTTGATTGTAAAAACGCAGTAAGCAATCGAACACCACCACGCAGGAACCTCGTTATTCTCAGGGTAGAGAATCAATGACAGTTGTGGGCTTCAAGATGGAGAAAGGATTTGAAGGAAATAATTTGAGAGAACAAGTAAATATCACAAGCACACCAACATCTACACACTTTAGGTGTATTTATAAGTGGGCAAGAGGAAGATGAAAGAACAAATCCATTCATCTTTCATATACCAATTAATGAGAGAATATGAAGAAAAATTGTTATTTAAAACCAATTATTTAATTAAAAAAATTAATTAAACAAAAAACTATTTTTTTCTCTAATTAATAATTATACATAACTTAACAAATTCATTCATCTTCCATATGCCAATTAATGAAAGACTATGAATAGAAAAGGTTATTTAAAACCAATTCTCTAATTAAAAATATTTAATTAAACAAAAAACTAATTTTTCTTTAATTAATATATATATACACATAAATTAACTAATTTAATATTATATATATATATATATATATATATATATAGACTCGTTATCTCATTTAATCAACAATATTTAATATGGATCAAATTCATATTAATATTTGTATCATATTCAAATAATTATTTTTCTCTCAAATAAATCTTTATATTATAATTATGATATACATTATATTATATCTCATAATTATATATTATATAATCATTAGTTCCCTTATTAATTTGAACAATATTTAATATGGACCTATAGTTAAGCTCCAATGGTACTCGATTAATTAATCAAACTCTTTAATTAAATTAATCAACTTCCCTTAACTGTCGATCACTCAACCAAAGACCAACCGTTGCACTATTCGCACTATAGATATATTTTTGTGTCTATTGGATATAACTAATCAACAGTACACCGACCCTTCACAAATTGCTCGTAAGTATAGCTAAGCCAAAATTATTGTTTTGTCCTTATAGTTACATCTAACTTCTTAAGTATCATTGACCCCTCTAATGAACAATAAGTTATAGTCCAACTATAACATAACCCCTCTCGGGCTAGGAAGGAGTGTAGTGCCACATTGTTCGAGTATCGAAATCAGTTCTTAAGTGAGCAATTTCTCTATTTTCTCTAACTATAGAGAATGAATGAATTTCTTTCTGTATAGTTGTGTTCTCAACTCCCCAATTAGAAAAATTCTCAAAATGGTAGACATATTGAGTCAGCGAAACTGGACAATCTCACCCATGTAAATCAAATGATCGCCTTCATAAGTAAAAGTTCATGACTCACTCAAAATTCAGGTCAAGTCACCTATGGTCATCCTGGTAAAATGTAAGCCCCTACTAACAACGGTGTTATATAGAGAGATTATTTATTTCATGGTCTGATTTTATACAAACTCTTTGTATAGAATACCACTGCTCACATGTCTTCACATGAATGGTCAGGATCAAATCATTTGTAGCACTTTACAACAACTGTAATAACTAAAAATCAGGCCATATTCGTAGTGTGATAAGGATAGTACTCAGTCTTATCCATCTACTACAGACTGTTTAAATTATCACTTAAACATGATCCACCTGTGTATCTATACATGCTTGTTTAAGTTTCGGAAGATAACTTTGGATTGGTTTTTGTGAGTTAATGCAACTAAATGCCAAATAAAATACCTCTTTTTTTATTAGATAAATAAAGTGGTTGTACAAAACAATTACAAATTACAAGACCCATGAGATTTAGAGCATCAACCCCAATAAGAAGAATACTCAAAGTTTTTGTAACTTAATTTGATGATATACCACCTAAGTTTGTGGAGAAGTGCGCTCGTGAAAGATATTTTGCTAATATGAAAAAGTCAAGTATTTACAACGTTGTACTTATCTGTAAAATAATGGCAATCACAGTTACACGCGTAGAGCCTAACTTATTTGATCACCTAGGCTCCCGCTAGATGTGAAACTCCTTCTCAATAGAAGTCAGACTCCCCCTATGTGAACGTTAGTGAAGAGATACTTGGCTTCCCTTTAAGTATGGGAGACTCTCTCTCACCATGAAGTTATCTTTCCTCCTTCTTGTGAACTCACATTCACTTGAAGAAATTATGCAGCCTAAGTTTGAGAACTTCTTCTCTAAGAACATTACCTTAGGATCCCCTTAATGATGAGAATCACTTCTCTATCAAAACTGCCTTAGACTTTCCCTAAGGATGAAGAATGCCTCTTAAGAATGAATTAACCACAGCATGAGCAATTATAGAACCAATCGACAAGAATCAAGAGTATTCCTTGCTTTATGAACAATGAACAACAGAGAGGATTTTTATTCTTCTGTAAAAAAACACAATAAACGTTGTCACACAAAAACATATGTGGCACCCTAGCAAGGCTACTTTTTGCACTTAATAGCACAATGGAAAGAAGAAAAATATTCCCATTAAAATTTGGTAGACTATAAACTAGGAAAGCAACCCAGAAACACAGTGTCCTGTGAGACATCTTCTAAGACATATTTTGAGACAACATTGAAATAGCTGAAGGAATAAATTTTAGAACCATTAAACAAATATATAGCCAATTACACATCTCTAACAAACTCCTCCTTTAGCTAATATAGTTTTTTAGGACAACAAATTTTTTAACAAAGATCCAAAACCTTAACAAGCATTTAAGAACCAACCATAAATACCAAATGAATTGATAAAGGATATTAAATTGTTCGATAGCAGAAGATAATGGAAAGTTCACTACCAAACCACAAAATAAGCAAGTTCAACAGAATCAAACCAAGACACCCAAAACATAGTCAGCTCACACGAATACAGTCAAAGCAAAAACCAACGAAGATACAAGAATCTTCCCCTCTGCCTTGAAAAAAAAAAGTCCAAACAAGGTCGATAATTCTATTCTATAGAAGAGTCCATCTCTTGAAAGGAACCAACAAGTCCAGTATCAGTAACAACTACCCTCATTATTTGGATAAGTAATATAACTTCTTGCTTTCACTCAGTAGCATGATCAATTACATTAGCAAGAGTGAATTTCAACAGACAAAGAGTGAATAGGTCATCTTCAAACAAAGAATTCACCATTTTAGCATTAGGAACATTTTCGTTGTCTATAGAAGATGGAGGGGCAATTTCTGGCACATGTTGACCCTGAAAATAGTTTGTAGTTAAATGTAAGAAGGGCGATAACAGGACCTACAGGTTTATCAGAGGAAATCAAATATGGTTTCTAGGACAATAATATTCCACAAATGAGGCGAGTATAAGTAATAGGCAGCCTAGGGGTTTGAGATCTTATATGACGCTTTAGCTAATTATGACAAAGACACCATAATCAAATAGAGCAGACTTCCTAATCTGGTACAATAAGCATGCCAAAGCCAATGAAAGACCGAAGTGATGCGATGAGGGACATCAATTAGCAATTCTAATATGAAATAGAATCACATATTTGACATTTAGCTTAATAATAGCTAATTGACTAGTCTTTGGCCACACCTTTCTCAACACCCTGTCAATTCCAGCACAAGTTCCTTCATATATGATCTTAATTCTGTAGTATTAGGCGACATAATTTTGTCAACCTTTCTATTTATCACAGTGGCAAAAAAACACAAAACTATGTTCATACACATGAACTCCATAATAATCAAGAGAACTTGAATTGTTAAAGTTTTTGAGAAAGATTTTTAACAAATTCCTGAATTAACTTAGGGTAATAAGGACTGAGATTATTATGAAATCAGATTTCACAAGTAACTCCATTACCTCCGAATAGTTGTGAGCACGATCTGACAATTCTTTCTCAGTAATAATTTTTCGTTTCATCACATATTTCTTGATTTACTATCTATCTTTTACCCATGTTTTAAGAAATCAAGCAAAAATTTAAAAATTAAAAAAAAAAAGGTAGTTTTTAAAAACTTGTTTTGTTTTAGAATTTAGCTATGTATTCAACGTTTGTACTTAAGAAAAATGCAAATCATTATAAAAAATTAAGAGAAAATAAACTTAATTTTCAAAAATAAAAAACAAAAAACAAATGGTTATCAAGTTGGAGAAAGTTAACGTTTAATCTCTATAGTTTGATAAAACCTTGTAAAAAGTGGTTTGATAAAATCACCGTTAGGCTTGGCAAAGGACCTGGGATAGGGCCGTCCCCGCGAGGGATATTTCCCCCCACCCCGACGGGGAAACGAGTCCCCGTGGGACCCATCCCCGACCTTTTTTAAAAAAATATATATAAATATAAAAATATTTGTAATTAATATATATATAATAATAATAAATTTAATCGGAGCGGGGACGGGGACCTAAATAGGATCCCCGGTTTGAAACGGGGTCCCGATCGAGACCTGGGGGATCTTACCCAACCCTAATCACCATAAAGATTTTTTATGATTTTTTTTTTAAAATAAAATTATTTATAAAGATTTTATCAAACCATAAAGATTAATTCTAATTATAAATTATAAGGGACTAAATCATATCTTTCTCCAAATCATATAACTAAATTTAAAATTTAATCAAAATTTATAATTAAAAAAGAAACTATTCAATGATTACATTATATTGCTTTCTTAAACGTTGATTATAACAAAATACAAATTCGATATATTTTACAATTCTTTCTTATATGCATTATACTACTTTGTTACAATCTACTCAAATAATTTCTTGTCAAAGTCAATAATAGCACATCTTAATATCCAACAATGTGGGCCACCGCTCATCTTCAAGCCATTTATTTCCTCGAAACTAAAAAGGAAAAAAAAAAACAGATAAATAATAATATTATTAATAATAATAAATAATAACAATCTTGTTGATATTTTTCTATTATTTTTTTAAATTTTTTTTATAAGGCTCTATTTTAGACGTATCTTCTTCGTTTGTTTAGCATCTCCCAATAATCATGGCGGACAAAAAACAACAGTCCCTCAACAACTTCAACTCCAACCAACCGGCCACCGCCGATTCCTCAACTCAAATCCTCCCCACCACCACCACTCCGGCCCCCGCCGCCGCCAGAAAAAAGCTCACTCTAATCCCCCTCATCTTCCTTATCTACTTCGAGGTCGCTGGCGGTCCTTACGGCGAGGAACCTGCCGTCCAAGCCGCCGGTCCCCTCCTGGCCATCATCGGCTTCATCGTTTTCCCTTTCATATGGAGTGTCCCCGAGGCGCTAATCACGGCGGAGCTCTCCACCGCCTTCCCCGGCAACGGCGGATTCGTCATTTGGGCCGAGAGAGCCTTTGGACCCTTCTGGGGTTCTCTCATGGGAACCTGGAAACTCCTCAGCGGCGTCATCAACATCGCCGCCTTCCCAGTCCTCTGTATTGATTACATCAAAAAAATGGCTCCGCCTCTCGAATCCGGCTGGCCCCGCCGCATCGCCATCCTCGCTTCCACCCTCATCCTCGCCCTTCTCAACTACATCGGTCTCACCATCGTCGGATACGTCGCCGTCGTTTTAGCCTTCTTGTCTCTATTACCCTTCATTTTAATGACCTTCATTTCAATCCCCAAAATCAAACCCCATCGATGGCTGATTTTGGGCGATAAAAAAAGGGATTGGAATCTATACCTCAACACTCTGTTTTGGAACCTCAATTTTTGGGATAATGTCAGTACACTCGCCGGAGAAGTCGAAAACCCCCAAAAAACATTTCCAATGGCTCTGTTCGTCTCTGTAATTTTCACCTGTCTTTCTTACTTAATCCCACTCTTGGCCGTAATCGGCGCTGTAGATGTAGAACAATCCGCTTGGGGTTCTGGATTCCACGCCCAAGCCGCCGAAACAATCGCCGGAAAATGGCTGAAAATCCTCCTGGAAATCGGTTCATCGTTATCAGCAATTGGGCTTTTCGAAGCCCAATTAAGCAGCAGCGCGTATCAAATTCTGGGTATGGCGGAAATTGGGATTTTACCCAAATTCTTCGCCGCTAGAGCGAAATGGTTCAATACTCCATGGATTGGGATTGTGATTTGTACGGCGATTTCGCTAGCGGTTTCGTACATGGATTTCGCTGACATTGTAGCGTCGGCGAATTTCATTTACAGTTTGGGGATGTTGTTGGAATTTTCATCGTTTGTTTGGTTGAGATGGAAGCATCCAGGGATGAAAAGGCCGTTCAAGGTTCCATTGAAGCTGCCTGGTTTGATCGTGATGTGTTTGATTCCGTCGGCGTTTTTGGTGGTTGTGATGGTGTTTACTCATACGAATGTGTTCTTGGTGAGTGCTGCAATGACAGTGGGTGGGATTTTATGGTTTGGATTGATGAAGATTTGTAAGAAGAAGAAGATATTGGAGTTTAATCCTGAAACTGAAGCCATTGTTGAAGAATTGTGAGACAAATAATGTTATAGTTGTTATGAAGAAGTTGCAGGTTACTCTGTTTTTGTGTTGATTTCAATTTTAATTTACTGCTTTCGAATTTGTAGATATTTGTAGTTGGCATAGTCTACAACTTGGTGTTCTTCCTTGTTTCTAAGGAAACCTTTTAGGGTTTTTGATCATTTTGATTTCTTTGTCGTTGTTTCCAATGATGATTTTGTAACCTAATTGTTCATATGATTTTATGAATTTGTGGAAAATAGGGATAGGAGGATTACATTTTCTTCAAAAAAAAAAAAAAAAATTAATAAAGTTGAGGCAAAAAAGTATAATGAGATATTTTTGCATATTCATTTTGGGTTTTTACAATCAATTCCCTTGTTATTAGATAGAGATTTGTTGCCTTCTTTTTTTTACCCTTTAGAATTTTTTTTTTCCCAATACATATGTATGGATTTCCTAATAATAATAATAATTGTGGATAGTGAAATTTAGTATGTGAGTTTGTAATATTTGAGAGGATTCGAAGGATAGTCTGGTACAATAGACTCAACGATTGTTGGTGATAGTTTAGAGAATTAAGAGAAATGGAGAGATTAGAGTATTTTTAACATAGTGCAAATGTCATGAGCCCATCTTGGTTATTTAGAAATCTGGTTTGGTAAAGATCGTTTACTAATTAACTTCTTGGGTCATTAATCAAACTATTACTAACGATTATGAATCTAAGCATAACTTTGCCTTTATGGGTCGACCTTCATACTTAGCCAAGATTCATTGAGTTATTATGACAACAAGCGCAATAATGATAGAGAAAATCATGTCAAACATATCTAATAATTTATTTGGATGAGATGAGATGACATAAGGTGAATTTTAATGTGTCATATCTAACTTTTTAAGTCTGTGTCAAATAAGTTATTTTTTCAAAGATAATAGGAGAAACCTCAATACATATATAAACTCTTCTCTTTGACTAAAGAGATAATACAATTTAAAAAATATCTCTTTCTAAACAAAATAATCATCGAGAGAATTTAACACAACAACAACAATATGAGTTGAACTATTAATTTCGAAAATTTTTTATTACGTTCTAAATTAAAACTTTATAAAGTCGTTTAACTCCAATTTTGCATCTAAATTTTGAAATTGTTTATTAGAAGTTTAATATTATAAGATTTTTTTAAATGAATTTATGGGATATATGATTGAAAGATATGTTAAACACAAACTTCACATTTTCTTTTCTTTTCTTTTCTTTTCTTTCTATTTTTTTTTAAATAATAGAATCATTGAAGTTAGAACCTAGTCAACAAATAACTAATTTTGAATACTGAAAATTAAAATTTTAGATTGACTTAATTTAATTAGTCCTAATTAATACAATTAAATATATTTAACATATTAACTAACTAATCAACAAATTAAGTAATTAAGTAATTACATTAATAGAATAAGCATGAATTTGTAAAACTAAATTAAGTATATATTTTAATAAAATATTATTGATATATTCCATTCAAGTAATTAATTAATTTTTTTTTAGTAAAATGAATATTAATTAATTAAGTATATAAAAATCAAAATCAAAACTTGAAAACTCATACTTTTGTAAGAAGGATACGTAAATAAATATTAATCTCATGCCCATAGGCCATCCCTATATAAATCTCATACCAAAAAGGGATATCATATATTCTTACTCATTTTCATCTTCAATTGTCTTTAATAATCATTTATCACCTTAGCTAGGGTCTATTTTTTTTTATTGATATCTTCTTTATAAATAATAAACTATATAATATTTTAATTGTTCATTTCATCTTTACTAGTTTAAAGACTAGAGAATTTGGGTAAATCCTTAAAAAAAAAAAAACATCTTCATAGGCTAATTAAAGTGATCTAAAATTAAACTTGAGAAACTCTTGAAATGACTTTAAGAAACAAAAAGGAAAAGAAAAGCTTTTTAGTATAAATTTTGTAATGATTTAATATTATTAAAAGTGTTGTTATATATGTGTGAAATTATCGATTTATACCACTAAACTTTAGGAGTTATATCAATTTAAACTCCGATATTTTATTAAGTGTGTCAATTTACATTTTTATTATGTTCTACATCAATTATAGTTATCTATTTCATTAAATTTGACATTTGAAGAAGTCCACATTCGTAAGATTTGAATGCATTGATGATTTTCAAATGTAATCTTAACTTAGAAGTTTAATTGAAAAATTTTTATGCTTTGTACCATACCTTTCAAACTAAATCTGAAGGAAAATGTTAATTGATACTCATAGAAGTTCAGGATTTAAATTGATACAATCCAATATTTATTGGTGTAAATCGATATTTTTCAAAATAATAATAATAAATGTAAAGGACTAACCATTTGAAATACTCTTAAGAATTATTTAGATAAACTATAAATTATAAATTTAAGGCTAAATTATAAGAAATATCTTTAAACTTTGTGTTTTGTGTCAAAAATATCTCCAAAGTTTCAAAAGCTTCATAAATACCCTAAAAGTTTTAAAAAGAATTCAAAATTACTCTTATCGTTAGTTTTGGATGGAAATCGTTAGTATGTTATTTAAAAATATCTCAAAATTTTTAATAGTATCAAAATACCTATAAACTTAAAAAGGTTTTTAAAAATACCATAATCATTGATATATATATAGTAGTCATTAATACCTCGTTGTAAAAATAACTTTAAAATTAAAAAAAAATACAAAAAAGTTTTGAAATGCTACATGGTTAGTATAATGATCAACTTATTTGAAGTTTTCTTGAGTTAAAAAAACAACTAGTTTTAGAACAAATTATATACATATCCTCATTTTTTTTTCATATAGATACTCTTATTTTTCTCCACTTGTCCAATTCTTACATCATTTTTCTCACCAACTAAAATATAACCAATCCAATAAAATCCCAAAAAATTGCAAAATCAAAATCCACCCTCAAAACATACCAAAAACATACATAGCTAAATACAATATATATATATATATATATATATATATTATCACACTCAATTACTAATATACGATCTTGATAAAACATTTAAGTCCTAAAGTCTCTTTGTGCTCCCGTTATTATTGTTTCAGTCTATGTACCTTAATTAAAATGTACATATTTATTTATTTATGGGTAAACAAATGTCAATAGATAACAAAAAGTTGAGTAAAATGATAACGAAGAAGAGAGTGGAGAAAAAAAAGGAAATAGAGAAGTAAGAGTGAGAAGATATCAACACTTGTTGTCCATGCACTAAGAGTAAAGTATAGTTTTGAATTATTAAGGCTTTATTTGGTAACCATTTTGTTTTTTATTTTTATTTTTTTTAAAATTAAGTCTACGAACACTATTTCCATCTCCAAATTTCTTACTTTGTAATATACTTTTCACCAATGGTTTAAAAAACCAACTCAGATTTTGACAACTAAAAAAGTAGCTTGTTTTTTAAATTTGACTAAGAATTAAACAAAAAATCAAATGGTTACCAAACGAGACTTAAATAAACATTTTATAATTTCTAAACAAGTTAATATTTCTATTGTATATGTTATATTTACGTTAATAGTATTTTGTTGCTCATTTTTTTTATGTTTCATAAATTTTTTACAATGTTATAGAAATATCTATTCAATCGTCAATCTATATTAAATCTATAAAAATGGGGAATTTTCATCCAAATTTAATACTAACATTTAAAAATATATCTGCGTTTTTTTTTTTGGCAGCAGTAATTTTTATTTTATTTTTATTTTTTTGAAGGAATTTTTACTCACCGTTGAAGAAGGAAAATGGGGAAGAGAATCTATAACCTAATCTATATCATACCTGAAAGCCACATCAAATCTTCGTTGGGTGGGCCACTTTGATTTGAAAGTTGAATTGTCCTTAGAATTGACCCTTTTTTTGTTGCAAGAAAAAGCTCCCATTTGTTATTTTTGTTATCTAATACACACATTTTATTTTTACGGATTTTTGTTCCAAAGGTTAGATTTGAAGATTTAGAGCTCTTAAGCCCAACCCTTATTTAAGAAAGAATCTATGAAATCTTGATTTTTTCTATTTTTTTATAGCACTATTTAAGCCTATGAGTTATCTTTTTTTTTTTTTTTCCTAATTTAATTTATGAAGTTCGTCAGCCAACTATCAAACACTACCTTTGGCGATCTCTGACAAACTTTTGGTCACCAATTTCGACGATCACCTCCAACTAACCTCTGATCGCTACTTCTATGCAGACTCCTATCAGCAAACTTCTGACCGCCAACTCCAGCGACCGCTGTCGGCCAATCTCTAACTGCCACTTCTCATAACTCCACTAGCAAACTTTTCGCTACCAAATCCGATAACCGTCACGAAACCAAACAAATTTGTAAAACATTTTTAAGAAATTTTTAAATAAAATTGAAATTTTGAAAAATATTTTTTTATATTATTCCAAGCAGTCCATGATATTTACTAAAATACACTTTCTTTTTCTTCTCATTCTTTTTTCTTTTGGAGTTTTTTAAAATTATTATTATTTTTAATTCTCTCTCACTTTCTTTATTTAAAATAAATGTTTTATTTGTTTTAGGAGATTTTGTTTATTTTCTTCTATTTTGACTAGATCACTTATCTATTGAGATTTCATGTATATGTCAAATATCTTGGTAATATAATAAAAATGTAAATATATATTGAATATATTGTTTGGTGTAAGATGATATATTGTACAAATCATACGATTCACACACTTATCAAATATACACTGATTTATTTCTAGCAAGTTTAAATATAGAGTGCTATATATATCAAATATAGCTTCTTTTCTCCTTCAAAACTTTTGGTTAATTCTTGCTTCATTTATGAGGATAACAATTTTCGAATTTTTGAGAAACTTTTCTTACTTGTATAGGTTCTAAAAATAAAACTATTTTGAAAATTTTATAACCACAAAAAAAAAACTTCTCTTATATGCTTTTTTTTTTAATTTTATTATTATTATTATTATTATTATTATTGAGCAGTAAGAGGGTTGGAAAAGTAAATTAGGCCATATTTTTATGTAGAATAATAACCCATTAAACTATAATTGTGTAATTAGGTATGTTTATTTAGACCATAGAGAACCCTAATTTAATTTAATAAAATTTTCACTTTTTTTTTGGTTAAGAATCATTTTTAAAATGCAAAGAATTAAAATGTTGAAAATAACTTAGCGTCAAATAAAAAATAAAACTCAAATTTTATGATTTTTTTTATTACTCAAGTCTAATTTGATTAAAAATTTTATAATTTTTCAATAATTGAATTTAACATTAAAATACTAATTAATTTTCATTTCAGCAATGTCAGTGAATTGGAAATTCTTTTGAATACAAAGATCTAAATTACAGACCTCTTGATCGCTAAAACATATTTCATACCCATTTTTTTTTTATTAGAATAGTGAAGTACTTTAGGTTAAAATATATATATATATATTTTTACCTTAAACTTAACCAATGGTATCAATTTCTACTGTAAACTTTTAATTTCATCAATTTAACATCAAACTTGAATAGATATATTAATATACACTCTAAATAAGATTTGATTTCGATTCTAATGGTTTCCATCGCACGCTTAAAAGTCATGTCGCTCTATGATAGGTATTTAAAAAAAGAAATCTCAAGAAAATTACTATATGTTTTTTTCAATTTTGAAGCGGATCATACATGATTCATCAACTGTTCATAGAAAGAAAACTTATTTCCACAAATTTTTTTCTTCAATCGAGTACCCCATTTTTAAAATTAGTTATTACGATTTTGTATTTGATAGTGATTCATGAATTTTAAAACTTTGAAAGTTTAAATACTAAATTTGTAGTTTAAAAAATTCGAAGACCAAATAAATAAAAACTTTGAGAAACAATTTATAATTTTCTCAAATTTATAATTTAACAATGGAAAATCATAATTGAATCCTTGAGCGAATTTCTTTCAAACTCATAACTTTCCACAAAATTTCAATTTTAGTGTCATCTTTTTCTTGGAATAATTTAGATCTTTCTCTAATAACCTATCAGTTTTATAGCATACCTTTTTATTTTTTATTTTTTTTAATTTTATTTTAAATCAATACATCACATGAACAAGAAAATATTTTTTAAACCATTAGGAGTGGGACCCTGGTAGGCATTTGATTTCAAATTTTTGTATCCAACATTGACTCAAAGACCCAGCACACCTTGACTCTTTGATTTGAAAGTTGAATTTCTTATCTTAGAAATTTTGTTAAATCAACATTCTTTTTTTTTTCCTAAATTTTCATGGAAGTAGAAATTTAATCGTAAAACTTTAATAGATAATAATTTAATCCTTGTATTTTTAAACTTATAACTATAAGATTTATTGGCAATGAGAGAATGAATAGAATTGTCTACTAATTTTAATTTTAAAATCTTAATTAATATACATGTGACAACTAAACTTGAATTTTAATTTAAGAAAATGACATCAAACAACCAATTCAAATTAACAACTAATATCACAATGATGCAAAACAACAAAGTAATCCTAACAAACAATCTAAAAATTAGAAAAGAAATTAAGTGTAACAATAAAAGGAGTTTAGGGAAAAGAAGACACCAAAATTTATAGTGGTTCGACAATATGTCTGCGACCACTCTCCAAGATTCCTTCTTAGTTATTTTATTGAGAAAAGTAAAGTGGGAACAAAACCAACACAACCATCTTTTTCTTCACCTTAAAGAGAAATCTAGATCATTTTTATTGGTTCAAAATCTAAACAATTTCTTTTTCTCATGACAGTGTATCCACATCTTAATGCAAAATCCAATGAGAAATTAAAATAAAAAGAATCACCTCTACCTAGGTAAAATATACTAGTTCAGCTCTATGACATGTCAACAAGTTTTTCTCACAAAATTGCACTTATAAAATTGAAGAGAATGAGAGGAATAAGAAATTTTGGGCATTTGGAGGATGAAAAAAAAAAAAAAGGATGATTAAAGTCTGAAAAATTTCGTTGATTTGTCAATAAGATAGCTAGAAGGATGTAGGATGATTTATAATAAAACAAAAATGAAGGGTTTAACCTCAACCATTGAATCTAGGGTAAAATGTTTAAGAATGCGACCAAAATCCTACATCGATTAAATAAGTGGATGATCATGAATTTATAAGGGAGGACAACTATCTCCAATGATATGAGACCTTTCAAGATGAAACCAAAAGTAAAGCCATGAAGGTTTATGCCCAAAGTGACAACATCATATTATTGTAGAGATAATTAAAAGGTCGTTGTCCATATCAAAGTGATGGTTGGTTGAGATTAAATGGGGAGAGAAAATAATTTTGAAACAAAAATTGGGGATGGAATATGGAGGGGATTCACGTTTTCCCACCTTTTTTTTAATTCATAAATTTGAAATGTCACATTGTGCAATCTAATGTCATCACACTTTTCTCCTTTTTTTTTTATCTCTCTTCAACAACACACCACATGCCATTTTAAGGTTGGTCCATTTTTGCCACGTTACTATCATGTCATTGACTACATCAAAATTGTGTTCAATATTCTTTTATTCATATCTTTGTCAATTGAACTCCGATTTGAACAATTTAAGATGTATTGAAATTATCTTTTTGAGCTCTACAAAATAAATACTTTGAAACACAAAAAATCATTAATACAACAACTTGAATTTGTTATCATCACTATACTTAGTTTGATTGAAATTCTAAAACTAACCGTAACAATTTAGCCCCTTGACTTTAATAAGTACATTTAGTCACTTTAATTTAAATTTTGTAATGATTTAGTTCAAAAAATTTCATCAAAATTAAGTGTCAATTTTTATTACGTAATGACTTTGTTGTTAGGTTGTATATCCTAAAACTGGTAGTTTGTAAAATTAAACATACTCTATTTGCAACTATTTGCAATAAAGATGTTATTGAGATTTATTCAATAAAACTATTACTGAATATGTGAATTGCACTTGTAAAGCCTAAATTCAATAAACTAACGAACCCCTGGTATAATATGAATACTTAAACCTTATGTGGAGACATACAAGGGGATCAAGTTTGGGTATATACCCAAAACGGTTTATAAGTATAAGGATAAGGTTGGGTATCTTATCCTACAGACACTATGGATGCGACCTGCTTTGTATTTGAAACAAACGATATGAACTTGAAATCGTTCATGTGGAGACATGCGAGTGGAGGAATCCTATGCAAAAGATGTTTGCATAAGACTGGACCACAAAATAGTTACTTTTTCTTTATAACTACCATTTACTGTTAAAACTGACTATTTCAAACTAATGACCTAAGGTAACTCGATCTCAATCTTGAGTTAGCTATGAACTCATATTTCTTTGAGATTATCCTTTAATCTGCATAGGTGAAAGTGACTCAACAGCGCCGCTCAATAAGCCTCCCATTTTAGGGGTAAGACCGGATAGATAGCTGGAGACATAGTCTTGCAAGATGGAATGCACTCCTACTCGTTTTAGAAATTGTAGATAGTGTTGGGTTTTATGCCCTAAAACTCGTAGATAGTAAATATTATTAATTGACCATCATCAATAAAGAATTTAAATGTTAAAACAATAAATGTTATTATTCGTATTGTTGTCTAATTTGTCTTAATAACCCTAAATCCAATACACTAACATCCAAAGATACCTTATGAGTCTTGAACTGTATGTAGAGACATACGGTGATCAATGTTCAAGATTTAGCCTAAAGGGCCTATAGTATAGGGATAAGGTTGGGTACCTTATCCTAGTAATAATATAGATATGACTCACTTTGTATTCGATATAAACGTAATGATCCAACGTGTTCGTATAGATGACACACGATTGAGGAGTATCCTATTTAAAGAGTTTGCATAAGATTGGATCACAAAATAGTAACCACTAGATGTAACACTATTAACTAGTTTGGTTCCTATTTCAATAGGATGACCTAGACGACTTAGTCTTAATCCTGAATATATTATGAACTCATGTTCACGAGGGATTGTCCTTTGATTTGTATGGGTGAGGGTCGCCATATCGCCGACCCAATAAGCCTACCATTTTGGGGACGAGACTGAGGAGGGAGCTGGGAACATAATAATACACGATGTAATTCACACCTTCCCTCTTTGAGGGTAAGTAGATGAATGTTCCCTTAAGTGGTGTCTCTAGGACTTGAACAAAGAGCCCTGCCCTCTCATTAGCCCAAGAAGGGTTTCTGTTTATTGGTTGGACTATAAACAAGTAGTTCATTATAGAAACATCAGTACTTAAGGAGTCAGAGATAACTCAAGGGTAAAACGGTAATTTGACTCAGTTGGAGTTACGAACACTCATGAAGGATTAACTCGCTGTTATTGGTCTATATCTGTGGATACATAAATATATCTGTAGTGAGAATAGTGCAGTTGTGGGTCTTTAGTGGAGTGTACCCACAGTTAATGAATATTGATTAACTTGGTTAAAGAGTTCGACTAATTAATCTCATTTCATTGGAGCTTCTGATCTACAAGTCCACCAGGTCCCCTTGTTAGCTCGCTGGAGGATACTTAAAAAGGATAATTTGAATTGTTCAAATTAATTTGAAGAAACTATATATTAATATGATTAATATATAATTAATTATGGATATGATCTATAACTAAATTGGAGAAGTAATATTTGAATAAGATTAGAAATTATTTAATTCAAGTGAATTAGATTCACAATGAAATAATTATAGAGATGTTTTGCATGTATACATGAGATGTATATGATAATTAAATTTTACATTAAATGGGTTTAATGTATAAATGATTATTTAATTATTATGTAAATTAAAAATTAAATGTCTTATTTAATTGTACAAATTAATTAAGTGTTATCTAATTAAATGGACTAATTAATTAAATAGATGTTATTTAATTAATTATAGAAAAAGAAAATATATGGGAAATATTCTTAGTTCTTCCTCCCTATGGCCCTTCGCAAGATACACATTCTACAATTTGGCATTGCAAAGAAACTCCGACAATACACAACTTCTTAGTGTTATTGTGCAGAATTTTCTTTAGGCCAAATCCTCTCAATTCTCCAAAACACTTTTCTCCTCTCCCTCCCAATAGTTGGTACCACCTATCCCTTTATTGGAATCCCAGAGAATAACGAGGTTTCTCTCATAGTAGTGTTTTTTATCAATCAAGGAGTTGTTCGTGATCAAGACCATTTGAAGATCTGTTCGTTGAAATCTTAGAGAGGCTTGTTCTTGGCGCTAGGGAATCTATAAAAGTAAGAACCGTTATAACCTTTTTCTCTAGAAGCATGCTAGTTTACGTGTTTATCTATTCCGTCTAGTATAACGATTATGTTTATTGTAAAAAATTGAATCGTAGGATGCAAGGCTGTCTCACACAAGAATGTTTCCACTGCAACGGGATCCGATCCCGGTCCCTTCAATTGGTATCAAAAACAATTCCTTGCATCCACGTTCTTCATACTTTTTGAAAAAAATTGTTTAGAGGTGGGTTTAATATTCTGCATTATGAAAGATTTGAATATTGATTAGCAAAATTGGATGTTTTCAATTTTGACCTTTGATTACTTTTTAATTCGATTAAATTGTAAGGGCTCGTTGTATTTTTGGGCATTGTAATTTAAGCTTCGAATCTTTAAGTCCGTATTGATCGAAAAAGCAAGCATTGTTGATGAGATTGGGATCAAACGGAGGTGTTTGGGGAAAGTTCGGAACAAAAAATGAGCAGATTGGAAGCAATTTGCCGTGCAGCATTGCAACGCTGCAAACCAGAGGCGTTGGGTTGTAGTTGCAGCGTTGCAACACGGCTTACAACGTTGCAACGCTTTGGCTTTTGACGGAATATGTTGCGGCGCGCACGGACGTCTTTTAGCAGCTGGTTTTTTGACCTAATTCATTTGTAATTTAATTTATGTCTTAATTAATTAAATTAATATAATGATTATATTAATTTAATCAATTAATTTTCTTTTAGGGTGCCAAAATCGGTCCAATTTTTGCTATTTAATTTAATTATACATTGGAGGTATATTTTAAATTATTTATTTTTGAATTCTTAATACATATTGTATGTCATATAGACTCAAAATACTCACCTTAGATTAAAAATGTACATGCATCATGATTAAATATAAAGAGTTATATTTTTAGATGCATGATTAAATTAGCAAGCTCATGCATCATAATATAAGAGTTATGTTAGTGATGTAGCCTAAACATGTCCATGCATCATACTATATATGAAAATTGTTCTAATAAATAGTGAAATGATGTATGCGAATGCTTGATGTGATTATAGATTTAATTCATTAATTTATAAACAGTTATAGTATTAATGAAATCGATTAATTTCTATAATCTAGATTTGCATACAAGCATAGGTAAAATTATTTTTTAAATTGTTTAAAATTGACTTATGTTATTTTTAATGGGATTAGGAATAGTTTAATCTTTTTAATTTGTTTTAAAGGAATAAATGAAATTCAATAAAAGATTAAATTTATAAAACAATTGCCCATAAAGGACCTTTGTCTAAGGGAGGTTCTGTCTAGGAAGGGGTATTTAAGCTGACGAAAATGGAAAACCTCTTCTTGAAACCGACTTGAAAGGTGAATTGGGAAAATAATTTATAAGCATGCAATAACTTACTGATTTTATTAAAAGAGTTTAATAAATGAAATCAAATATTGTTAAATTATTCAATATAAATGTTATATTGAAGCAGATTTAAAAGAACTTATTTAAATTCATCAACTGGATTTTTAACTAAGTATAATAAAATCCTAATAAAATATTAGAATGCTTTAGTTGGAGGATATTGGTATATATGGTATATCAACTCTCACGTCCCCAAGAGTTCACATCGTGAGATTTATGCTCGACTTCGTGTCGCCTTGGGAGCAATCTCCCTTCGGAGAGTGTTTGCATGGGTCAATAACAAGGTGAATAGGGAAAGTGTTCATAGTAAGTGGGAGAGAGACGCATGTCAACATATCCCACACTCTCCACCATTAGGTTGCACCATGAGATTCCTATGGTTCACTTGTGTGTTGTCATAAAGCGACCATCCCTTTGGAGAGCCTCATCATAGGGATCTAAATAATGCAAACTCCAGCAATGAATAAGGTTTCTTAGGTTAATCTTCAACAAGTTTCTTTCCCTTCGGTAGCATGTTGAAGCATACCTCTGAGATCCGAAAATGGGAGGGTCACACTTACGGGATGAATTAAGATCAGTTAATAAATTCTTAACTGAAACAACGATAGCTAAAAACTACAGGAACAAGAGTTATTCTGGTATTAGTGATTGACTGAGATTGTCTCAATTCAGAGGAGGAGTGGTTGATCACTCTTCGATGGTTGTTGCTCTAAACCTTTGAAGTATCGTTATAAAGACTAAAATCAATAGTTTAATTAGGATTCTTTAATTAAATGTGTTTTTACTAAATTGATTGGATAATTAAGTAATGGGTTATGACAAAGATAACTAATAAGGTCAACTGATTGTTATATATTTCACCATGTCTTCCAAAATCATATCTTTGCTTAAAAATGAGAAATTAGCAGGTGAAAACTATGCGACGTGGAAATCTAACCTGAATATGATTCTGGTTATTGATGATCTGTGATTTGTCTTTATAGAGGAATGTTCTCTAGTCTCCGCTCGAAATGCATCTTAAATGTTGAAGAATGCTTATGACCGTTGAACGAAGGCCAATGATAAGACCCGTGTCTACATCTTGGCAAGTTTGTTTGACATTCTTACCAAGAAGCATGAGGCCACAATGTCTGCACGTCACATCATGGAGTCCCTCTAGGAGATTTTTGGACAACCATCCTTTCATACCTGACACGAAGCTCTCAAGCACATTTATAATGTGCGCATGAAAGAGAGCCAATTAGTAAGAGACCATGTTCTCGAACTAATGGTCCATTTCAATGTTGTCGAGATGAACGGTGCGATAATAGATAGAGTCAGGTGTCCTTTATTTTGGAATCTCTTCGGAAGAGTTTTCTTCAGTTCTACAGTAATACGGTAATGAATAAAATACAGTATAACTTGACTACCCTTCTGAACGAGTTACAGACTTTTCAGTCTCTTATGAAAGATAAGGGACCAGTAGAAGGAGAGGCAAATGTTGCCCATTCCAAAAAGTTCTACAAGGGTTCATTCTCTGGAACTAAGTCCATTCCTTCAACTTCTAGTACTAAGAAGATCCAGAAAAATAAAGGAAGAAAGGGAAAGTCTCCTACTGCTGGCAAACGCAAGGGCAAGGGCAAAGCTAATGCTGACAAGGGTAAATGCTTCCACTATAAAGTGGATGATCATTGGAAATGCAATTGCTTCAAGTACCTTGCTGAGAAGAAGAAAGAGAAGGAAGGTAAATATGATTTACTAGTTTTGGAAACTTGTTTAGTGGCAAATGACCATGATGTCGGATACTTGATTCAGAAGCTACTAATATTATTTGTTCTTTTTTACAGAGAATTATTTCCTTTCAGCAACTAGAAGAGGGTGAAATGACGCTCAAGGTTGGGATGGGCCCACCATTTCAGCTCGTTCAATGTGAGCTGCTAAGTTGTCTTTTGAAAATAGATTTTCGTTTTTAAAAAAACTTATACATTGTTCCCAAGATGAAGACCAACCTTGTTTCTATTTCCTATTTAATTGAACAATTATACTCTGTATCTTTTAATTCAAATGAAATGTTCATTTTGAAAAATGGTGTGATTATTTGTTTAGCCAAACTAGAAGACAACTTATATATGTTAAGACCAACTGAATCAAAAGCACTTTTAAATCATGACATGTTTAAAACTGCTAATACTCAAAGTAAAAGGCATAGAATTTCTCCAATTATCCTACCTTTGCATTTGAGATTAGGTCATATAAATCTTGATAGGATCAGGAGATTGGTAAAGAATGGGCTTTTAAACAAGTTAGAAGATGACTCATTACCTCCATGTGAATTCTATCTCGAAGGAAAAATGACCAAAAGACCTTTTACTGAAAAAGGTTATAGAGTCAAAGAGACCTTAGAGCTCATACATTTAGATCTTTGTGGTCCGATAAATGTAAAGTCTAGAGGAAGGTACAAATATTTCATCTCTTTTATAGATGATTATTCAAGGTATGGTTACTTATACCTAATAGAACATAAGTCTGAAACCTTTGAAAAGTTCAAAGTGTACAGGGCTGAAGTTGAAAACCTATTAGGTAAAACCATTAAAACACTTCGATCTGATCAGGGTGAAGAGTACATGGATTTAGAATTATAGAACTATTTGATAAAACATGGAATTCAATCCCAACTCTCAGCACCTGGTACACCTTAGCAAAACGGTGTATCAGAAAGGAGAAATAGAACCTTATTAGATATGGTTCATTCTATGATAAGCTATGCTCAATTGTCTTACTCGTTTTTGGGGTATGCAGTGGAGACTGCAGTTCACATCTTAAATAATGTTCCTTCGAAAAGTATTTCTGAAACACCATTCGAGTTACCCTAAGGAAACAAGATATGGTCTGTTCTTTGACCCTCAAGAAAAATAAAGTGTTTGTATCGACAAACGCTACATCTTTTAGAAGAAGACCACATGAGGGATCATAAACCACATAACAAAGTAGTATTAAATGAAGTTACTGAAGAATCAATAAGGGTTGTTGATTAAACTGGTCCTTTATCAAGAGTTAATGAAGGAGCCAATACTTCAGGTTAGCCTTGTCCTTCTCAATCGTTAGACACCTCAAGAAGTTGAGGATATGGGACGTATTCCCTATGCTTCAGTTGTGAGCAGCTTAACGTATGTTATTCTTTACACTAGGCCAGACATTTTTCATGCAGTAGGAATTGTCAGTAGGTACCAGTCCAATCCGGGGTTAGACCACTGGACAACAGTTAAAAACATCCTCAAGTATCTTAGGAGAATGAGAGACTACTAGCTGGTGTATAGAGCTAAGGATTTGATTCTTACAGGATACACAGACTCTAATTTCCAAACTGACAAGAATTTTAAGAAATCCACGCCAGGATCAGTGTTTACCCTAAACGGGGAGCTATAGTGTGGTGTAGTACTAAGTAAGGATGTATTGCAAATTCCATTATGAAATTTAACTATGTGGTTGCTTGTGAAGAAAAAAAGAAATAAGTTTGGCTTAGAAAGTTCTTAAGTGATTTGAAAGTGGTTCCAAATATAAACTTGTCCATCACTTTAGACTGTGACAACAGTAAGGCAGTAGCCATTGCTGATTTATTTACGAAGGCTATCTCTCGGCTAAAGTGTACGAGGGTCATCTAGATAGTCTAGGTCTACAAGACATGTAAATTGGATAATCTAGGGTAAGTGGGAGATGTGTAATGAGTATATAGATGCCCTAGTTTATTATATTTATTTACAATAATCCCGCCTTTTGGATTGTGTACAACCCACTAACTAGAGTTTTAGTTCAAGTAGGAGTTTGTTGGGTTTTCTGTCCTAAAATTCGTAGATAGTAAATGTTATTAATTGACCGTCATCAATAAAGTGTTATAGGTATTAAATCAATAAATGTTATTGTTTGTTTTATTGTCTATTTTGTCTTAACCCTAAATCCAATAAACTAACATCCAAGGTTGCCTTATGAGTCTTTAACTATATGTGGAGATATACGAGAGTCAATGTTTAAGATACAATCTAAAGGGTCTATAGTATAAGGACAAGGTTGGGTACCTTATCCTGGTAACACTGTGGATATGGTCCACTTTGTATTTGATGCAAATGTAATGATCCAATGCATTTGTGTATTCGTGTAGGTGACACGTGAATGGGGTTATCCTATGAAATGAGTTTGCATAAGACTAGTCTGCAAAGTAGAAACCACTAGATGCAACACTATTGACTAGTTTGGTTTCTATTTGAATACGATGAGCTAGGTGACTTAGTCTTAATCCTAAGTATATTATGAACTCAAGTTCACAAAGGACTGTCCTTTGATTTGCATGGTGAGGATGGCTAGATCTTCGACCCAATATGCCTACCATTTTAAGGACAGGACTGAATGTGGAGCTAGAAACATAACTATACAGGATGAAATTCACTTCTTCCCTTCTTGAGGGTAAATATATGAATTTTCCCTTAAGTGGTGTATCCGGGACTTAAACAAAGGGTCCTACCCTCTCATCGACTTGAGAGGGATTTTCTATTTATTGGTTGGACCATAAACAGGTTATTCATTAGAGGAGCACTAGTACTTAAGGAGCCAGAGGTAACCCAAGAGTAAAATAGTAATTTAACCCAATTGGAGTTGCGAATACTCATGAAGGATTAACTTTATGGATTAGAAGCATATCTATATTTTATAAAGTATTATAAAATGAATTAGACATTTAAAATCTATAATAAAGATGCATACTCACCTAGGGTTTTCAAATAACAACTTGTTTTAAGTAGTTAAAATAGGCCATTATCTTGTAAAACTTTGGTTACAAACTCACCCGGGCTAAAATCCTATCTAAGGCTGAAGGTACTTAAGTTGACTGTTTACGGAACACTTATTACCTAGGGATTTTCGTTGATTTTTTAGTATTGTTAACCCAGCTTTATGAGCATGCGTGAGCAATATGAGGTAATAAAATAATTTATCACTTAGGCAACGTAGGTTAAATCCAAATATAAATGTTATTCTTGGATAATCAACTAAACTTAGATTGTTTATTAGTTAGAACATACCTAAGTAAATATTTATCCAAAATAATTAAAACACTTTAGTGGGAGATTAATAATATATACGATATATTGTTCTTAGCTCTCACGTCCCTAAGAGTTCACATAGTGAAATTTATGCTTGGCTTCATGTCACCTTGGAAGTGAGATTCGGAAAGCGTTTGCATGGGTCAATTGTAAGATGAATAGGGGAAGTAGTTCATAGTAAGTGGGTGAAGGAAGTGTGTCAACATATCCAACGGTCTCTTTCATTAGTTTGAACCTTGAGATTCCTATGTTGCGCATGCTTGTCGTTTTTAGACAATATAAGCTAATCATTTTATGGTAGGTATCCCTTCGGAGGGGTGTAAAATGGGATTCGGAACAACTTAAACTTCAAAAATAGATAAGATCTCTTAGGTCCATTCTCAACCTTGACTCTCCAATTCGGAAGCATTATTGGGGTCGACCTCTGAGGTATGAAAATGAAGGGTTACACTTATAAGAGTTACTAAGAGTTAATAAATTCTTGACAAAAAATGGTAACTAAATGACGATAGGAATTAGAGTTATTCTAGAGTTAGTATTTAGTCAAGAATGTCTTACTTCAATGAAGAAGTATTTGACTGCCCCTCGGTAGCATCTATTCTGGCTCATTAAAGTATTGTTGCAAATAAATAATGAAATTTGGGTATATTATTATTTTTGCTAAAATTTGATTGGGTTTAAAAGCAATTTACTGATTAGAATTCGTTTATCTTTCAGCATGTCGAATTCTTTTAAATTACTCGCTTTCGATAAATTTAATGGTATTAATTTTTCAACATGGAAATCAAATATAAGCACAATACTAGTAATAGGTTTAACGTTTGTTTTAACAGAGAAATGTCCTCTTTCTCCCAGCTCATCTACAAACCAAAGAGTTTGAAATGCATATGACAGATGGATTAGGGCAAATCAAAAGGGTCGAATTCATATCTTAGAAAATATATCTGATATACTAGCTAAGAAATTCTAGAATATGGTTTTTATTAAAGAAATCATAGATTCCTTACAAACGTTGTTTAGACAAGCTGTTAGGAATGATATTCTCGAAGAAGTTTATAACTATGACAAAAAGGATAGAAACTCTGTTAATGAACATGTTCTGGATATGCTAAAAGTAATATACACAAATGTTATAGATGAGGAAACTAAGAAAGCCCAACAAAGTAAATGTGATTTACTTGTCAGTAACACATGTTTAATGAAAAATGATAAATTAATCTGAATATTAGATTCAGGTGCCACTAATCATATTTACACTTTCGCTTAGGAAACTAGTTCCTGGAGATAGCTTGCAGAAGGTGACACAACCTTTAAGGTAGGGACCAAAAAGGTTTGTCTCAAGTAAAACAGTGGGAGATATAAAGTTATTTATTGAAGATATATTCATTTTACTTGAAAATGTTTATTACATTCCTGCCATGAAGAGGAATTTGATATTTATCTCATGTTTGCTAGAACAAAAGTATAAAGTCTCTTTTGAAGTTAATAAAGTGTTCATTATTTCAAAAGCTATTAAAATATGTTCTGCAAAACTTGAAAATAACTTATATGTGTTAAAACAAACTGAGGTAAAAGTGGTTTTGAATATAGAGATGTTTAAAACAACAGAAACTCAGAATAAGAAATGAAAAATTTCTCCTAACGCTTATTTTTGGCACTTAAGACGAAGCCACATTAATCTCAATAAGATTGGAAAAATGGTTAAGAGTGGACTCTTAAATCAGTTAGAAGACAACTCTCTACCATCATGTGAATCTTTTCTTGAGGGTAAAATGACCAAAAGATCTTTTACGGGAAAAGGTCTTAGAGCCAAATAACCTTTAGAGCTCATACACTTCTGTGGTTCAATGAATGTTAATGCACAAGGAGGGTACGAATATTTCGTTAGCTTTATTGATCATTATTCTAGATATGACTATATTTACCTAATGCATCATAAGTTCGCAACCCTTGAAAATTTCAAGGAATATAAGGCAGAGGTTGAGAACCAAATAGGTAAAAAAATTAAAACACTTTCATCAGATCGAGGTGGAGAGTATATGGACCTAAAATTCTAGGACTACTTGGTAAAACACAGAATTTAGTCTCAACTCACATCACTTTGTACACCTCAACAGAATGAGATAGTGGAAAGGAGAAATAGAATCTTGTTGGACATGGTTCGTTCAATGATGAGTTATGCTCAGTTGCCTAATTCTTTTTGGGGACATGCAGTAGAGACTGCTGTGTATATTTTGAATATGGTTCCCTCAAAAAGTATTTCAGAAACACCTTATGTGTTATAGAGAGGATGTAAAAGTAGTTTACATCACTTCAAAATTTGGGAATGCCCAGAACATGTGTTGGTGCAAAATCCAAAGAAATTAGAACGACGCTCAAAAGTATGTATATTTGTAGGATACCCCAAAAAGGCAAAAGGTGATCTATTTTATGATCCTCAAGAAGATAAAGTATTTGTATCGACAAATGCAACCTTCTTAGAGGAAGATCACATAAAGAATTATCAACCTCGCAGTAAGCTAGTATTAAATGAAATCTCCACAGAAGCTACAAACAAATCAACAAGGGTTATTGATCAAGTTGGTCCTTCAACAAGAGTTGTTGATGAAACTGGTACTACACATCTTTCTCAATAGTTGAGAGTGCCTCGATGTAGTGGGAGAGTTGTTCAATAGCCTAACTGTTACATGAGTTTGACAGAAACTTAGGTCATCATACCTGATGATGGCTGAGAGGATCCATTGACCTTTAAACAGGCAATGAAATATGTGGATAGAAACCAATGGATAAAAGCCATGGACCACAAAATGGAGTCTATGCACTAGTCTAGGAACTTATAGATCAATAAAAAAGGGTCAAATCTATTGGTTGCAAATGGATCTACAAGAGAAAGCGGGACCAAGCTGGTAAGATACAAAACTACAAAACTAGACTCGTGGCAAAAGGGTTTACCCAAAGAGAGGGGGTGAACTATGAAGAAACATTTTCTCTAGCTGCTATGATCAAATCATTTAGAATACTCTTATCCATTACTATCTTTTATGACTATGAAATATGGAAAATGGATGTCAAGACAGCCTTTCTGAACGGCTATCTTGAAAAGAGTATCTATATGTCTCAATTAGAGGGGTTTATAGAACAGGGTCAAGAGCAAAAGGTTTGCAATGTTAAAAGATCCATTTATGAGTTGAAACAAGCATCTCGATCCTGGAATATGTGATTGGACACTGCGATTAAATCTTATGGCTTTAAACAGAACGTTGATGAACCTTATGTTTACAAGAAGATTGTCAACAAGACTGTAGCTTTTCTAGGTTATATGTTGATGATATTCTACTCACTAGAAATAAAGTAGAATTCCTGGCTGACGTTAAGAAATGACTGGCTTCGTAATTCCAAATGAAGGATTTAGAAGATGCACAGTATGTTCTTAGAATCTAAATAGTTTGGAATCGCAAGAATAGAACGCTAGCATTATCTCAGACATATTATATAGACAAGATGTTATCTAGGTATAAAATGAACAATCCCAAGAGAGGTTTGTTACCTTTTAAGCATGGAATTCATTTGTCTAAAGAAAAAATGTCCTAAGACACCTCAAGAAGTTGAGGTTATGAAACGAATTCCCTATGCATCAACTGTTGGAAGTTTTGATGTATATCATGTTGTGTACACGCTCAAACATATATTATGCAGTTGGAATAGTTAGCAGATATCAGTCCAATCCAGGATATGATCATTGGACTATCGTTAAAAACAATCTTAAGTATCTTCAGAGAATGAGAGACTACATGCTCGTGTATGATGATAAGGATCTTATCCTTACTGGATACACTTATTTTGATTTTTAGAGCGATGTGAATTCTAGGAAATCAACTTTGGGATTGGTATTCACTCTAAATGGAAGAGCTATAGTATGGAGGAGTATAAAAAAAATTTGTATTGTTGACTCCACCATGGAACAGAGTGTGTAGTTGCATGTGAAGCAGCCAAGGAAGCAGTGTGGCTTAGAAAATTCTTGATCGATTTGGAAGTAGTTCCAAATATACATCTACCGATCACCCTCTATTGTGATAATAATGGAGCAGTTGCAAACTCAAAAGAACCAAGAAGCCATAAATGCGGGAAACACATCGAGCGCAATACCATCTCATCAGGGAGATCGTACATCGAGGAGATGTGATCATCATGTAGATAGCCTCAGAAGACAATTTAGCTGATCCATTTACAAAGGCCCTCACGGCTAAAGTATTTGAAGGTCACATAGTTGGAATTTTAGTCCAAGTGGGAGTTTGTTGAGTTGTATGTCCTAAAATTCGCAGTTTGTAAAATTAAACATATTTTATTTGCAATAAATATGTTATTAAGATTCATTTAATAAAACTGTTATTGAATATGTAGATTGCAATTGTAAAGCCTAAATCCAATAAACTAATGAACCTCTAGCTATAGTATGAATACTTAAACCTTATGTGAGACATAAAAGAGGATCAGGTTTGGGTATATAGCTAAAAAGGTCTATAAGTATAAACATAGGGTTGGGAACCTCCTTTAATAGATGCAGCCCACTTTGTATTTGATACAAATAATGTGATCCCGAAATCGTTCATGTGGAGACATGCGAGTGGGGACATCCTATGTAAATGATGTTTACATAAAACTAGACCACAAAATAACCACTTTTTCTTTATAACTACCGTTTACTGTTAAAACTGACTATTTCAAACTAATGACCTAAGGTAACTTGATCTCAATCCTTAGCTAACTATAAACTCCTGTTTATTCGAGATTATCTTTTAATCTGCATAGGTGAGAGTGGCTCAACAGCGTTGCTCAATAAGTCAACCATTTTAAGGGTTAAATTGGATAAATAGCTGGGGACATAGTTTTGCAAGATGGAAATCACTCATACCCGCTTGAGGGATAGTAGATAGGTTGTTTCCTTAAGTATTGACTCCTAGTCTTGAACAAAGGGGTCCCGCCCTCTCTATGACTGAGAGGGACTCGATTTATTGGTAGAACCATAAACCAATTGTTCATTAGTGGATCAATAGAGATTTAAGAAGCAAGATGTATTACAAGGGTAAAACATAATTTTGACCTAGCTATTAATACGAACAACCTGTGAAGAATTTACTTACTGATCATGATTAAATCAAGTGGACAGAAATATATTTACAGTGAAGAGAGTGCAGCTATTGGGCTTTAGTGGGGTGACCCGGTAGTCAACGAATGTCCATTAATTCGGTTTAAAGAGTTTAGCTAATTAATCTTAGATCGTTGGAGCTCATGATCTGTAGGTCCATTAGGCCCCCCTACTAGCTCAAATGGACTAAACCTTAGAATAGCATGATGAGAAAATTTGAAACATTCAAATTAGATTTAAGGGGATTATTAATTATATGTGATATAATTAACGTTTAATTATCGAATTAAACGAAATTGGAGAATTGGATAATATTTAAATATGATGAATGGGGATTCATGATTGTAGAATTGGTGGTTTTGTGATTTAATATTTGATATTAAATTAATTAATTATTTATTTAGAACTAATTATTTGAATTAGTTTTACATGAAATTTATTTTATTTTATTTTATTTAAATTAAATGGATTAATTTTAAAAATAAAATAAATTAATTTTATGAAAATCAAGAAAAATGGAAAGAAGTGGGACCCACTTCCTCCAGCTCCAACTTCGTTTAATTTGATACTTAAATGGAAGAAAGGTTCTCTCTTGTTCTTCACCAAACAACAAAATACTCTTATAAAATCTCTCTTAATTCGATCTTATTTTGGGTTCCACCACCTAATCTAAGGTTCTAGAGGATAGTAGGGAAGATCAAGTGGTTATTTACAACCTATTGGAGAAGAGATCAAGTTGGATTTTGAAGAAATTGAAGAGTTCTTCAAAGATATTTTTCTAAAACCCCTATCTCTTTAATATGACCATGCTGGCTAGATTGCTTTCGCTTATTGATTGTCCACACCAACATTTGTCATTATAATTTATAAATAAATTTTATTCATTCAGTTTATCAATCTACATGTGTAAGAAATTTCGTTAAAACATACTAATAAGTAATATTCTTCACGATAAGGATTAAATCGTTACAAATTATAAAATAAAATCATTACTTATTAAAGTTGATCATGAAATAAATTGCTATAAATTTGAAAGTACAGACTAAATCGTTACCCACTAAAGTTCAAAGATAAGAATATGTTTGGATTAACTAGAGAAAAAAATATTTTTCAAAACAATCATTTTTATTTAAGCTCTTTTGATAAAATCTAGTTAAAATACACCACAAAGTTATTTTGAATGGTTTGTCAAATATTTTATTTTATTTTATTCACAATGATTTATTTTCAAAATTAAACTTTTGAAAAGTTCATCTAAATACACGTTAAATTGTTACTTTTATGATAATTCAAAGACCAAAAAACGTTTTTTAGTCTCGAGATTATATCATTTCTACCACCTTATTTGCCTTGATGTCTATATTCGTGTTTAACGGATTAAGAGACTGGTCAAATTGTGGGCACTTTTAAATTTATTTGGAATATACATATATATATATATATATATATATATATATATATATAAAGTTATCACAAATAAGAAAAATATCAAAGTGTTTACAGAAATATTAAAAAAAAAACTATTGATAGATACATATAGACTTTAATCAGCGTCTATTAGTAATATACTTCAATTAGTTTCTATTATTGATAGATACTTATAAACTTTTATTCATCTCTATAAAAAAAATTAAAATTTTGTTATTTTATGTAAATAATTTTTTTTTATTTTTCTATTTTTGAAAAAAACAAATATATATCTTTATTAAAGTTGCGTGTCTTAAAAAAAAACGCAACACATAAAATTGCGTCTCTTCAGACTTAATGAAAAATGCCACCTAACCTAGCACAACACAATTTGTTAAATTTTATTTTATCTTGTTCTCTCTCAATTCCCCTTCAATACTATTTTTATATGAATGAAAAAAGAAGAAAATTAATTTATTTTTTAAAAAAATTAGATTTGAATATTTAGATATAATTGGAAGTTTTTCTTTTACCATATCAAGTCTAAGAAAAAAAAAATATATCTATATATACAAATTACTAAATTTGATCATCAACCTGAATTTATCGACTTTTTTATCAATTTGAATTTTGGCATTCAATTTTTAAATTAATGATGGTAGGTTAACAAAAATGAAGTAAGAAGGAATTAAATTCATGATCTAGCTCTCCTATTCGAACAAATTTTATAGGCATATTTTCAGATAATTAAAATTTTAGTAAATTTTAAATTGTTAAAATTAAAAGCTGATATAAATCTATTTTCTTTCTAGTGCTTTCTTTCAAAATTGGAAAAGAAAAAAAATCTAACAATTTTCCATTATAAATTTATAAAAGAAAAAGTAAAGAAGTTATCAAAGCAAATAAATAATTAAAATACGCATATAATAGATAGACATAATATCTAAAAATAAATTGAAAGAAAGAAATCTAAATATAAAGACAATTGTATTCAATTATCTGTTTAAAACCAAAAATCTAAATTTGCCAATAAAAAAAAACTATCTTCAGGAAGAATTTCAAAAGGGTGCACGATTTTACCTTTAAAAAAATAATAATAAAAAAACTCTAATTGTGCACTTAATTTGGTGTTTGACTTGTAAATCATAAACACTACTAAATAAATAGTTTTGAATTACTTTTAAAAATAGTAGTTATAAACACGAAGTTGAATCTGTTAAAATGAATTTAACTCAATGATAATTGATATGATCATGATCTTTTTCAAGTTCATGGACTTAAATTTATAACATTTTTGTCTCAATATTTCAAATTTAGTATTTAATTTATGTATGAACGATTTCAAAGTGTTTAAAATATGTTTATACATCGATTCTTATTGTTTAAAACATGTTTATGCATCAAATCTTACGTGTCATAGAATTCTTCAAATGTATTAACAAAATGGGCATTTATGATTTATGCATGAATACTTATTAAAAGAAATATTGGCCGAGAGTCTAAATTGATTCGCATATGAAAGTTATTAGAGCTTTAATTGATAAAATTATAAATCTCACAAAATATTTATTTAAATGAAACATATGAAGAGTAAAAATTAATATACTTACGAAAGTTTATGGTTTAATTCACACAACTCAAAAGTTTATGCTCTGTTTGATAATCCATTTCGTTTTTTGAAAACTAAGCTTATTTCCTCTTAATTTCTTATAATAATTTGTATTTTTCTTAAGTACAATAGTTGAATTATTAACCAAATTTAAAAAACAAAAACAAGTTTTTAAAAGCTACTTTTTTTTAGTTTTTAAAATTTGGTTTGGTTTTTTAAACCATTGTTAAAAAGTAGATGACAAATGAATTAAAAAAAACCAAAAATCAAATGGTTACGAAACGGTTCTTAATAATATAAATTGATATTTTTTTTTTATAAAGAAGAAATACTTGTACAAATAAAAATAAAGAGAAAAATATGTAGGTAATTTGTCCCCTTGACTAGTCAAACTCAAACATGGATTTCTGATCATTGAAATTTTATTCTGATTCTACACTTTTTCCACTTGTGTTAATATTCCCTTAGCATTTTCTCTTTTATTCTCATTCTCATTCCCATTCCGACTAAATAACATGACCAAGTACAAAAGGTGAACATATTGTTTCATATTTAATTTCATTTGGAAAGAATATTTAGGAAAACAAAACTTAAATCAAATGATAAAAATATCATGAAAAACATAATATTCCACTGCCTTTAATCTTTAAATAATATAAATAAGATGACCACCATGTTCACACAAGATTTAAAAAAAAAAGAAAAAAAGAAGATAAAATCGTATAAAGGGAACTTGGATTTGTATTAGTTTTTATAGTGAAATGCAATTTTTAATGTTTATTCTCATATTCTTTTTCTGTGGAATGTAATTTGTTTGAAAATTTTATGTACTTTTGGTGTTAGAGTTGTGCTAGTTTTAGAGCATCCCTTTTAAATTGTCATTTAATGAACTTTAGGACTTTTTTTTACTACAATAAGGAATTGAAGATTCGAACGATAGACCTTCTGATAGCTATAATATATGATAATGAACTTTGTGATAACGAAAATAGATTAGAAGATAATGCAAAAATAGTTCTAGAATCAAATACGAAAATAAAAAAAAAGGAGGAGATAATACAAATTTCTTTGTATCTGTAAATCTAGGGATAATCAATTAGCAATTAAAGACTTCTGAACAGATGAACAAGTTGTTGAGTTGTGGGAATAAAGTTCAAGTGTAAATCTCTAGATGCAAGTTTTTCTCTAACTAAATGAAAACCGATCTCCACATGCTTCGTTCTATCATAAAAAATAGGATTACAAGGAATCTGAATGGTTGGTTGATTGTCACAGGATAGTAAAGGAGCATGAGGCAGAAAAACAAACAAATCACAAGCTCAGCTTCAACAATAGCAAGATATGAAATTGCTTCTTAGACATTAGATTGCTTCTTAGACATCCAAGATAGGGAATTGCGACAAAAAAAGATAGCAAACCCGAATGTACTTCAAGGCCAAGAAAAAAAATGTAATACTTTTAAATCAGTCATATCTAACTTAACTTTCTACTTTTCAACGAGAGCATCAATATAGATGTTATCGTTATCTGTTAGTATGATATCATCAACATAGAGAAGGAGGTAAGTAAGATAGCATGGACATTTCTAACAAATAAGGAAAAATCAACATGTGAAACAATGAAACTAAAAATAAGAAGATGTCGAGTAAAAACATTCAAACCACGCACGTGGTGTTTACTTCAAACCATATAATGACTTTTTGAGTTTGCATACATGAGTAGGAAAGAACTTGTTGATGAACCCTTGAGGTTGCTGCATATAAACCTCCTCATATAACTCATTATGCAAAAAAAGGTATCTTTGACATCTAACTGCCTTAATGACCAACATAATTGAGCTGCTAAAGATAATATAATCCAAACTGTGGGTTTCTTAATAACTAATCAACACCCTCTTCTTGATGAAACCCTTTAGCAACAAGGACGACTTTGTAGCAAGCAACACCTTCCATCAGGATTTATTTTAATATGGTAAACTTGCTTACAACCCATGGCTTTCTTATGAGGAGGTGGAAGAGTTAAAGTCCAAGTCCTTAGTTTAAGTACAGCCACATATTCATCATTCATTACTCCCTGCCACTCAACACATTTAGATGCTTGTGTAAAATTTGGTTCATCACCATTTGAGGTAACAGAAGCTACAAAAGCCTTCTTTTTTAATTAGAGACCTGATTTTGATCTTGTCTGCATTGAATGAACATTAACCACTGAAGGAACATAAGTCACTAAAGTATCAGTCATAGGTTGTGGTAAAAGATCATTACTTGGGATATCAAAGGGTGAAGAAGAAGATTGAAAGATGAGTAAAGTTTCAGATAGTTGTTGAGAAGTTTGTAAGAATGCAGCTGGTAAGATTTCAGTTGATAAGGTTTCAGTTGGTGTAAGTTGAGATGTAGGGAAAATAGAAGTTGGAGAAGAAGAAGACACTTCTATTGTGACTAGAGGATTGGTTACACCAATATCAGAGGCTGAAATAAAAAGGGTATTGAAAACAACAAAATGTGATGAAGAGTTTTGAGAAGAAGACGATTACTAAAAAATGACTTTGTTCATAAAAAACAAAAGAAACCACTGTACCATTTTGCTCAAGGATATGTCTAGGGCAAGATTTTTTATGTAAGACTTCTTAAGAACTAAAGTAATTACACGACTAATATACTCTCCTCCACCATCACTTCAAAAGGTTTGAACTTTACAGAATAAAGAGGTTTCATTAAAAGGTTTAAATTGAGAAACAATAAAGAAAACATTGAACTTATAGTAAGGAAAAATATAGGTATAACTTGAGAAGTCATCAACAAAAGAAATGTAATAATGATGCATATTTATTACAATTTCAGGGGTAGGACCCCATGTCACACATCCTCCCAAGCTACCCTCTATTAACCTAAAAAAGAGATGTGAAGACGGCAGTTGCCAACTCTTTTATGACACCTACTGCCCATCTGATACTTGTAACCTGTCTCCTCGTCTTTTCATAACCTAATAAGTAAGAATATATAATATATATATATATATATTTTATATTTATTATATATATTATTATATATATATATATATATATATATATATATATATATACATCTCAAACCTAAGCCTTAGAGGTATCAAGAACTTTAGATAACAGCTGAATTGGTTTTAACACATCACAGACTTTACATACATATATACAAATCGAGGTTCACAAACTTAATTACAGACTTGGCTTTCCCCCAACTAATATATAAATGGTTACAAAATATTTCAAACTTAATATTAGACCTAAAAAACTTCTTGGTCTATCTAAAATCTTCTAGCAGTGGTGTGGTAGACTAGCAGCTATAAGCTAGGCACCAAGAATTGGGAAGCCTAGTAAGTGACTTATTTATCATAAATCAACATAAGCTCATTTTAAGTTAAGAGAACTATGTTAAATCATAAATACTCTCAGTACTTCAAGATTATTAATATGTATGCTTTAAAATTTAAGAACTTTGTAATCTTAAAACATCACATGAAAATATAAGTAAAATCCTGAAATCATAGCGTGGCTTATGAAAACCTCATCAAACATCAATATATAGCTTGTACCCTTTTCACCTTAGTTGAGGTAAAGCAAGTTGATACAATCAACGTTAGGGCGTCGATAGCTCTCATACATGCATGTAGAAATGCCCCTAAAAGGCTAAAACACCCTAATACAAGACCCAAAGTCTATATGTTTGTTAAAGTGGGCCCCAAAGACCGTCATGTATACATAGGTAATCAATTCCCTAGATATCTTCATCTCCTTGAGTATCAGGGTTCGGAATGCCTTCATCTTCTTGAGTATCGGGAATTAGGGTACATGAAAAGTTCCTTTGCAAATATATTTTGAACATATTCATTGGGCATCCATAAATAACTTAAGCATTGAAATATATAAACATAAACACAATACTTTAAATAACATATTAGGAATGTCTATTGAAATAACATGTCATTTAAAAGATAGCACATTAAATTGAAGAGAGATCCATACTTTAACATAGCTTGGAAACATTAATGCATAAAGCTCATATAGAAGAAACCCATGGTCAAACATACTTTTAAAAACATTGATACATATAGCTTATAAGAAAGAAACTCATGCTTTTAGCATACATAGGAAACATGGAAGCCTATAGCTCACAAACCCTTTTTGTACTAGAGTTAACTTATTGCAAATAACACTATTCAATGAAAGCATTTAGGTAAAGCATATTAAATTATTTGTCACTCACCATTATTGGTTAGCTCCTCAAGAGATTGTAGGCTCTTCCAACCTCTATTTAGCCTATAAAATAAATTAATAACCCTTGGTTTCTCTAGCTCACTTTGAGCTTCATAACCTCAATTGAAACACTCATGAGCCCCATTTAATTCCAAATTATCCTTAGTTTAGGGTTTTAAATCCTTTAACCCTGAATTATTTAAAATATCCTAAAACTAGCTTAAGATCCAAATTTATGCATTTCAAGGCTAACATATTCCAAAAACATCCAAATGGTCTTAAAAAATTACTTACAAACTTCAAATAACTCAAATTAGGGTCAATGGACTTGAAAAATAGTGGTTGATGCATGGTGGGGCGTTGGATGGGCGGCAAACTACGCACATGGATGTGCTTGGACGTAGGATGGGTAGCAAACCACGCCCACAGGCGTGTTTGAGCTTATAGAGGTGCACGGGTGAGCATGTCTGGGGTGCTGACGCGCACGAGATGGGCATACAGATACAGCATGCGCATGCGATAGGGCAAGGGTGGGAGGGCAGGCGCATGCGGGTGGCTTCAACCTTCAGCTGGTGGTTCTCTTGTTCCTCGACAGCAACCTACTCATATTATTTTAGCTCTAATTTCATCAATTTTTAACCAAATTACCTAAAATTTCTTCCATAAGACTTTAAATTCATGTTTACCTAACTAACCTAAAGATTTTAACTTTAAAATCCTTTGGATACTTCGAAATCAGCCTTCTTAACTCAAGTGCTCACAAACTCATAAATTTCTGAACAACCTTCAAATCTTTATCAAAAACACCTTCTTCTTGCACTCCAATTGCTTTGACAGCCTTTGAGCATCTTCCTAACACACCTCTCTGAGTTTAGGTCAAATAAAATGGAGAATGGCATGAGGGAATTGAAAATGCCAACCCACTCAAGTCGAGTTAAGGCCTTCCACTGACTGTACCTATACAACTCTAATCTCTTGTTGCTACCTCCTTCAACTACTCAACCCCACTACTCTTAATTACCTATTTCCTTTCTTTTTTTTTTTTTTTTTCATTTTTAAATACTTAAATATTTTTATTTGAATGTCCTTAAAATTAATTAAATTACCCATAAAATTTTCTTTTAAATTTCATGCTTCATTCTTATTTAATCATCTCACTCCTCCAAGTACTACACTTCATTCTTAGCCAAATTTCATCTTCAATTCACTTGACTAATTGGTAATATCTAGATAATTCTCCCCTTGATATTTACATATTTTCCTAACTTAATTCCAACACTTTGACAATTTTAGGGTTTCAAGTTATCACCCAATTTTTCCTTCCATTTGATTCAACACAAGTAATCACACCACTTAAGGTAGAATTCCTTTAGTTCAATCCTAAAATTCATTGAAGATACTTAGGTTGTTCAATCTCTAAATGAGACTTTAAAGCTTAACTTTAAACTAAAAAATAAGTAGTAAGGATTTAGTGCTTACACCACAAGCCCTCCTTGGCCAACGCCTAGTCTCCTTTCCTTCAAGTCATTCTCAAAATTATTCTAAGTGTTTAGCACTTAACCACTCTAGAGCATTGTTTCAAGATTTACTTAGATTTTCTTAAGCCTAGCACTTAGAAAGATTTCCTTCTTATTACCCTTGTTTGTTAAGCTTCACACCTATACAATAAAGACCAAACTTACTATGTATCTTAAAGCATACAAACACTAGAGTTAACTTCAAAGTATAGGTTCTTAGGAACTCAAGTTCTAGGGCCTATACATCACTATAGATAAGAGCAAGAGGTACATGTGAAGTAGATAAGGACAAAGAAAATGGAAGCTTACACATTTTGCCATCTAAATGGTGTTTATAAACATCAAATTGTTCTAAGATTAAAGGAACATGACTGGAACTAAGAACATTTTGAAGGACAAAATTGTTGGGATGTATGCCCTAAAGCCTCATAGTTATATGTTAATTGAATCAATGGTTGATTAGTTTTATGTAACTTATGCAATAATCCATTAACTAAGATCCAAGGTTATCTAATGTTACTTAAACATGTATGTGGATACATAAAGGTGGATCATGTATAAATGATAACCTAAATGGTATGTAGTACATAGATAAAGTCGAGTGCCTTATCATGGTAACACTACTGATATAGCCCACTTTGTAAATGTTACAACTAGTAAAGTATTGCAAATGATCTGATCTTGATCATTCATGTAGAGACATGTGAGCGGGTATCCTATATAAAGAGTTTGTATAAGGTCGGACCACAAAATGTTGAGTCTTTCTTCATAACACCGTTACTATAAGAGACTCACTTTTCACAAGGATGACTATAGATGACTTGACCTTAATCCTGAGTGAGTTGTGAACTCCTGCCTGTAAACCCCGAACCCTATTTTTCCTACTTAAGTATGATACTTAGTATGTTAATTAAAATTAAGTATAAGTTAATGTAATGTTTGTAGGGAAAGCTTGAGGATGATAAAGAGGAAGGAAAAGTTTTAAGTATCGAGAAACAAGGCTCTCAGGTAGCATTGGCATGAAGACATTAGGTGATGATATTTGGCTAAGTGTGAAAGCTAAATGTGTCATGTGTTGATAGCCATTTGTTGAAGGTTGTTGAGGTTTGCAGCAGCCATGCTCCTAGGAGGCTAGTTGATCGCATGATGAGTGTAAGGCATGAAGGAAATGACTAAGTGTTAGTCGTGAGTTGTTACTATGCGTTAGCGAGGGCAATGCGTCAATCAAAGGCCTTGAGAGTTTAGGTTGGCAAGAAGGTGCACAACATTGTATGGACGTCTAGGTGATGGGTTGCAATGTGCGTTGGTTAGGTGAGGCAGCGTGCATTGGCCAAATGAGTTGCGTGGGCAGGTAAGACCATGTGATGGTGATTGGTCTAGGTGATGAGCGCAAAGGACACTAATGTATGCGCTGGCTAGTAGACGATACGAGGCAATATAAGGAGCCTTGGACTCATGACTGAGGCTATGTGATGCTTAAGCAAAGGCCACAGGCAAGGGAAAGGCGATGGCACTAGACCAAACGATGGGCAAGATGCGTTGAGGCTATGTGTTGACCAAGGGGTTGTATGTTGAATGTGCCATGCGATGGAAAGATGATTAGTGAGCCTTGCATTGATTAAGTGGTGATCACAACTTAGTCACCCACTTTAATGGCCTAACTATCGAGATTAAGGGAACTAATCCCACTTAGTGGTTGAGTTAGTAGTCTAAGTTTTAAAAGAGGCATGTAGTGTTTAGTATAAAAAGGAAAGCCTCAGTTCAAGAACTCAGTTTGAGCAATCAACTTGTGCTATTTAGGTGATTCCAGAGACATTTGATTGAGTTGGTAGACATTTGAGTGTAGTTGAAGCACTAAGGCTACCGGAAGAAATCTTCTATGGATTCAAGTTGGAATCTAAAGAAAACTTCAAGAAGGTCAGGCTCTCGGATAAGTTTAAGCTAGTGGTGAAGATTAGAGAATTTCAACCAAATAAAGAGAAATTCATAGCTCAAATTTTAAGGTGAGCAAGTAAGATATTTTAAAACAAGTTTGTAGAAGGAAAGTTTCCAAGAAAAGGTCTGAAAAATAAGTTATTCGAGCTTAAAGATGAATATGTAATTTTGGTTTGAATAAGCAGGTAGCTGCTTAGGTTGAGCAAGCAAGCAACTTGCACGGCCAGATGGTGAGGTAAGTGAATGCGCGCGTGGAGAGCTAAGCTGCGTGAAAGGGATGCACTGGGTTGGGCACAAGGATGCGTTGAGATACGTTAGACCATGTGGCGCATATTGAATCGTAAGCACAGAAGGGCGTTGTGCGGGCGATAAGCTGTACGGCAGTGCACTGAGGTTGTGCGAGCAGGCGCGCGAGGCGCTGGGTGCAAAGTTGCACTAAGGGTATGTTGATGCGTAGCTGGACAAGTGCATGAGGCATGCAATGGGCGTATAGAAGGTCTTGTGGCTTAATAACCTAGAAACATAACTCAAGAAAATTCTAAGTGTTGAACGCATAAGAAGGTATGCGTTGAAGATTGAAAAGGATGCTTAAGGATAAGTATTAAGTTCAATCAAGTGAGTTAGTTTCACAAGGAGAGGCATTAGCTAAACACGTTATTCATTTTCCACAGGGTTATCACCAATATGAAAGGCTTATCAGCCCTAGGAAGAATGCCTAAGGCTGTGAGTGACAAAACTAAATGTTTTTCCAATGTTTTAGTAACACATGCTTTACTTAAATATTTAAACTCATGCTTGCTTATGTTAAGATGATGTTTGAAATAATTTCCAAGCAAACTAGATTTCATGAAGCCTATTAATGCATGCTAGTTTTAAGAAGTTTATGAAAGCATGGTTTAATATTTGTATACTCAATTTTCAGGAAGCATGCGTTGGAAGTTTTATGTTTTATAGTAAAGATGTTTAAGCATATGATTTATATTGCCTATGCTTCCAAAGTATGATTTAATTCAAAGAATGAGTTTTATGATGACTACTAGAACCTGATACTGAAGGACATTGTGAAGGTATCTGAGCAGTAGTACCTAAGGTATGACAGTACTTAGTTATTACCATGTGCACGTAGGTAGAGATGACGTTGATTGTGTTGAGATTACTCCACACCAACTAAGGTTTGCCATTGAGGGATTGAGCAAAAGGGTTCTCTCTCAACTAAGGATCATGTTAAGCTATGTTTGAAAATTTTAAATATGAGTTTGCTTGGCAAATTTTCAGTTTAAAACATGATGTTTATGATTTATTAGTCATTCACTGGGCTAGTAACTCACTCGTTTTAAATGTTTTCTTCCTCAAATAGTGGTCAATTCCCCAAAGGTTAATTGCACTGTTGCTCTGCCACTCAAGGACTTCAATCCTCAGAGAAGTTTTAGGTGTCTACTTGTAAATAATTGTACATATGTGTTGTGCATGTTAAGGACAAGGGCTAGCTATCAGGAGCCACTGAACTTTTTATCTGTTTGATGTAAATATGTTGAATGCTTAACTTTGGTTGTGCTATCTGAGATTTAAGTATTTTAAATATTTATTTTTATATTCCAGGGTTTTTTGAGCAAGTTAAGAATGTAGGTTAAACAGTAAGTGCCACAAAAGAGTTGGTAACTGTTTTCGTTGGTAATTGTTTTCGTCACATTCTCTTCTAGATTAAGATGGTAATCTGGAAAGGGGTGTGACACTACCTATGAGGGCGATCATTTGATCTGCATGGGTGAGAGTGGCTAGATTCGTCGATTCAATATGCCTATCATTTTGGGGATTCGTCTGATCGAGGAACTAGGAATGCAGCTACACAAGAAGAAATTCACTCATTCCCTAGTGTTAGGGTAAGTAAATGTTGGAATGCCTTGATTATGACCCTAGGGTTTAGTAGTGCGTTATATAAACTCTCTAACCCTAGAGACGTCATTTGGTGTATTTAGAAAACACTCTCTAATAATACTATTCTCCCTCTGCCCCATGGATGTAGCTAACATATTGTTAGTGAACCACATATATCTGCATGTTGATTCTTTTTACGTTTTTGTATTCTTTAATTGTCGATTATGTAATGTAAAGAAACTACTCCCTTAAAGGTTGATTCCGAGGCTTAAACAATGTGGTGACACACCCTCTCCTAGCTCGAAAGAAGTTTGGTCATAGTTGGACTATGACTTATTGTTCATTAGAGAGATCAGTGATACTTAAGGAGTTAGATGTAACTATAGGGCAAAATGGTCATTTTGGTCAAGTTGTGCTTACGAGCAATTTTGAAGGGTCATTGAACCGTTGATTGGTTATATCTAATGGACACAGAAATATATATGTAGTGTGAAGAGTACAACTATCGATCTTTAATGGAGTAACTGACAGTTAATGAATGTTGATTAATTTGATTAAAAAGTTCAATCATTTAGCTCAATAAGAGCTTCAATCATAAATACTTCTGTTAAATTAAATAACATCCATTGACAGTCGGTCACTTCATTAAAGACCAATAACTGCACTTTTTCGCAGTATAGATATATTTATGTGTCCATGAATATAATCAGTTAATAGTGAATTGACCTTTCACAAACTGCTCATAACTATAGTTGGGTCAAATTACCATTTTACCCTTGTAGTTACATGTAATTTTTTAAGTACCACTGATCCATCTAATGAACAATTAGTTATGGTCCAACTATAAACTAAACCCCTCTCTGGCCAATGAGAAGGTGAGGTGCCTCATTGTTCAAGACTCGAAGTCAATCTTTAAGGGAGAAATTTATCTATTTTCCCTCAAGACGGGAATGAGTGAATTTTATCTTGTGTGGTTGTACTCCCAGCTTCTTACTCGGACGAATCTCCAAAATGGTAGGCTTATTGAGTTGGCAGAACTGACGACTCTCACCCATACAAATCAAAGGATTGCTCTCATAGGCATGAGTTCACAACTCATTCAAGAATAAGGTCAAGTTACCCATGGTCATCCTAGTGAAATATAAATCTCTTCAAGTAATGGTGTTATAAAAGGGTCTAATCATTTTGTGAACCAGTCTAAAACAAACTCTTTGTATAGGATACCTCTACTCACATATCTTCACATGAATGATCAAGATCAAATCATTTGTGACACTTTACAATTATTGTAACAATTACAAGTTGTTTGTATCCATAGTGTTAATAGGATAAGGTACTCAATCTTATTCATATACTACAGACCATTCAGGTTTTTACTTAAATATGATCCACTTGTATGTCAACTACATACATGTTTAAGTTACATAAAATAACCTTGGATTTTAGTTTATTAGATTGGGTTAATGCAAATTAAATGTTGAAATAAAATAATACTTTACTTTATTAAATAAATAAATTGTGTACAAATAATTTACAAACTATGAAACCTATCAATTCCAACAAAGTGAGCAGTACACCCTATGTCAGTCAACCAAACAGATGAATTTGGCAAGACAGATGTATTTTAAGAAGAATTTGCTGAAGCAGCGAAAGCAACTAACTTGGTAGGTGGATGGTGACCTTGATATGAATAACTCATCCTATTGCAGCAATCGAGAGCAGAATGTCCAAACTTTTAACAAATTTGGCAATGAACTTTGTTATTCAAACGACTTTGATCAGGTGGTTTATTTGAAGAAAATTGTCTAGTAGTTGACTGATTGGAAGGAAAAGCTTCTTTGTAACAGGTTGTCAGTCTTGAGATTCAGGATATTTGTTCTTGATGATGAAGAAAAGTGTTTGTCCAAAGTTTCCCAAACTTCTTTAGCGCTTTGACATCCAACTACATAAGGGATAACATTCTGAGTTAAGGTTGCATTTCAGAGGAGTAATTAGAGCTTGATCATGGCCAGACCATTTCTCATATTCTAGATTACCAACAGATGGTTGTCCTTCAGTACACAAGACTTTAGAAGGAGTAGGATACCATCCATTAACAATTGTTTAGAGTTTATGTTCTTTGAGAAGAGGGGAATCTGAAAGAAGTGTCACAGGACATAATTTGTTGAATCAAGACTATACCAGATTGCAAATGTTCATGAGAAGAGATATGGAGGTAGTTTAAAATTCTCCATCTTGCATATTGAATGATCGATGATGAACATAGTAATGTCAACCGATCGAAAAAGAGAGAGAATGAAAGCACATATTGAATCGAAAAAATCACAAAAGATTGAATAGTAAAAGAAGAAGCAAAAGTTAAAGAGGATCACTAGAATGCTCTGATACCATGATAACAATGAGAATAAATATAGTCTCCCTCGTCTCATTAATGAATAAACCTCACAGATATTTATAATATAATGAGATTACACTTAGGGGAGATAAGATAATCTACCCATATAATGGAAACAAACTAACAGAAAACTACAATATTAACTAAACTGACATAAACTTCATCAAATAAGACCTTTTTTAAGTTTAATTTGAGACACAAATACATTTATAACTGATCATAAATTTAATGATATGTAATTATGTCACTTGTGATGGACTAAAATTTGGGTTAACCAGATAAATTAGAGAAGTTTCATTTGAAAAAAATAGTAAAATGTTTACAAAATTGTGAAAATAACAAAAACGAATTAAATAATAAAAATAATAACAAAAAATTGTTAAAACTGCCCACACCTAAAAGTAAATACGTAATGTTCAAAAATTGAAGCTAGGGAGTCTAAAAAACTACAAATACACTATAACTAAAAAATTACCACGCTCAATGTAGATGGCCAAATGTCCAATCTGTTGGGAATATCCTAGAACTCGCAGTTCATAAATTTTATGTTAAACATTCTATTTATCAATAAAATGTTATTGAGTATTTTATTCAATATAGTCATTAATATTGCATTCTATTATGAAAATCCAATAAACAAATCAATGGCTATAGTATGAATACTTTAACTTTATGTGTTGATATAAACAGGATCAAGTTATAATATATAGCCTAAATGGTCTATAAGTATATGGATGAAGTTGGGTATTTCATCCTGGTAACACTATTGGATGCGACCCATTTCGTATATTGATACAAATGATGTGATCCAAAAATCATTTATGTAGAGACACGTGAGTGGGGGCATCCTATGCAATGAGTTTGCATAAGACTGAACCTCGAAATAGTCACTTTTTTTTTATAACAACCGTTTACTGTTAAAACTGACTATTTTAAAATAATATGACCTAGGATAACATGATCTTAATCCTGAGCTCACTATGAACTCCTGTTTATTTCGGGATTATCCTTTGATCTGCATAGGTGAGAGTAGTCCAACAGCACTACTCAATACATCTCCCATTTTGGGGATAAGACCGGGTAGACTGTATACTTCCTCCTTCCCTCTACCAAATTCACACAGAGCCCACACCTCATGGATTCTCACTCCGAGAATACTAAGGTTGTCGAGTGGTAGTGTCGAGGGCTTGCTATTCGAGGATCAAACAGTTTGTGATTGTGACGAGAGAGCGAGAGATTGTTGTTCGATTGCTCATGAGAGCGAGAGATTATTGTACAATTACTCACGAGAGCAAGAAATTTCCAGAAGAAGAGTTCTTCAAAGGTATGTCTCTCAATTCCTTTTGTTTTAGTAAGAAAGCATGCTGTAATTTTCTCTATAATGCATAATTGTTCTTATATGTTTGTGAATGCATTTATTTCTTTCACAATGGGCTTGGAAAGATTTTGCTTCCACTCACTAGTTCTCTTGAATAAGAGTTCCTTCAATTGGTACCAAAGCCAGGTTGTTCTGATATTCCAAATTCATTGATGTATTGAATTGCATTTACATTCTTGGTGGGTTTTAAAGCATGTCTACATTATGTTTAAGTGTTAAATGCATTTGTAGATGTGGATTAATGGAGCTTCTGGGATGATTGCCTCTGGTTATTGCTTTCTTTTACATTTTGAAGTTAATTGCCCATGTGTTTTTGGGCATATTAACTTGTTATCGAGTCTATAATTCAAAGAGTTTGAGTTTATAAGAGTTTCGTGATGAAGCTTCAAGGCATGGAGATGCAGTTTACTTTGAGGAAGAAGAAGACCAAGAGTTGGTCAAATCGTGTAGCCCATGCTAAACGATCTTTTAGATTTAGCTAAACGATCGGGTAGAAAAGTTCTAACTCGATCGTGTAGCATTTACTAAACGATCGTATGGTTGATGCTAAACGAACGAGTGAACTGTTTACACAATCGGTTTGCGTTGGCTACTCGATCGTGTAAACGAAGGGGTAAATGATCGTTGAGTATGGGATACTCGTTGCATGGTACGCGCGCGCACTAAATGATCGTGTAGGCCAGCATGCTTCATCGCATAATCACTAGCTACATGATCAATCGGTAGGTGTTACTCAGCGCTTGGTGTTCGATCGTCTAGATGATCATGCTTCATCACGTAGTTGTCGTCTACTCGATCGTTTAGGCTTGTGTTTAAACTTGGTGCATTGTATGATCAAGTGGCCTTCATGCTTCATCGCATAGTCAAAGGTACTTGATCGTTGCTACACGATCGTGGTTACTCGACCAACTTTACTAAACGATCACAAGGAAAAGCTACACGATTAGGAAGCGAGGCTTTGCCCACGGTTCAAGACTCGATTCGCCTGTTTGAATCGGTTTACTCAATGGTTTATGTAATAGATAGTTTTCCTTTTCGGTTTTTGAGGCTAATCATCCCGGTCCATTAATTTTGGTGAATGTACATGAGATGAATGTTTAAATTATATGTCATATAGTATGCCATATAGTTTTTAACCCCACCATAGGTTATGCATTTGTCATGCATCATCTCTATATTGTAAGAGTTATGATATAGTAGTTTGCATGATTAAATTACTTTAAAGCATGGTCATGCATCATATAATATTAAAGTTATATTTATGCATGCATTAAGCATATTCATGCATCATCTTTGGTGTATGGAAGCATGTATGCTTAGTTCATTACTTTTTATATAAGAGTTATATATAGTAATGAATGGACATTGCATGAAGCATGATACATAGGTTAAATTTATAAGAGTTATAAATACCTAATCTAGCTTAGCAATGTGGATGATTTTTTGTTGTTTCCTTTTATAAGAGTTATTATGGAACTTATAACTAAAATCAATAAGAAAGACATGCATGCAAACTTAGGCTTGAATCTTCTTTTAAAAGAGTTTTAAAATTTGATGGAGATAGACCTAAGATCACGGTTCTAATGAGATTAGAAACCTAAGTTAATATTTTAATCAGTTTAATAGGATTAAATTGACCAATAAAAGATTAAATATGTACCAAATCTATCTATAAGGGACCTTTGTCTAAGGCGGGTTCTGTCTAGGCTGGGGTACTTAAGCTGACGGAAACGGAACACCCCTACCTGGGAACCTACCTAGAAAGGTGAATTAGATAGATTTGTTGCATGCATGTAAATTTGATGATAGTTCGTTAAAGTGTTTAATGGGACTTGACTCAAACTTGTTTAATTATCAAAAGCAATAGTTTTTTTTTAGCAAATTAAACTCACACTTAGATCAAATCAGTAGCCGCATTGTCTAAGTTAATGAAACCCTAGGTAGAACATTCAGTGGGAGGTACTTGGGGTATACTTTACTTAAACCTCTTCACGTTTCTCTCTAATGTTCACACTGTGAGATCTATCTTTGACCTCGGGGCACCCTGGGAGTATCCCCTTAAAAGATGGTGTTTGGGTAGGTCAATACCAAGGTGAATGGAGAGAATGTTCATAGTAAGTGAGAGCAAGACGTGTGACAACATATCCCATGGTCTTTCTCATTTAGGTTGGATAATGTTTTGTGCATAGCCTCGAGGCACCCTAGGAGTGTCCCCCTAAAAGATGGCAGTTTTGCATGACTCTTTATCTGATCTCCTGTATAGGATAAGGTCGCTTTAGTCTCTTGTCCTAATCAACTTTTTCCATACGGTGGGCGCATTAGGGTGGGACTCTAGGACCTAAAATGAGGGGTTACACTTATATGAAATTGTTAAAGGTTAACAGTTCTTGACCGAAAAATGGTGACTGTTAAAGTCAGTTACAAGAGTTGTTTCTGTCTAATGTTGAGAATGTCTCATCCTAGTGAAAAGCCACTTGATCATCCCACCGGTGACTTTTGTCCTGACTCGTTAGGGCATCATTACAAAATAGATGTCATTTCACTTAAGGTACATAAGAACTATTTTGCTAAGACTAAAATTGGTGTTAAAAGTGGTAATGAATAGACTCATTAAGTTTGTTCATGTTTTTCAGCAACTTTAAAATGGCTACAGCCACATTAGCTCTATTAAGTGCCGAAAAATTGACTGGCGAAAACTATGCTAGTTGGAAAAATATGATTAATACCCTACATATCATCGATGACCTAAGGTTCGTCTTTATGGAGAAGTGTCCTCCTATTCCAACTCAAACCGCTGCTCGAAATGTTCGTGAGGCTTATGAGAAATGGACACGGGCGAACGAGAAGGCTCGAGCTTATATCTTGGCCAGTCTAAACAAAGTTTTGGCCAAGAAGCATGGGCCTATGCTCTCTGTGCGTGAGATCATGGAGTCCCTACGAGGAATGTTCAAACAACTGTCTAGACAGCTCAAGCACGAAGCTCTGAAATGCATCTTCAACTCCAAAATGGAGGAGGGTACATCTATCCGAGAACAACTTCTGAACATGATGGTCCACTTCAATGTGGCGGAGATGAATTGGGCCTGCATCAATGAAGGCAGCCAGGTTAGCATAATTCTACACACATTGCCAGATAGCTTCCTACACTTTGTCAGCAATGCTGTGCTGAACAAAGTTGATTATTCCCTTACAGCTCTCCTTAATGGGTTGCAGACATTCCAATCCTTATTGAAAAGCAACAAGAAGAAGATTGTGAGGCAAATTTTGCTTCATCATCTAAGAAGTTCCATTGGCGTTCGACCTCAAGAACTAAGTCTGCACCTTCTACTTCTAACACTACCAAGTGGAAGAAGAAGAAGGGTAGTAACAAAAACGGAAGGCACCTGCTAACCCACAACTTGCTGCACAGTGGAATAGGCGATCAGCGCCGATTGAAAAAGGAAAATGTTTCCATTGCAACCAAGATGGGCACTAGAAACAGAACTGTCCTTGCTGGTTGAAGGGGAAGAAGAAGGCTAAGGCCAAGGCAAAACAAGGTAAATATGATTTACTAGTTTTAGAAACTTGTTTAGTAAAGAATGATGATTCTGCCTTGATTATAGACTCTGGGGTTATTAATCATGTTTGTTCTTCTTTTCAAGGGATTAGATCCTGGCAACAGCTTGAGGCTGGAGAGATGACGATGCAAGTAGGCATCGGGCATGTCGTCTCAGTTGTAGCAATGAGAGGGCTCCAGTTGACTTTACAGAATAAATTTATCATTTTGAATGATGTATATGTTGTTCCCGAGTTAAAGCTAAACTTAATTTCTGTAAAGTGTCTGATTGAATGTAAATATACTCTCAACTTTTCGGTGAATAAAGTGTTTATTCTGAAATATGGTTTTGAGATTTGTTCAGCAAAACTGGAAAATAATTTGTATGTGCTAAGGTCGTTAGCAACAAATTCCCTCTATAACATAGATATGTTTAAAATTGTCGTAACTCAAAATAAACGACTTAATGTTTCTTCTAAAGAAAATGCCCAATTTTGGTACCTTCGATTAGGGCACATCAATCTCAATCAGATTGAGAGGTTGGTAAAGAATGGACTTTTAAGCGAGTTAGAGGAAAACTAAAAGACATTTTACTGGAAAAGGTTATCGAGCCAAAGAGCCTCTAGAGTTAGTACATTCAAACCTTTGTGGTCCAATGAATGTGCGAGCCAGGGGAGTCTAGGAGTATTTCAACACTTTTACTGATGATTACTCACGGTATGGGTATGTTTATTTGATGTAACAAAAGTCAGAATCCTTTGAAAAGATTAAAGAGGCTGAAGTTGAAAATGGATTGGATAAACGAATAAAAACACCTCGATCAGATCAGGGTGGAGAGTTTTGGATTATGAGTTCCAAAACTATATGATAGAATATGGAATTTTTTCCTAACTCTTAGCGCCTAGTACAACTCAGCAGAATAGTGTAATAGAGAGGAGAAATAGAACCCTATTGGACATGGTTCGATCGATGATGAGTTACGCTTCCTTACCAGACTCGTTTTGGGGTTTTGTAGTGGAGACTGCAGCTTATATCCTCAACTGTGTTCCTTCCAAGAGTGTTGCCATAACACCTTTGGAGTTGTGAACAGTCGTAAAGCTAGATTGCATCACTTCCACATCTGGGGTTGCCTAGTACATATGCTTGAGGCTAATCCTAAGAAACTGGAACCACGTTTGATAGTGTGCCTATTTGTAGGCTACTCCAAAGGGACACGAGGTGGTTACTTTTATGATTTTAAGGAAAAAAAAAAGTGTTTGTGTTGACAAGCAATACCTTCCTGGAGGAGGATCATATGAGGGAGCACAGTCCACGTAGTAAAATCGTGTTGTGTGAACTTTTCAATGAAACTATTGAAACTTCAACAAGAGTTGTTGAAGGCCCTATTACATCAACAAGAGTTGTTGATGGAAGTTCATCTAGTAGGTCAAATCCACCTCAAGAGTTGATGGAATATCGATGTAGTGGGAGGGTTGCAAAACCACCTGTTCGCTATATGGGTTTCACTGAAATCTTTGCTAGGGTAGCCGATGGCAAGGTTAAGGATCCGTTGTCTTATAAGAAGGCAATGGAAGATGTTGACTGGGATGAATGGGTCAAAGCCATGAATCTCGAGATGGAGTGTATGTACTTCAACTAAGTATGGGATCTTGTAGATAAAGGAAATCACAAACAGAGATCTCTATGAGCTGCGGAAGTAGATCGTTCCAAATTCCATTGGAATGAACACAACAATCACAGTCTAACCAAAAACATACAGATTATGTATAAATAGAAATTACAGCATACTACAAGAGGATACAAGGGATAAAGTATGCGTACCTTTGAAAAACTATTCTTCAAGTATCCCTCGATCAGTCTCCAATGCGTCTAAAGCAGCACTCGAATGCAACGAACAGAACATCACCTCCATGAACGTCTGAATGCTCATCGAACCCAATCGAGTCCATCGATTCACGAACGGATGTAGAACACCACCACAAATGTTACCTTGGTATTTTCTGTGTGAGAATCCAGGAGTTGTGGGCTATGTATGATCTTGGATTGAGGAAGATAGGAGATATATGATCGAGTAAGTGAGAGAAATGAAGACTCTATCTATCGGATAGGCAATGTACTCGATCGTTTAGAAAATGGAAGCCTATCATATAGACTTTGCTACTCGATCGTGTAGCAACGATCAAAGAATAACTATCGCATGATCAACTTTTAACGATCGTGTATGCTCTCAACGGCTATCACTTAATAAAAACTCTTTTACTTGATAGCCTTTTTCCATGACATTCTTTCGAGTGAATCCAACTACTAATTTTGGAAAAAAAAATTCCTTTTATCTCACGGTTACCATAAAACTTCTAATAACGTCCCACTTAATTCAGTTATTAGAGAAAAAGAATTAATTATAATTAATATATTATAAATAAATATGATAACCAACTTATTATATTATATTTATAACATATAGTTTTAATATTTCATCATATGAAACATATAAACCATAGTTCTTTTTCAATTTTATGGTACTTAATATAAATCATATTTATATTAATTCCTTCAATTAATATATCTAATACATCATATCAATTATATCATATATAATTGAATTTACTCTTGTTAATTTGAACACTTCAAACTAACCCAAAATCTGATTCTCAACTTGAACCCATTGAGCTACCAAGGGGACCTCATGAACCTGTAGCTTGAAGCTCCAACAATATGTGAATAACTGACTAAACTTTTTAGTCACGAGATCCACCATCCGTTAACTGTTGGTCACTCCACTAAAGACCGATAGCTGCACTCTTCGCAATACAGATATATTTTTGTGTCCATATAATCAGTTAACTATGCGACAACCCTTTACAAATCGCTCGTAAGTACAGCTGGGCCAATTTACCGTTTTGCTCATGTAGTTACATCTAACTCTTTAAGTACTACTTATTTCTCTAATGAACAATAAGTCATAGTCCTACTATGACTGAGTCCTCTCTTCCAAAGAGAGGGTGTGGCCACTATGTTCAAGACCCAGAATCAGTCCTTAAAGGAGCAATTTATCTAATTACCCCTGCTTCAGCGAATCAGTGAATTTCGTCTTGTATAGCTAAGTTCCCAACTCCCTAATCAGACGAATCCGCAAAAAGGTAGCTTGTTGAGTTGGCAATCTGGCCACTTTCACCCATACTAATCAAAGGAGCGCCCTCATAGGCAGGAGTTCCTAAAACACTCAAGATGAAGATCATGTCACCTATGGTCATTTTAGTGAAATGTAAGTCTTAATTATTAACTGCGTTATATAAAGAGACTAACCATCTTGTGGTCCGGTCTTATACAAACTCTTTGTATAGGACACCCCCGCTCGCATGTCTCTACATGAATGGTCAGGGTCAGACCATTTGTAGCACTTTACAACACTTGTAAATATCTACAAAGCGGGTCATATCCATAGTGTCACAAGGATAAAATATCTCTTCTTTATCCTTATACTACGAACCATTTAGGTCATTACTTAAGGTATGATCCACTTGTATGTCTTACATACATGCTTAAATTACATAAAATAACCACGGATCTTAGTTTATTGGATATGAGTAAATGCAAATAAAATAACATTTATTTTATTAATAACAATGTGTACAAAATGTTTACAAACTACGAGACCACCGGGAGAATTAGGACACCAATCCTAACAATCTCCCACTTGTTCTAATGCCTTGAGAGACTAATGTATAATATTTAAAAACAGTACAATATACAATAAACTAGGGCATACTTTATACCCCTGTATCATCTCCCACTTGTCCTAGACAAGGTGCCGTATGTCCCATAGACCCAGACTATCCAGATGACCCTTGAACACTTTAGTCGTGAGAGCCTTTATAAATGGATCAGCAACATTGTGCTCCGATGTGATCTTCGTGACTATCACGTCATCGTGATGCACAATCTGCCTAATCAAACGATACTTCTATTCAATATGCTTACCTTTTTGGTGACTTCAGTTCTTTTGAATTTGCCACAGCCCCCCTGTTATCAAAATAAAGTGTGATCGACAAAGACATATTTCGAACAACTTCTAAATCTGTAAAGAACTTCCTAAGCGAAACAACTTCTTTAGCAGCTTCACAAGTGGCTACGTATTCGGCTTCCATAGTGGAGTCCGTGATGCATCCTTGCTTGATGCTTCGCCAAACTACATCCCCTCAATTTAGAGTGAAAACGGACCCTGATGTTGATTTCTGAGAATTTCTATCAGTCTGAAAGTCAGAGTTTGTGTATCTTGTAAGGATCAAATCATTATCTCCATACATGAGCATGTAGTCTCTCGTTTTTCAAAGATACTTGAGAATCGTTTTGACCGTTGTCTAGTGATCTAATCTTGGATTGGACTAATATCGACTGACAATCCCTACTGCATAGCAAATGTCAGGTCTAGTACATAACATTACATACATAAGGCTTCCAACAACCGAAGCATAAGGAATACGTCTTATTTTCTCAACCTCTTGAGGTGTCTTAGGACACTGTTCCTTAGACAAAATAATTCCATACCTTAATAGTAATAAACCCCTCTTGGAATTCTGCATCAAGTACCTGATCAACATCTTGTCAATGTACGATGCTCGAGACAAGACCAACCTCTTATTCTTACGATCTTGAATGATCTGGATCCCTAGAACATACTGCACCTCTCCCAAATATTTCATTTGGAATTGGGCGGTTAGCCACAATTTAATGTCAGTCAGAAAGCCTACATCATTCCCAATGAGTAGGATATCATCCACATACAATACCAAGAAAGCTACTGAGTTGTTGATGATTTTCTTGTAAACACAAGACTCATCAACATTTTGATCAAAGCCAAATTATTTGATCGCATTATCAAATCTAATGTTCCACAATCTAGATGCTTGTTTCAACCCATAAATAGACCTATTAAGCTTGCAAACTCTTTGATTTTGATCTGGAACAATGAACCCCTCTGGTTGAGCCATGTAGATGGTCTCCTCAAGATTACCATTTAGAAGGGCAGTCTTGACGTCCATTTGCCATATCACATAATCATAAAATGTGGCTATGGACAGAAGAATCCTGATAGACTTCTACATGACAACAGATGAGAAAGTTTCCTCATAGTCCACTCCCTCGACCTAGGTATAACCCTTTGCCATGAATCTAGCCTTAAAGTCTGCACCTTTCCATCTACACCTCGTTTTCTCTTGTAGATCCATTTACACCCTATAGGTTTTACTCCATCAGGCTAATCCACAAGTTTCCAGATAGAGTTGAAGTACATGGACTCCATTTCCTGATTCATGGCTTTAATCCACTCATCTTTGTCAACATCCCCCATTGCTTTCTTATAAGACAATGGATCCTCAACTTCATCATCAGACATGATGTTTTGGGCTTCAGTTAAACCCATGTAGCATTCTGGTGGGTTTGCAATCCTCCTACTACGACGAGGCAGTCTCAACTCTTGAGATAGTTGGCTAGATGAACCGACATCAACAAATCTTGTTGATCTATTAGTCTGTTCAACAACTCTTGTTGAACTCTCAGTAGTCTCACTAGAAATCTCATGTAAAACAAGCTTGCTTCATGGTTTATGATCCCTGATGTGGTCTTCTTCCAAGAAGATAGCATTTGTCGACACAAGATCATAGAAGTATCCACCCCTCGTTTCCTTGGGGTAGCCTACAAAGAGGCAAACTTTCAAATGCGATTCCAACTTTTTAGGGTTAGCCACAAGCACCTGAGCCGGACATCCCTAAATCCTGAAGTGGCGTAAACTACCTTTATGGCCTCTCTACAGCTCAAAAGGTGTTTCAGAAACATTTTTTGAGGGAACGTTGTTCAAATATAACATGCAGTCTCCACTGAAAATCCTCAAAATGAGTCTGGAAGATGTGCATAACTCATCATAGACCGAAACATGTCCAACAAGGTTTTGTTTCTCCTTTCTGATACACCATTCTCCTGAGGTGTACCTGAGGCCGAGAGTTGGGACGTGATTCCATGTTCTATCATATAGTTCTAGAATTCGAGGTCCATATACTCTCCACCACGATCAGATCGTAGTGATTTTATCTTCTTACCTAACAAGTTTTCAACTTCAGCCTTATACTCTTTGAACTTTTCAAGAGCGTTAGACTTACGTTGCATTAGGTATAGATACCCATATCTTGAATAATCATCTATGAAACAGATGAAATATTCATAACCACCTCGAGCTCTAGCACTCATCAAACCACAGAGGTCTGAATGTATAAGCTCTAAGGTTTCCTTGGCTCTATAACCTTTTCCGATAAAAGGTCATTTGGTCATCTTAACTTCAAGGCATGATTCACATACCGGCAAGGAGTTTTCTTATAAACCTTTTAGAAGTCCACACTTCACCAACTTCTTAATCTTATGAAGGATGTGACCTAACCATAGATGCCAAAGATAGGCATTTTCCTTAGGAGAAACCTTTGGTCTTTTTGCAATTGTCGCTATTTTGAACATTTCAGTATTTAGCAAGGCATTTATGACAAACGGCCTTAGTACATATAAGTTATTTTCCCTTGAACCAAAACCAATTTCCATACCATGCTTGAAAATAAACATTTTATTCTCAGAAAAGGAGACGGTATAACCTTGTTCAATCAAACAAGAAACCGAGATTAAGTTCCTCTTGATATGAGGAACTACAAAAATATTATCCAGTAACAAATAACATTTCTTGTCCAAAAATAAATTTAGCCTACCTAAAGCAACAACTAAAACAACCTCATCAGTACCGACTCAAAGAGTCAACTTTCTATCTTCCAACATTTTCCAGGAACTAAATCCTTGGTAGGAAGAACTTACGTCATTAGTAGCACCTGAATCAAGTATCCAAGCAGAATCATCATTCTTTACCAAACATGTCTCCCAGACTAATAAATCACATTTACTATCTTTAGACTTTTTCCTTTTTTGGAGAGTAGTGGGATCAGTATCAGAACCTAAATAAGCTCCAAGTTCTATTTCAGAGAACAACGTTGATGAACTTCATCTGAGTTAACAACAATTGTTTTCTCTTTTAGTCCCTTGACATTCAAGAAAGACTCGAGATTATTTTGAGAACTAACACTACTGGTTTCTTTGTCATCCATCTCTTTGTGCTCAAAAAGGGAGAAGTGACATTCAAACAATTTTTGCAAGATTTCACATGCAATGACCATGTTCTCAACCCTTTTGGCCAATACATCAGATATGCTAGCGAAAATTTGAAGTCGGGCCATCGAATTAGCCTTCATTCGCACCTTATAAGCATTATGAACATTTTGCGGTGCATCAAGGGTCAGGACTTGAGGACACTCCTAAACCATGACATACTCGAGGTCGTTTACCATGAAATATGTTTTAAGAGTCTATTTCCAATGTATGTAATCGGTCAAATTAAAAGAAGCAACTAACGGAAAATCATACATGTTGTTGAAAAAACAAACACATTGATCTACATTAGATTTTAGCAAATACTCTTTAAAACAAAATCCAATTTGGTTTAGCAAAATCTAAATGAATCCTGTATGACATCTAGTTTTGCAATGACGCTTTAGTGGTTTAGGAAAAAAGCCTCTGAAGGGTAGTCAATTTATCCCTCATCTGAATTGAGACACTCTCAACAAGTCATTAATACCAGAACAACTCTTGTTCCTATAACAACTAGCCATCATTGTTTGGTCAAGAAATCATTAACTTGGTTAACAATTTCTCGTAAGTGTGACCCTTCATTTTAGATCATAGAGTTTCGCCCCAAGCATCCAATCTGAAGGGAAAAAATACGATTGGGGAAAAAACTAAAGTGACCCTATCCATTTCTGGAGTTCATAATATTGACCAACCGCACAAACCATCCGAAGAAGGACGCTCCCAAGGCGCCACGAAGTCGAGCAAGAAGATCTCATGGTGCAAACCAATGAAGGAGACCGTAGGACATGTTGACTCACATCCTTCACCCACTTAATATAAATACTTTCTCCGTCTACCTTAATATTGACTTATGCAAACACCATCCGAAGGGGGATGCCCAGCCAGTTGAAGGAAATCATAAAAAGAGACGCATGAGCAGCGGAAGTGGATCGTTCCAAATTCCATTCGAATGAACACAACAATCACAGTCTAACTGGAAACATATAGATTATGCATAAACAGAAATTACGGCATGCTACAAGAGGATACAAGGGATAGAGTATGCGTACCTTTGAAGAAGCATTCTTCAAGTATCCCTCAATCAGCCTCTAATGCATTCAAAGCAGCACTCGAATGCAACGAATAGAACAACACCTCCATGAACATCTAAATGCTCCTCGATCCTAATCGAATCAAACTCGATTCATGAACGGATGTAAAACACCACCACAAGTGTTACCTTGGTATTCTTAGTGTGAGAATCCAGGAGTTGTGGGCTCTGTATGATCTTGGATTGAGGAAGACAGGAGGTATACGATCAAGTAGACGATCAAGTAAATGGGAGAAATGAAGACTTTGTCTATCGCGTAGATGATGTACTCGATCGTTTAGAAAATGGAAGCCTATCGTATAGATTTTGCAACTCGATCGTATAGCAACAATCAAAGAGTAACTATCATATAGTCAACTCTTAATGATTGTGTATGCTCTCAACGGCTATTGCTTAGTAAAAACTCTTTTATTTGATAGACTACTAATTTTGGTAAAAAATTTTCCTTTTATCTTACGGTTACCATAAAACTTCCGATAACCTCCCATTCAATTTGGTTATTAGAGAAAAAGAATTAATTATCATATAATTAATATATTATAAATAAATATGATATCCAACTTATCATATTATATATATAACTTATAGTTTTAATATTTCATCATATGAAACATATAAACCACAGTTCTTTTTCTATTTTATGGTACTTAATATAAATCATATTTATTTTAATTCCTCCAATTAATGTATCTAATACATCATATCATATATCACATATAATTGAATTTCCTCTTGTTAATTTGAACACTTCAAACTAACCCAAAATCTGATTCTCAACTTGAACCCATTGAGCTACCAAGGGGACCTCATGGACCTATAGCTTGAAGCTCCAACAGTACGTGAATAATTGATTAAACTCTTTAGTCACAAGATCCACCATCTGTTAACTGTTGGTCACTCCACTGAAGGCCGACAATTGCACTCTTTGCACTACAGATATATTTATGTGTCTATATAACCAATCAACAATACGATAACCCTTCACAAATCGCTCGTAAGTACAGCTGGGCCAATTTATCGTTTTACCCCTGTAGTTACATCTAACTCCTTAAGTACCACTGATTCCTCTAATGAACAATAAGTCATAGTCCTACTATGACTGAGTCATCTCTTCCAAAGAGAGGGTGTGACCACGTTCAAAACCCGGAATCAGTCCTTAAGGGAGCAATTTATCTACTTACCCCTACTTCGGGGAAGGAATGAATTTCGTCATGTGTAGCTGAGTTCCCAGCATCTCAATCAGAAGAATCCCCAAAAAGGTAGGCTTGTTGAGTTGGCAATCTAGCTACTCTCACCCATACTAATCAAAGGACCGCCCTCAGAGGCAGAAGTTCCCAAAACACTCATGATTAAGGTCATGTCACCTATGGTCATTGTAGTGAAATGTAAGTCTCAATTATCAACGGAGTTATATAAAGAGACTAATCATCTTGTGGTCCAGTCTTATACAAACTCTTTATATAGGACACCCCCGCTCGCATGTCTCCACATGAATGGTCAAGATCAGACCATTTGTAGCACTTTACAACACTTGTAAATATCTATAAAGCGGGTTGTATCCATAGTGTCACCAGGATAAGGTATCCCTCCTTTATCCTTAAACTACAGACCATTTAGGTTATTACTTAAGGCATGATTCACTTGTATGTCTCACATACATGCTTAAGTTACATGAAATAACCACAAAACTTAGTTTATTGGATATGAGTAAATGCAAATAAAATAACATTTATTTTCTTAATAACAAAGAAGGAGTTGACTATGAGGAGGCTTTATCGCCTATTGCCACGCTTAAGTCTATCCATATCCTCCTGTCCATTGCCTCATATTATGACTATGAGATATGGCAAATGGATATCAATATTGCCTTTCTGAATGGTAATCTTGAGGAGACCATTTATATGGTACAGCCCGAGGGATTCATAGCCCAAGGTCAAGAGCAAAAGGTTTTCAAATCTTACGTCAGAATCGATCCATTTATTGGCTGAAATAGGCATCTCGACCATGGAACATAAGATTTGATAATGCGATCAAACCTTACATCTTTGACCAAAACGTTGACAAACCTTGTGTCTACAAGAAAATCATCAACAGTTCAGTAGTTTCCTAGTGTTGTATGTAGACGATAATATCCTACTCATTGGGAATGATGTAGGTTTACTGACTTCAGTTAAGAATTGGCTAGCGACCCAATTCCAAATGAAATATTTGGAGAGGTTCAGTTTGTTCTTGATATTCAGATCTTTCGGGATCGAAAGAACGAAGTGCTAGCTCTGTCTCGAGCATTGTACATTGACAAGATGTTGATCAAGTACTCGATACAGAACTACAAAAGAGGCCTACTGCCTTTTCGGCATGGAGTTACATTGTTTAAGGAACAGTGTCCTAAGACACCTCAATAGGTTAAGGAAATGAGACGGGTCCCTTATGCACCTATCGTTGGCAGTTTGATGTATACGATGTTATGTACTAGATCTGACACCTGCTACGTTATGGGAATAGTCAGTAGATATCAGTCTAATCCAGGACAGGGTCATTGAACTGCCATCAAGAACATCCTCAAGTATCTTCGGAGAACGAGGGATTACATGCTCGTGTATGGATCTAAGGATTTTATCCTTACTAGATACATGGACTCTGATTTTCGACTGATAAGGATTATCGAAAATCCACTTCAGGATCAGTGGTTACTCTTAACGTAGGAGCTATATTATGGGTAAGCACTAAGCAGGGATGCATCGCTCCACGATGGAGGCCGAGTATGTAGCGACTTGTGAAGTTGTTAAGGAAGCTGTTTGGCTTAGGAAGTTTCTAACTGATAGGCCCATCACCCTTTATTGTGATCATAGTAGTGTTGTGGCAAACTTCAAGGAGCCTAGGAGTCACAAGCGCGGCAAACATATAGAGCGGAAGTATCATCTCATCCACAAGATTGTGTATTGAGGGGACATGATAGTTACGAAGATAGGTTCGACGCACAACATTGCTGATCCGTTTACGAAGGCTCTCACGACTATAGTTTTTTAGGGTTACTGATAGAGCATGGGTCTACGGGATTGTCTGCGGTTGGACTAGGGAAAGTGGGAGATTTTGTATTGAGCCTTAGTGCCCTAGTTTATTGTTTTGCACTTGTTTTTATCTTGTATACCCACTCGCTTTGGGACAAGTGGGAGATTATTCGGGTTGATGCCCTAAATCTCGTAGGGTTCTATAGTTTGTAAACACCTGTATGAACAAATATTTATGATGTAATAATTTGAGATATTTTATTCACTGTTTCTAGAAAAATATAAGACATTTTAGTTGCATTAACCACAAACCAATAAACTAAGATCCCTAGTTATGGTTGTAACTTAAGCATGTATATGGAGACATACAAGTGGATCATGCCTTAAGTCATAACCTAAATGGTATGTAGTATATGGATAAAGGAGAGAAACCTTATCTTGGTGACACTATGGATACGACCCACTTTGTAGATGTTACAAGTGTTGTAGAGTGCTACAAATGGTCTGATCCTGATCATTCATGTGAAGACATGTGAGCAGGGCTATCCTATACAAAGAAGTTTGTATAAGACCGGACCACGAAATATTGAGTCTCATTATATAACATCGTTCATGACAGAGACTTTCATTTCACTATGATGACCACAGGTAACATGACCTTAATCCTAAGTTAGTTGGGAACTCCTGCCCATAAAGGCAGTCCTTTGATTTGCATGGGTGCAAGTGGCCAGATTGTCGAATCAAACCTACCACTTTGGGGATTCATCTGAATGGGGAGTTGGGAACTCAGCTACACAAGATGAAATTCATTCCTTCCTCGAAGCAGGGTTATGTAGATAGATTGCTCCCTTAAGGGTTGATTCCAGGGTTTGAATAATGTGGCGCCACACACTTTCTCATGGCTCGAGAAGTGTTTACTCATAGTAGGACTATGATGTATTGTTCATTAGAGGAATCAGTGGTACTTAAGAAGTTAAGTGTAACTATAGGGAGAAAACGATAAATTAGCCAACTGTACTTATGAGCGATCTATGAAGGGTTATCGTATTGTTGACTGGTTATAACCAATGGACACAGAAATATATCTGTAGTGAAAACAGTGCAACTGTCGGTCTGTAGTGGAGTGCCTGGCAGTTAACGGATGGTGGATATCGTGATTAAAGAACTTAGTCAGTTATTCACGTACCGTTCAAACTTCAAGCTACAGGTCCATAAGATCCCTTTAGTAGCTCAATGGATTCAAGTTAAGAATTAGTTTTTGGGCTAGTTTGAAGTGTTCAAATTAACAAGAGGGATTGATTATATATGATATAATTAAATTGGTTCAATTATATGTGATATAATTGATTTGATATATTAGATATATTAATTGGAGGAATTGATATAAATATGATTTATAATAAATAAAGGAGAAAAGAATTATGATTTAAATATTACATATGATGTGATATTAAAACTATAGGTTATAAATATAATATAATAAGTTAGTTATTATATTTACTTTTAATAAAAAAAATTATGAGAAAACTGTTTTAGTTGGTTATTCTTTTCTCCATTAACCGTGCAAGTGGGAGGTTAATTTCAGTTTTTAATAACTAAAGGATAAAAATGAAAAGAGTTTTCATTTTTTAAACGATCGATTCATTATTGATTTTTACTAATCAATCACTCACAAGAGACTATACAATAGCCCTCACGAGAGACTAAACGATCGAGCGAGAGACTCAATGATATTGCTAGACAATTGCTCACGAGAGTGAGAGATTGCTATACGATTAAGTACCCACTGTCTATACGATAGAAAAAAACTTTCTCCCACTTACTTGATCGTGTAGTTCGACCGTATACTTCCTCCTTCCCTCTACCAAATTCACACAAAGCCCACACCTTTTAGATTCTCACTCCAATAATACCAAGGTTGCCAAGTAGTAGTGTCGAGGGGTTGTTGTTCGAGGATCAGACAGATCGAGATTATGACAAGGGCAAGAGATTGTTGTTTGATTTCTCACAAGAGCGAGAGATTGTCATACAATTTCTTATGAGAATGAGAGATTTCCAGAAGAAGAGTTCTTCAATGGTATGTCTCTCAATTCCTTTTGTTTTAGTAAGCAAGCATGTTTTAATTTTCTCTATAATGCATAACTGTTCTTGTATGTTTGTGAATGCATTTATTCTTTCACAATGGGCTTGGGAAGATCTTACTTCCGCTCAATAGTTCTCTTAAATAAGAGTTCCTTCACTACCCTCCATGCAGCCCTATGTGTTTGCATGAAATCAGTCTATAAAATGAATCTTCATGCATGGATTTGAAAAGATAAGCTGAGATTTCTAACTGCTATGTTGAAGAGTTGAAACCCTTCTCAACCCACCTGAAAGTTCACAATCTATTCAGCTTAGTTTGAGTGTTTCCACCATACATTCCTTCTTGAGCCTTGTGGAGAAGTTCTTGGTGGTGGTCTTGTTGAAGTTTCAAACTCAATCTTGAAGTAATTTTGTTGAATTCGTGGATTAAGCCTTTAAAGGTAATGTTTGCTTCAAACCCTCTATGAATTTCACTTGAATAACATGTTTAAAACTCAAATTAAGAGTAGTTAGAGTACTTATTGATTCTGATTTGTTCTGCTACATGTTAGATTACTCCTTCAATTGGTATCAGAGCATGATTTAAGCACTCAATTATCATTAATTTGAGTTTAGTGGGTGAATTTCTAAGCATGTTTGAATATGTGACTGATATGGTTTAAATTCAATTTTGGCATTAGAATTCTCTTTGATTTCCAAGTTAAATTTGTATTTGGATTGTTTGATGAGCTTATATATGTGCTCTAGAGTCTGTAATTTATTTGGAGTCATTAAAGTCCAAATTAGGTTGTAATTTGAAGATTGAAGTAAGCATGTTCGAGCAAAAAACTGGAGTTGAGTCTTCTGCTCAAGAGCGTCACGACGTTATTCATCGAGCGTTGCAACGGCACAGGCTTACTGATGAACCAGAGTTGCAACGTTGGGATGCAGCGTCATGACACTGTTCATCCCAAGAGTTTTTTTCTTCGCGCGCTGCCTGGCCGGTTCATGGGTTGAAGAAATCGGTTCGATAGGTTCTCTTCCAAACCGATCCAGTTCAACTTCCTTTGGTGCCTTGATGGTCCGGTTCAGATGATCTAGGTCCGGTTTGGGTCGGTTCAAGCAGTTCTACATCAAATTAAAGTTGTTCTTGAGCTATTATTGTAATAATTTAGCTTATTTGTTTGCTTAGAATGCCAGAGTTAAAACATATTAGTGTTATTTAATTATTTTATGCATTTGATGTGTATTATTTCTGAATTAAACATGTTTGTGCATAAAGTATGCCATTTTAGATTTAAAATCCCACCATAGGTAAACCTGTTACATGCATTATTGTATGTTATAATTAGTTATAATATATAGTATGCATGTTTTAGGGTTTATTAAAAAATTGATGCAATTGTTATGTTAATTTTAGCCTTTGAAGCATGTTATTGTTGGTTTAAAGCATGTTTGTTTTATAAGTTTGTTATAAAATGAAATTAGACTTTAAAATCCATAACAAAGATAAACAACATGCTCACTTAGGCTAACAACTAGTTTTAACTATTAAAATAGATTGTTACCTTATAAAATTTGGTTACAAATTCAAATCGGTTCATAAACCTGTCTAAGGCTAGGGGTATTTAACTTGATGGTTTACTGATTATGACTGGAAAAAAATTGAGTGTTGTTAACTGATTTTATGAGCTTGCATGAGATTTAAAACTGGTTTAAACACATAGACATGGTAGGTTAATATCCAAATATAAACGTTAATACTTGGATAAAATCACGTAGCTTAGGTTCTTCTTAATTAGCCGTAATAAAACCTAAGTAAATGAATACCCAAACAACATTTAGAACACTTCAGCAGAAGATTAACAATATATTCGATATAAAGTTAATAGCTCTTACGTCCCCAAGAATTCACACCGTGAGATCATGCTCGGATTCATGTCGCTTTTACCGCGACTACTCCATACAGAAAGTGTTTGTATAGGTCAATAACAAGGTGAATGGGGGAAGTAGTTCATAGTAAGTGGGTGAAGGAAATGTGTCAACATTGTCCTACGGTCTCCTCTATTGGTATGAATCGTGAGATTCTTATTTTGCACCTGCTGTCATTTTTAGGTGGCACTAGCTAATCGTTAACGACGACGATCCCCATAGAGGGTTGTAACAAATGATTCAAAACAACCCAAACTTTAGAAATGAATAAGTTCTTATAGTTCCGTCTTGGATATTGTCTCCATCTCGAGGGCATGATCATACCATTCTATAAAATCTGAAAACTGGCGGGTCACACTTACGAGAATTACTAATTGTTAGTAAAGATCTTGACCGAAAACGATAACCAAAAGAACTATAGGAATAAAGAGTTATTCTGATATAGTATTTGGTCAGGATTGTCTTGCTTCAATGAAGGAATTTTTTTACTGCCCCATGGTAGCAACTGTTCTAAATCACTAAAGTATCGTTGCAAATAAAATAAATATTTTTTTGGGTACTTTATTCTTTTTTGCTAAAATTAAATTTAGATGCACAAGTTTAATAGAATTTGTTTAATTTTTTTTCAGCAATGTCAAATTCAATTATACAACTGCTTTCTTCTGATAAGTTTAACGGAGAAGGATATTCAAAGTGGATATCCAACATTAATACGATATTAGTTGTGGATGATTTGAGGTTTATGTTGACGAAGGAATGTCCTCCGGTTCCCAGTACAGCGGTGAACCGAAATGTTTGGGACATCTATGATCGGTGGGTTAGGGATAATGAAAAACCAAGGCTTAAATCTTAGAAAGTATATCAGATGTACTTAATAAGAAACATGAGGTAATTCCCATTTCCCATGAGATAATGGCGTCACTTCAAGAGATGTTCGGGCAACCGTCATCCTCTGTTCGACATGAAGCCATTAAGTATGTTTATAGTACTCGCATGAAAGATGATACCTGTTTGGATTGGTGTCCTAATTCTCCCGGAGTCTCGTTATTTTGTAAAGATACACATTGTTCAATGAATAAAATAAGTGTTATTTGATTCTGGCATTTACTCATATCTAATAAACAAAGCTCCTTGGTTATCTTATGTGAACTTAAGCATGTATATATGATATACAAGTGGATCATGCCTTAAGTGATAACCTAAATAGGTCTGTAGTATAAGAATTAAGGTGGGATACTTGATCCTGGTGACACTACGGATACGGCCCACTTTGTAGAGGTTTGCAAGTGTTGTAAACTACTATAGATGGTAGATCTTAACCATTCATGTGGAGACGTAAAGTGAAAATGTCCTATACAAAGAGTTTGTATAAGACCTAGACCACGAGATGACTAGACTCTATATATAACGCCATTGATACTAGAGACTTGCATCTCACCTAAACGACCATAGGTGACACGACCTCAATCCTGAGTGTTTTGGGAACTCTTGCCTTTGAGTGCGGTGCTTTGATTAGTATGGGTGAGAGTGGCCAGATTTCCAACTCAACATGCCTACCTTTTTGCGGACTTGTCTGACCTGGGAGCTGGGAACTCAATCCACAATATAGAATTCACTTCTTTCCCGAAGTAGGGATAAGTAGAGAGATTGCTCCCTTAAGGACTGATTCCAGAACTTGAACATAGTGGCCACAGCTTCTCTTTGGAAGAAAAGACTCAGTCATAGTAAGACAATGACTTATGTTCATTAGAGGGATCAGTGGTACTTAAGGAGATAGATGTAACTACAAGGGCATAACGGTTATTAGCCCAACTGTACTTACGAGCGATCTGTGAAGGGTTGTCGCACTACTCATTGGTTAAGATGGACAGACAATATATCTGTGGTAAGGAGAGTTCAGCTGTCGATCTTTAATGAGTGTCTGGCAGTTAACGGATGGTGGATCCCGTGACTAAAGAATTTAGTCAGTTATTCACGTACCGTCGGAGCTTCGAGCTATAAGTCCATGAGGTCCTCTTGATAGCTCAATGAATTCAGTTGAGGATCAATTCTTGGTGTTGATTTGAAATGTTCAAATTGACAAGAGGTATTCTGATTATATATGATATAATCAGTATGATGTATAAGATACATCTAGTGGAGGATTGATGTAAATGAGATTTACATAAGTACCATGGAATAGAAAAAGAACTATGGTTTATATGTTTCATGAGATGAAATATTAAAACTTTAGGTTATAAATATAGTATGATAAGTTGGTTATCATTTATGTTTATAATAATATTAATTATTGGATAACTAATTCTTTTTCTTTCAATAACCATATGAGTGGGTGGTTATTGGATCATGGTAACCGTGATTTTAAAAGGAAAATGGTTTCCGATTTTGAAAAGAAGTTTTTTTTTTTTCAAAACGATTGAAAAAGTATTTGAGTTTTCTCTCGCAAAAAAGAAACTTACAAAGTCGTCAAGTAAATTCATATTTACTAAACAACGGTTGGGTGAGCTAAACGATCGTATAGGTGCGAGCTAAACGATCGTGCAATATTTACTAAACGATCGCATAGCTTTGCTAGATGATCGCTGGCCCAAGGTAAACGATCGTGTAGAGTCTGTAGGCGACAGATCGAGCTAAATGATCGCATAGCTTTTGTAGACAATCCCATAGCTTTATCTAAATGATTAGGTATCGACTTATACGATAGGTCTCCGCCATCTCCCACTTGCTCAGTCGTGTACGTGATTGTTGTTTCCTCCTTCGTCTGCCTCATATCAAGTCTAAACAGAGCCCACTGAATTCTCACACCGAGAATACCAAGGTCGCCTTCTTGGTGGTGTCAGACTTAACTACACTGTCGAAGTTTTCTGGAGGCTGTTCGTGGTGCTGTGGAGGTTGTTCGCTGTTGCGAAAGAGATCATTGAGGACGAGCGCGAAGAGTTCGTGCTGTGTTGCGATCGTGTACATCAAGCGTTCAAGGTTGCTGATTGTTCGAGCGATCGTGCATCCGAGTGTGGAGACATTTCTACTATTGTGCATAGAGTTTGATCTCTTTATGCATTTGTATTGTTCATGCTGTCATTTCTATATTATTTGCATAATTGCTTGTTTGATGTCGACTGTAAATATATGTTCATTCATGATTGTAATTTGGAATAGTCTTGTTCCACTGCTCATGTAAATCTCAGAATCTGATTTCCTTCAATTGGTATCAGAGTCAGGTTCTCTAATATTCCAAATTACAGATCTGAATCGAACACATTTTTCAGTCGCGGTGGGTTTCTGCATTTGTTGTTAACCGTTTTCTACATTTGTGATGAAATTGATGAACGTTTCAAGTTTTAAATTGTCTTTTTATTAAATCTTTCAGTATTACAAAGTGTTAATTGTAAGGGCCCCTGTGTTTTTAGGCGAAATTAACTTCGCAATCGAGTTTTTAATTCAAAAGGTTTGAGTTCGTCGAGTCGTTCGTGATGAAGCTTCGACTCATGGCGATGCAGTTCTCAACGAAGAAGAAGACCAAGCGTTGGTCGGATTGTGTAGCCTCAAATAAACGATCGTTGGGATTTAACTAAACGATCGTTTAGATATTTTTTCTACACAATCGTGTAGTATTTTCTAATCGATCATTTAGTTAATGCTAAGTGATGGGGTAAATCGTTTACCATATCGCGTAGCGTTGGTTTCACGATCGCATAGGCACTGGAGGTAGGCGATCGTAGTGGGAGCATGCGATACTCGTCGTTTAGTAGAAGGTGCGCGCTAGACGATCGTGTAGTTAGCAAGCTTCATCACTTAGCTTCTACCTATGCGATCACGCATATGTGATATAGAGACGCTAGCTAAACGATCGCTTAGGTGATGGTGCTTTGCGGATTCGTATTCGCTGAGACGATCACAGAAGGCGAGCATTTTGCAGAGCACGCTAAGCGATCGTGTACTTCAGGCTTCATCGCTTAGTAAAGGTACACGATCGTGTAGTAATAACTAAATGATCGTTTGGATTGTTTTAGACGATCGTATAGTAAATGCTAAACGATCATTTAACTCTGGAGCACTGGTAAGCGATAGAACGAAGTGTTTGTTTTATCGTCTAGATGATCGTGGGGTGTTTAGTACACGATGGTTAAAGAAGCGATGCTTTGTTGAGCGGTTCAAGACCCGGTTCGCCTCTCTGAACCGAGACTCCTTGTCTTTATAATAATTACCTTTCCTTTTGCGGTTCAATTTTACCCGGTTTGTCAACTCTTATTGCTTATACATGTGATTGATGGTACTAATATGCCAAAGTGTTTGTCATATAGTTAAAAACCCACCTTAGGTTGTGTAATTACTCATGCATCATGTATTATAAATGTTATAATCTAGCATGAAGAAATTACTTGAAAGCATGAGCATGCATCATGAAATATAAGAGTTATTTTTTGCATGCATTAAGCATTATCATGTATCATCCTTTTATTATAAATGTTATAGTCTAAGGGCGAATGGAAGCATGTCTTGCTTATTTCATTGCCGTTTTGTATAAGTGTTATATAAAAGAAGTAGCAATGAATGGACAATGCATTGAGCATGACACTTAAGCTGTTTATAATCATTATGAATGCCTTGCATGTGTTGGCTTAGCATGGTGGTTGTTTCTGTTTATAAGTGTTATAAAGTAAATTAGACTGAAAATCAATAATTCAGAGTTGCATGCAAACTTAGGGTGAACTCAAGTTTTTTAAAAGGGTTTTAAAATTGGATTGAGATAGACCTAAGTTCAAATGGTTCTAAAAAGTTTAGTAACCTAGATTAATCTTTTAAAATCGGTTTAATAGGATTAAATTGGTTGAATAAAAGATTAAATTTGTTGTAAACCTATCTATAAGGGACCTTTTGTCAAAGGCGGGTTATGGCTGGGCTGGGGTTCTTAAGTTGACAGAAACGTAACACCCCTACCTGGGAACCTACCTGGAAAGGTGAATTAGATAGATTTTCAACAAGCATGTGACGTTTTGGTCAAAGACTCTGTTAAAAAATTTAATGGATGATGATCAAAAGTTGTTACACTATCCAAGGTAAAAGTTACTCTTGAGAAAACCTAAAAGTCACTTAGTTAAAATCCTTAGCCGTGTTTTCTCTAAGTAAGCTAAACCCTAGGTTATAAAATACTCAGTGGGAGGAAGAGGCGTATCAGATATGTCTATGATTCCACTCACGTTTCTCCCTGTATGTTCACACCGTGAGATTTATGCTTGGCCTCGAGATGCCCAGGATGCATCCCCCTTTGGATGGTGTTTGCATGAGTCAATATCAAGGTGAACGGAGAGAGTGTTTATAGTAAGGGTGTGTATAAACACGTCCTATAGTCTCTATCATTGGTTCACACCGTCAGATCATTCTATACACCCTCGAGTTTGTGTCAACACGTGCTATGGTCTCTGTCATTGGTTCACACCGTGAGATCATTTTGTACGCCCTCGTGTCGTCTATGCAGCGTTCCCCTTCAGATTGGTTTTGTGCAGTTGGTCAATATCAAAGTGAACTCCAGAAATGGATATGGTCGCTTTAGGTTTTTCCCCAATCGGATTTTTTCCCTTTAGATTAGCCTTTTGGAACGGACCTAGGGCTTAAAATGGCGGCTCACACTTACAGGAGATTGTTAAGTAAGTTAGTGATTTGTTGGCCAAATCAATGATGGCTTATCGTTATAGGAACAAGAGTTGTTCTTGGTATTAATGACTGGTTGAGAACTTCTCAATTTAGAGGAGGGATAACTGACCTTCCTTCAGCGGCTTTTGTCCTAAACCATTGAAGTGTCATTGCGAAACTAGAAGTCACACGGGGTTTATGTTAGTTTTGCTAAAAACTTATTGGATGTTTTGTTTTACAACGGGTATTTGTTTAAAACCTAACGTAGGTCAATGTGTTTTTCTTTTCAGCAACTCATTAATATTTCCGTTTAAGGCTTTTAAAAATGACAAATTACTTACAGTGGAAAGAATCGTGTGAAACGAATTTCGTGTCAAACGACCTCCATCCCATTACTCTCCAAAAGAGAAGACAAGACAGTGAATATGATTTATTGGTCTTGGAAACTTGTCTGGTAGAGAATGATGATTCTGCCTGGATCCTCAATTCAGGTGTTACCAATCATATAAGTTCCTCTTACCAAGGATTTAGTTCCTAGCAAACGTTGCCACAGGGAAAGATGACTCTTCGAGTCGATACTGGTGAGGTTGTTTCAGTTGTTGTTGTAGGCAGGCTAAAGTTATTTGTTGACAAGAAACGTTATCTGTTATTGGCTAATATTTTTGTAGTTCCTCATATTAAGAGGAACATAATCTCGGTTTCTTGTCTCATTGAACAAGGCTACACCGTCTCCTTTTCTAAGAATATAGTGCTTATTTTCAAGAATGGGAATGGAGATTGGTTATGGTTCAATGGAAAATAACTTATATGTACTAAGGTCATTAGTCATAAAAGCCTTGTTTAACACTGAAATGTTCAGTACGGCAACAACAGCTAAAAGACCAAAAGTTTCTCTAAAGGAAAATGTCCATCTTTGGCATCTTAGGTTAGGTCACATCAACCTCAATAGGATTGAGAAGTTGGTGAAAAGTGAACTTCTAAAGAGTTTAGAAGAAAACTCCTTGTCGGTATGTGAATCATGCCTCGAAGGCAAGATGACCAAACGACCTTTTACTAGAAAAGGTTACAGAGCCAAGGAAGCCTTAGAGTTTATACATTCAGACCTCTGTGGTTCGATGAATGTTAGAGCTCGAGGTGGGTATAAATAGTTCATCTCTTTCATAGATGATTATTCAAGGTTTGGGTATCTCTTCCTAACGCAATATAAGTCTGAAGCCCTTGACATGTTCAAGGAGCATAAGGTTGAAGTTCAAAACTTGTTTAGTAAGACGATAAAAACACTACGATCTAATCATGGTGGAGAGTATATGGACCTCCAATTCCAGAAGTATATGATAGAACATAGGATTGCGCCCTAACTCTCGGTCCCTGGGACACCTCAGCAAAATGGTGTATCAGAAAGGAGAAACAGTAGTTTACGCCATTTCAAGATTTAGGGTTGTCTGGCACAAACTAAGGCGGCAGTGGAAAGAACGACATGTGCTAGCGACTAACCCAAGAAGTTGGAACCGCATTCAAAGGTTTGCTTCTTTGTAGGCTACCCCAAGGAAACGAGATTAGGATACTTCTATGATTCGAGTGAGAATAAAGTGTTTGTTTCCACTAATGCTATCTTCTTGGAAGAAGATCACATGAGGGATCATAAGCCACGAAGTAAGCTCATTTTATGTGAGATCTCTATTGAGATTGAGACAGCTGAGGGTTCAATAAGAGTTATTAAACAAGCCAACCGATCAACAAGAGTTGTTGAGGTCGGAACGTCTAGTCAACCAGCTCAAGAGTTGAGATTGTCTCAAAATAGTGGGGGGTTCTGAACCCATCGGATCGCTGCATGGGTTTGACTGAAGCCCATAACGTCATTACGAATGATGGAGTCGAGGATCCGTTGTCTTTTAAGAAAGCAATGGAGGATGTTGACAAAGATGAATGGGTTAAGGCCATTAGGGGTGTTCAAAAAATCCGGTAACCCGACCAACCCGGACTACCCAACCCAAACTGCAAGGGTTGGGTTGGGTTAGATTTTATTTTGGGTTGGGTTGGGTTAAAAATGTTAAAAAATATTAAATTCGAGTTGGGTCTCGTGTTACCCCATTTCAGGGTTGGGTCAACCTGACCCGACCCGAATATATATATATATATATAAGTTAAAAAAAACAGTCAAATTAAAAAAAAATGAACCGGTGACCCAACTCATAAATTTTGGGTTGGGTTGGGTTGGGTTGACCCTCCAAAAAAGAACTAATAGGGTTCATTATTAGCCAACCCAAATTTTTGGGTTGGTCTACAAAAATCTTCCAACCCGACCCAACCTAAACTATATACACCCCTAAAAGCCATGAACCAGGAAATAAAGTCTATGTACTTCAATAACATCTGGGAGCTTATTGATCCACCTGATGGGGTAAGACCTATTGGGTGTAAATGGATCTATAAGTGAAAGAGAGGTTAGATGGAAAGGTGCAAACCTTTAAGGCTAGACTCGTGGCAAAGGGTTATACCCAAGTTGAGGGAGTTGACTATGAGGAAACTTTCTCGCCTGTTGTCATGCTAAAATCTATCTGGATTCTCCTGTCCATAGCCACATTTTATGACTATGAAATATGGTAAATGGACGTCAAGACTGCCTTTCTTAATGGTAATCTTGAGGAGACTATCTATATGACTCAACCAGAGGAGTTCATCATTTCAGATCAAGAGCAAATAGTTTGCAAGCTTAATAGGTCCATTTATGGGATGAAACAAGCATCTCGATCTTGGAACATCAGATTTGACACTACTGTCAAGTCGTTTGGTTTCTACCAGAACATTGATGAGCCTTGTGTTTAGAAGAAGATCATCAATAGCTCAGTCGCTTTCCTGGTACTATATGTGGATGATATCTTACTTATTGGGAATGATGTAGGATATCTGACTGACATTAAGAGTTGGCTAGCTGCCCAGTTCCAAATGAAATATTTGGATGAGGCACAGTATGTTCTCGAGATCCAGATTATTCGAGATCGCGAGAACAAACGATTAGCCCTATCTCAGGCATCATACATTGATCAAATGTTGATCAGGTACAGGATGCAGGATTCCAAGATGTGTTTATTACCCTTCAGGCATAGAATCATTCTGTCTAAGGATCAATGTCCTAAGATACCTCAAGAGATTGAGGAGATGAGACAGATTCCCTATGCTTCTGCTGTAGGAAGCTTAATGTACGCAATGTTGTGTACTAGACCCGACATTTGCTATGCAGTAGGGATTGTCAGTCGGTATCAGTCCAATTCAGGATTTGATCACTGGACAGCGATTAAGACGATCCTCAAGTATCTACGGAGAACGAGGGACTACATGCTCGTGTATAGAGATAAAGATCTGGTCCTTACATGATACACGGATTCTGACTTTTAGACCGATAGAGATTCTCGAAAATCGACATCGGAGTCAGTGTTTACTCTGAATGGAGGGGTTGTAGTCTGGCAAAGCATCAAGCAAGGATGCATCGCGGACTCCACTATGGAAGCCGAATACGTAGCGGCTTGTGAAGCAGCTAAGGAGGTTGTTTGGCTGAGGAAGTTCCTTTCAGATTTAAAAGTTGTTCCAAATATGGATTTGTCGATCACACTGTATTGTGTTAACAGTGGGGCTGTGGCAAATTCAAAGGGGCCTCGGAATCATTGTTGGGGTAAGCACATAGAACGAAAATATCACCTGATTAGGGAGATTGTGCATCGCGGTAATGTGATAGTCACGAAGATCGCATCGGAGCATAACGTTTTCGATCCCTTTACAAAGGCCCTCACAGCTAACGTGTTCGAGGGTCACCTGGAAAGTCTGGGTCTGCGGGACATGCGGAATCTTGTCTAGGTCAAGTGGGAGATGATACTAGGGTATGCTCTAGTTTATTGTATATTGTACATTTTTATTATATTGTACATTAGTCTCCTGAGTCATTAGGACAAGTGAAACATGTCTAGCGGAGAATACTCACCAAATTTGGATATTAGATTCAAGCGCCACTAATCATGTTTGCACTTTTCTACAGGAAACTAGTTCTTGGAGATAACTTTCTGAACAAGAAATGAATTTCAAGGTGGGAATGGGAGAAGTCATTTTAGCTCATGCATTGGGAGATGTCAAGCTATTTTTTGGAGAATCTTTCATCTTACTTAGAAATGTATATTATATACCTAAGATGAAAAGAACTTAATCTTTATTTCCTGTCTGCTAGAAAATATGTACAGAATATCTTTTGAATCTAATGAAGTGTTTGTTTTTTCAAGAGGTGTTCATATTTATTCTACAAGACTCGAAAATAACTTGTACATATTAAAATCAACTGAAGCAAAGGCCATTCTAAATATAGTGATGTTTAAGATAGTTGAGCTCAAAATAAAAGACGAAAAATTTCTCCTAATGCCTATCTTTTGCACCTCAGACTTGGTCACATTAATCTCAACAGGATTGAGAGATTGGTCAAAAACGGTCATCTAAGTCAGTTAAAAGATAGTTCTTTACCTCCATGTAAATTATGTCTTAAGAGAAAAATGATAAAAAGATCTTTTTCCAAAAAAGGCCTTCGTGCCAAAGATGTCAAACTTATACGTCCAGACCTATATGGTCCGATGAGTGTAAAAGCACGACGAGACTATCAGTATTTTGTCAGTTTTATTGATGATTACTTGAGATATGGCTACATTTACTTAATAAGTCAGAAGTCTGAAACTGTTGAAAATTTCAAAGAATTTAAGATCGAAACAGAAAATTATTTAAGTAAAAGAATTAAAACACTTCGATCTCATCGATGTGGTGAGTATATGGATTTACAATTTCAAAACAATCTAGTAGATCATGGAATTCAATCCCAACTCATAGCACCTGGAACACCTCAACAAAACGGTGTTACAGAAAGGAGAAATTGAACCTTGTTAGACATGGTCTGATCAATGATGAGTTACGCCCAGTTACCTCAATCCTTTTGGGGGTATGTAATACAGACTACAGTATATATTCTAAACATTGTTCCTTCAAAAAGTGTTTCAGAAACACCGCATAAATTATGGAAAGGACAAAAAATTAGTTTACATCATTTTCGTATCTGGGGTTGTCCAGCACACGGGTTGGTACAGAATCCTAAGAAACTGAAAACATGTTTAAAGTTGTGCCTTTTTGTAGGATACCCTAAAGAAACAAAAAGGAGGACTATTCTATAATCCCCAAAAAGATAAAGTGTTTGTATCGACAAATGTTGTATTCTTGGAAGAAGACCATGTTAAAAATCATCAACCTTGCAGTAAATTAATATTACAAGAAATGACCAAAAATGTTACAGAAAAATTAACAAGAGTTGTTGATCAAGAAGGTCCATCAACAACTATTGTTGCCCCGTCACATCCTTCTCAATAGTTGAGTATGTCTCGACGTAGTGGGAGGGTTATTCAACAGCCTGAACACTATATGGGTTTAACTGAAACTCAAAATATCATACATGATGATGGTTTAGAGGATCTATTAACCTTTAAAAAGACAGTAGAAGATGTTGATAGGGAACAGTGGATAAAAGCAATAGATGTTGAAATAGAGTCAATGTACTTCAATTTTATCTGGGAACTTGTAGATCAACCACATGAGGTCAAACCTATATGTTGCAAATGGATCTACAAAGGAAAATGAGACGAAACTGGCAAGGTGCATACCTACAAAGCCAGACTCGTGGCAAAAGGTTTTACCCAAAGAAGATGGGTTGATTATGAAGAAACTTTTTCTCTTGTTGCCATTATAATCTATAAGAATACTTCTACCCATTGCAACATATTATGAATATGAAATATGGCAAACAGATGTCAAGACAACGAACGGCCATCTTGATCAAAGTATTTTTATGTCTCAACCAGAAGGGTTCATTGAACAAGGACAGGAACAGAAAGTCTGTAAGCTTAAACAATCCATTTATGGGTTAAAGCAAGCTTCAAGATCCTGGAATATAAGATTTATGTTGGGATTGGTGTCCTAATTCTTCGGGAGTCTCGTTGTTTTGTAAAGATACACATTTTTCAATGAATAAAACAAATGTTATTTGATTCTACCATTTACTCATATCCATTAAACAAAGCTCCTTGGTTATCTTATGTGAACTTAAGCATGTATATGTGATATACAAGTGGATCATGCCTTAAGTGATAACCTAAATAGGTCTGTAGTATAAGGATTAAGGTGGGATACCTGATCCTGGTGACACTACGGATACGACCCGTTTTGTAGATGTTTGCAAGTGTTATAAACTACTACAGATGGTAGATCCTAACCTTTCATGTGGAGACGTGGAGCGAGAGTGTCCTATACAAAGAGTTTGTATAAGACCTGTACCACGAGATGACTAGACTCTGTGTATAACGCCGTTGATACTAGAGATTTGCATCTCACTTAAACGACCATAGGTGACACAACCTCAATTCTAAGTGTTTTGGGAACTCCTGCCTTTGAGGGTGGTCCTTTGATTAGTATGGATGGCCAGATTGCCAACTCAAAATGCCTACCTTTATCGAGATTTGTCTGATCTGGGAGCTGGGAACTCAATCCACAAGATGGAATTCACTTCTTTCCCAAAGCAAGGATAAGTAGAGAGATTTCTGCCTTAAAAGCTAATTCCGGGGCTTGAACATAGTGGCCATAGCTTCTCTTTGGAAGAGTAGACTCAGTCATAGTATGACTATGATTTATGTTCATTAGAGGGATCAGTGGTACTTAAGGAGACAGATGTAACTACAGGGGCATAATGGTTATTGGCCCAACTGTACTTACGAGCGATCTGTGAAGTGTTGTCGCACTACTCATTGGTTAAGATGGACACATAATATATTTGTGGTAAGGAGAATTCAGCTGTCAGTCTTTAGTGGAGTGCCTAGAAATTAACGGATGGTGGATCCCGTGACTAAAGAATTTAGTCAGTTATTCACATACCATTGGAGATTCGAGCTACAGGTCCATGAGGTCCCCTTGGTAGCTCAATGGATTCAGTTGAGGATCAGTTCTTGGTGTTGATTTGAAATATTCAAATTGACAAGAGGTATTTTAATTATATATGATATAATCGGTATGATGTATAAGATACATCTAGTGGAGGATTGATGTAAATGAGATTTATATTAAGTACCATGGAATAGAAAAAGAACTATGGTTTATATGTTTCATGAGGGGTTATAATATAGTATGATAAGTTGGTTATCATTTATGTTTATAATAATATTAATTATTGGATAATTAATTCTTTTTCTTTAATTAACCATGTGAGTTGGTGGTTATGGATCATGGTAATCGTGAGTTTAAAAGAAAAGTGGTTTCCTATTTTGAAAAGAAGTTTTTTTTTTTTTCCAAAACGATTGAAAAAGTATTTGAGTTTTCTCTCGCGAAAAAGAAACTAACAAAGTCGTCAAGTAAATTCAGATTTACTAAACGGTGGCTGGGCGAGCTAAGCGATCGTGCAGGTGCGAGCTAAACGATCGTGCAGTATTTACTAAACGATCGCATAGCTTTGCTAGACGATTGCTGACCCAAGGTAAACGATCGCATAGAGTCTGTAGGCAACAGACCGAGCTAAACGATTGCATAGCTTTTGCTTGACGATCGCGTAGTTTTATCTAAACGATTGGGCATCGACCTATACGATAGGTCTCTGCCATCTCCCACTTGCAAAGTCGTGTACGCGATCGTTGTTATCTCTGTTTGTCTGCCTCATACCAAGTCTGAACAGAGCCACTCTCTAGATTCTCACACTGAGAATACCAAGTTCACCTTGTTGGTGGTGTCAGACTCAACTCGACACCGTCGAGGTTCTCTGAAGGTCGTTCGTAGTGCTTTGGAGGAGTCCGTTCGTGTTGCGGAGGAGTTCATGACCGAGGAGATCGTTGAGGACGAGCGCGAAGTGTTCGTACGGTGTTCGTGCTGTGTTGCGGTCGTGTAGATCGAGTACTCGTGGTTGCTATTGTTCGATCAGAGTCGCACAACGAAGCGTGGAGACGCATTCTCATATGTGCGTAGAGTTTCATCTCTGTTTATTGAGTTTATTCATGCTGTTATTTCTCTGTATAATTGCATAACTGTTTGTTTGAAGTCAACTATAAATTTATGTTCATCATTATTGTAATTTGGAATAGTCTTGTTCCGTTGCTCATGAAAATCTCGAGTTCCGATTTCCTTCAATTTGATACTGTGATTAAATCTTATGGCTTTGAACAGAATGTTGACGAACTTTGTGTTTACAAAAAATAGTCAACAAGATTGTAGCATTCTTAATACTTTATGTTGATGATATCCTGCACATTAGGAATGAGACAAGCTTCCTTGGTGACGTAAAGAGATGGTTAGAAACACAGTTCCAAATGAAAGATTTGGGTGATGCTCAATATGTTCTAGGGATACAAATTTTTCGAAATCAAAAGAATAGAACCCTAACATTGTCTCAAGCATCTTATATAGATAAGATGTTGTCAAGATATAATATGCAAAATTCCAAAAAAAGATATGTTGCCTTTTAGACGTGAAATTCATTTTTCAAAGGAATAGTGTCCTAAGACACCTCAAGATATTAAGAAAATGAAAAGAATTCCATATGCATCTGTAGTTGAGAGTTTGATGTACGCAATGTTATGTACACGTTCTGACGTATGTTTTGCAGTTGGAATCGTCAGCAGGTTCCAATCCAATCCAAGACACAGTCATTGAACTGTTGTAAAAAACATCCTCAAGTATCTAAGGAGAACGAGGGACTATGTGTTTGTGTATGGACCTAAGGATTTGATCCTTACTGGATATACTGATTTTGATTTCTAGACAGACGTAGATTTAAAGAATTCTACTTCAACATCAGTTTTCACTCCCAATTGAGGAGCTATAGTTTGGAGAAGCATTAAACAGAGTTGTATCGTTGACTCCACAATGGAAGCAAACTACGTAGCTGCATGTAAAGCCGCTAAAGAAGCAGTATGGCAACACAAATTCTCGACTGACTTGGAAGTGGTTCCAGATATGCACCTACCCATTACACTATATTGTGATAATAATGGTGTTGTTGTCAACTCGAAAGAACCAAGGAGTCACAAACGTGGAAAATATATTGAGAGAAAGTATCATATCATCAGAGAAAGAGTATACCGAGGAGACGTGATTGTCATGAAGATAGCCTCTGAAGACAACCTTGTTGATCCATTTACAAAGGCTCTCTCGGCTAAAGTGTTCGAGGGCCACTTAGTTGGACTAGGACTCCGAGCAACGTAATCTAAGGCAAGTGAGAGAATATCTATGGTATTGGTGATGCCCTAATTTATTGTATTTTTCTTTATGTTTCTCAACATTGTATTGTATATATTTATTCTCACTAGAGTTTTAGTCCAAGTGGGAGATTGTTGGGAATGTCCTATAACTCGCAGTTCGTAAATTTTTTGTTAAAGATTCTATTTATCAATAAAATATTATTGAGTATTTTATTCAATAAAGTCATTGATATTGCATTCTATTATGAAAATCCAATAAACAATCCATGGCTATAGTATGAATACTTTAACTTTATGTGTTGACATAAACAGGATCAAGTTATAGTATATAGCCTAAATGGTCTATAAGTATATGGATAAAATTGGGTATTTCATCTAGGTAACACTATTGGATGTGGCCCATTTCGTATATTGATACAAATGATGTGATCCACAAATAATTTATGTAGAGACATGTGAGTGGAGCATCCTATGCAATGAGTTTACATAAGACTAGACCTCAAAATAGTCACTTTTCTTTATAACAACCGTTTACTGTTAAAACTGACTATTTCAAAATAATATGACCTAGGATAACACGATCTTGATCCTGAGCTAACTATGAACTCCTGTTTATTTCGGGATTATCCTTTGATCTGCATAGGTGAGAATAGTCCAACAACACTGCTCAATAAGCCTTCCATTTTGGAGATAAGACTCGGTAGATAGCTGGAGACATAGCTATACAAGATAGAATTCACTCCTACCCGACCTAGTGTTAGCACATAGGTTATTCTCAAATGCCTAGTCTTGAACAACGGGGCCCCGCCCTCTCATGGTAGAGAGGGATATGATTTATAAATGGTATTACATATCAGTTGTTCAATAGAGGGTCAGTGGAAGCTTAAGGTGCAAGATGTATTTACAGAGGTAAAACGGTAATTTTGACACAACTATAAATAGGAACGACCTGTGAAGGATCGACTTACTAATTATGGTCGAAATGGACAGAAATATATCTACAATGAGGAGAGTGCAACTATCGAGCTATAGTAGTATGCCTTGATAGTTGACGAATAGTAACTAATTTGGTTTAAAGAGTTTAACTGATTAATTACAAATAGTTGGAGTTCATGATTTGTAGGTCCATTAGATCCCTCTACTAGCTCATAAATTGGAATAACAAATTGAGTATTAATTGAATGAATTTTGGAATTAGGATTATGAATTTGAAATGTTCAAATTCAATTTTTTGGGTTTTTCAATTTATTGTATTTGATACAATTATAAAACGTATAATTTAGATGAAATTAAACGAAATTGGAGAATCAATTAATATTTAAATTATTATTTAAATATGAAATTGAATCATATTGGTGGAATTAGTGTTTTATTGAATTAATTTTAAGATACTAAATTAATATTATTTTAATTAAAAGGTTTAATTAAAATAAAATAAAATAAAATTAGTTTTTATATAAATTAATCTTTGAATTAATTTTTAAAACTAATTTTAAACAAAATTGTTTTATTTAAAATTAAAAATCAAAATTAATTTTGAGAAATTGATTGAAAATCAAAGAGAAGTGGATTTTTCCAATCTAATGGTATATCATCAAATTCCATCAAATTAACTCCAAGGAAGAGATGCCCTCCATGCAGCCCTATGTTTTTGTATGAAATCAGTCTATAAAATGTATCTTCATGCATGGATTTGAAAAAAGAAGTTGAGATTTCTAACTGTTATGCTGAAGAGTTGAAAACCCTTCTCAATCCACCTAAAAGTTCACCATCTATTCAGCTTAGTTTAAGTGTTTCCATCACACATTCCTTCTTGAGCTTTGTGGAGAAGTTCTTGGTGGTGGTCTCGTTGAAGTTTCAAGCTCAATCTTGAAGTAATTTTGTTGAATTCGTGTATTAAGTCTTCAAATGTAATGTTTGCTTCAAACCCTCTATGAATTTCACTTGAATAGCATGTTTAAAACTCAAATTAAGAGTAGTTAGAGTACTTATTGATTCTGATTACTCCTTCAATTATCCAATCAATACCTACATGATATGATTAGTATACTATACTAGGCATTTATACAAAATAAAAAAAAAATTAAAACCAAAACTACCAACAACTTTAATCCCAATCGAAAAGAAATTAGGGATTTGGAAAGCTTCTTTAGATGACCACAATAGCTCTTGTTTTCCTTCTATTTTTCATTTTCGTCAGACGACCACAAGATACCCCGTTACCACGAGGAACGGAAATCAGTCTTCTTAGGTGACCCCAACACAAGATCAATGTAGAAGAATCTCTTCCATTGCGCTAGTCTTTCACCTTTACATGTATAATCTTCTCTAAAAGAACGAGTCTCCCCTATATCTATCGTCGAAGAACAAAATCGACAGTCTCACAGTTAAAGAAACCTAAGCCTTCTAAATAATCTTCCTTTTCGTTTATGCACTATAATCTATTCTATACAATGTTTCCCCCATTCAAGGTAAGAAGTAAGTGTTGAGCAGAAATCTTTGGATATAATATATAAAGATTTTCATTTTTTAGAAATAATTCAAGATTTACCTAAATGTTTTTTAAATAAAATAATGTGTTTTAAAATAATATTTTATTTTTAATCTTTAGGCAAACCAAATAAATCTTTATTCTACAATTTTTTCCCTCTACTTTTTAGGATTCCAAAACAAAAACAGAATATTTGTTGTTTATCGTTGTCCTTCAAAAAATAAGTTTAAAAATAATCAACCATTTAAATACATTTGAAGAAGGATTAAAGTTATGAAAAAAGAGAAAACTGAAGGAAGAACAAGAGTCAATGAAAGATTGAAGGTTGTTGGAATAATTGGAGAATAAACCAAGCAAAGAAAGACCCAATAATCATCAACAGTTTTATTCAAATACACTGTATTTCCAGATGCCAAAAGATATGTGGTCAACTACTAAATATAAATCATTCTGGGGGGAAGTCTAATAAAACTAACATCAACCACAGAACATCCTTATCATCAACAATCCGAATAAGATTCAAATTTTTGGGACCATCTCAGTACATTGTCAAATGAGATATAGACAAATTGCCAAAAGGAAAAAGCTTACCTTAACTATATTCAATAAATTGTTGGAAGGACGAGTCTGATGGAATATATACTTCAAGAACTCGAAAATCAAGATATTTTGAACCTGCATCCCATCCACCATAGAAAAAAAATCTAATTCATTGTAAAGTCATAGAAAAAATAGGAAGATAGCAAAACTAACTATTTACCTTAATTGTTTGTCACTAAGACAAACTTTTGGTATGATCATGCTAAAACTAGGGTTGGCAAAAAAAATCTCTGTGGGGTCGGGTCCCCGCCTCGATCGGGACAAAAAATCCCCGATTTAACCAAGGATGGGGTTCAAATTGAGGATTATAATCAGGTCTCCAGTTAGGGACGGGGCGGGGATAGGGAGGGTATCCTCGCCCCGTCTCCGTCCCTGATTAATTTACAAATATTTATGTAATTATATATAGCAATATATATTTTAAAAAAAAAAGTCGAAGATGGGTCCCAGGACCCGTTTCCTCTTATGGGGATGGGGATGGGGAATCCCCCAGCCCCGCTCTAGCCCCATTGCTAACCCTAGCTAAAATTAAGTGTATAACAAAAAGTTTAAAACGATATAATAACTGTAATAAAATGATAAGTGCTAAAACGTGATAAATAATTGAAGAATTGGGAAATAATTTAGTTGGAATTAAATATGTGAACAACAATCTGATAAGTCAACAAAAATTAATAAGATAATGTAAAATTTGAAGATCTACAATAAACTAAAATTTAAATGGAGAGATAAAGATCTGAGATTGATTTTTTCAGTGAATTCGAAAAATAGTTCTACAAATCGAATATGAGAAAAAATTACCAATAAGAAAATCAAATTGGGTAAAAAAATACGCCACTTTTTTCTCTAAAACTTGTAAGGTTAGAAATTGATTATCAACGTTGGCCATGTACACTGTATTTCTATTCTGAATCACTACATGCAATATTTCTGATGAAAGACCACACGAAGGGCAAATCGGGTATTATAAAAAATACGTAAGTGGTACAAGTTTTGCCAAAAATCTTATTATTTCTAGAATTTACCAAAAATAAACATAAAATCCAAATCATTGCTATTTTGTCCAATTTCCTCAAAATTCTTATTCAACACACCCCACTAGGGAAGACATTTAGGACGTGGTAATCAACAGTTCCGATAAATTTCTCTTTTTGTGCCTAATTTGATTTATTTGGGGCTTGTTTGATTGGAAAAGAAAACTCAATTGATTCAACATTTGAAAATCACAAATGCTCTTTCTTTCTAGTTGCTATTTTGTCATTTTATTGAATTCTCTTTTAGAGCATTCAATCCCTTTGAGTGGTTTATGAAAGTTTAATTTCGTACGCAACATAATATAATTTGGTGGGTTTCAATCATTTCCATGCCTTTCCTTATTTGGTCTTTTAAAGATCAAACTGTCTAATTTGATGACAAAAGCTTTATTCTCTTTAATTTAGACTATGTCTCTAATGTCTAATTTGTGATCTCACTTGGTTCGTCAATATGTGCAGTTTGATGGTTTTTTTATTGTTCAAGGTGCGTCGAAGCTTCTACTGAGAGGATTCATGATGGCTCTCTTTTGGGAGACTTTTTTCCTTACCTGTGTTGTGTAATATTTTCTTAGGTGGGTTTGGTCCTTTTTTTTTTTTAACTAAGTTTTTAGCTGTTCTAATTGTGTTTTACTTGTATCTTAACCTAAGGTTGTAAGATCCCTACAATGTAATTCAATACCCTTGTAAAAAAATAATATTAAAAAAGACTGTCCCTAATTTTCTTTTTAGCTTGATAATCAATTGATTTTGTTCACAAGATGTTTCCAGAGAAACTTATTTCGTAGAGTTGAGTTTGAGTTGGTGTTGATGTCGATGCCGATTAGATGCGATGTGGGTCGATCTCTAGTACTTGATCCTCTGATTCTTTCTCGATTGAGTGGATGTGCTTGACTTAAAGAAAGGCACTTAAGAGAAGTCTTGGAAGAGTTTTTGTGTCTTCAAGGGTCTTTTGTCTAAGTCTTGGAAGAGACTTTGTGTCTTCAAGGGTCTTCTGTCTAAGTCTTGGAAGAGTTTTTGTGTCTTTAAGGGTCTTCTGTCTGTCTTGGAAGAGTCTTTGTGTGAAGTCTTCTACTTGTTGATGATCTCTGACTCTCTTAATCGAGAATTGCTAACCCAAAAGCTCTTCTATTTATAGGGCTCTCAGATAGGTCTGGTCTTTCGATCCAATTAATTGGACTTGGGTCTTTTGCGCCTTATTAATTGGATTTGGGCCTATTTTGGCATTTTAGGCCCACATTTGGGAGTAACTAGACTAATGCCCAAATTATAATGTCGAATTGAGCGACATTAATTTTATTCAACCCAACGTTCGTAACATGTGACGTCATCAGAATTCATCTTCATTTTCAATTTGGTACACATGTCGACTCTTAACCGATCCCAAATTGATGATTTTGGCATTTCATAGTTAATCTAATAAATGACGTGGCAATCCATGATTGGTCTGAAATTTCTCCTCCAATAAATGTCCCTTTTCGATATTTGTGCACAAATGTGGGTTGATGAATTTCGAAAAAGATAAAGTCGACATCGATGCAAGTAATTTGGTCTTACTTCAATGCTCCCAATTTAATTAAACCGTGAATTTAGTGCACAAATTTAACTAAAATTTGTAATATAGGATGGCCAAAATTTAAGAAAAATCTCGACCATTATCTCATACTTACTTTGATTTGGAGAGATAAAAAAGAATTCTCAAATTTTTTTTCTTTTTTTTCAAAAAAAAAAATTCAGGTTTCATCCCAAATTAATTTGATTTAGAGACGAAATTTACAAATTTTTAATTTAAAATGAAAATTCAAGTTTCATCTCTAATTTAATTTGATTTGGAGGTTAAAACTTAAGAATTTGGTTCTAAGAAAGAAATTTGGGATATGGCCAAATTTACAAACAAACTTCAAGTTTTGGTCCCCAATTTAATTTGATTTTAGGGATAAAAAGTTTGGATTTAAAATGAAGATTCAAGTTCCATCTCCAATTTAACTTGATTTGGAGGTAAAGCTCAAAAATTTTGAATTTAGGATGAGAATTCAAATTTCATCCCAATTTAGTTAGATCTGGAGTTAAAACTTAATTAATTTGAATTTAAAACAAAAATTCAAGTTTCGTTCCCAATTTAATTTGATTTTGAGATAAAACTTAGAAATTTTGAATTTAGAACGGGAGGTAAAACTTAATTAATGAAAAAGGGTTGGTACGTGGCTAATAGTTTTAGAAAAAGGAGGGGTAGAAAAAATTCAAAAAATAAGGGGTTGAAATAAAATTTTAAACCAAACAGAATCTAGATTTAACGAAATCTTGATTTTCTAATTTGGTTCTAGATTTAGTGAAGTCCTTATAAATAAGGCCTCATGCATCCTCATCCCATCAATATACATGGTATTAAAAAAAAAATTCTTCCCATTTCTTCCCTTTTTTTTTCTTTTTTTTTACTCCCGAGCCGTTAGTCGCTAGTCACCAGCCCTTCTCCTCTTCACTGCCTATCCTTTTTTGCCTTTTTTTTTCAACAGAAGCTCTTCGTTTTCTTTTTCTTTTTTTTTTTCCTTTTTTTATACATTTTTCTGGCCAAAACTTTTTTTTTTCTTTTTTTTTCGTTTTTCGTTTCTTTTCCCTTTTTTTATTTTTTTATTTTTTTTTCTTTGTTCGTTTCTTTTTGTTTTTTTTTTTCCTTCTTTCTTTTCATTTTTTTAATCAAACCTAACTTTCCAATTTTTTCCTTTTTTTCTTTTTTCTTTTTTTTTTCAAAATTAAATTTAAAAAAAATCAAGCTCCTTTTTTGTTTTTTTGTTTTCCTTTTTTTTCTTTATCTCTTTCTTCAGCAAAACTCTTTTTTTTTTTCATTTTTTCCTTTTTTCGGGGAAAAAAAACTTCGTTCTTCTTTTTTCTCTCCTTTTTTTTCTTATTATCTAAAATTCCAAATGGTAATTATCCTTTTACTAACTCACCCCTATTTTTGTTTATCAAGACCCAAGTCATTTATAGCTTGCAGTTCGAGGGAGTAACATCTTTTTTACAAGAGGTGAGTTTTTTTTTTTTTTTTTTTTGAAGTTATGAACAAAACATCAGGTGGCCTGAGGGGTCGATTTCAACATCCATTTTGCAAGCTCAATCTCAGTATGTGACTTAAGACTCCGCTCTAAGTCCCTGAGGACTTTGGCACCTTATTGGCTTTGATCTTTGTACATGGCCTGAGGGGTTCGTCGATTCCAGCCTCAGTCTTTGACTTGAGCATTCTGTCAGTCCCAGCCTTAGTCTTTGACTTGAGCATTCCGTCGGTTTCCAACTCAGTGCTCTAACAGCTATGATCTCCGCCCCTTACTGGCTTTGATCTTAGTACGTGGCCTAAGGATTCCGTCGGTCCCAGCCTCAGTCTTTGACTTAAGCATTCCGTTGGTTTTCAACTCAGTGCTCTAACGGGTCTGATCTGCGTCCCTTATTGACTTCGATCTTAGTACTGGCCTGAGGGGTTCCATTGATTCCAACCTCAGTCTTTGACTCGATCATTCCATCGATTTCCAACTCAGTGCTCTAACGGCTCTAATCTCCGTCCCTTATTGGCTTCGATCTTAGTATGTGACCTGAGGGTTCTGTTGGTCCCAGCCTCAGTCTTTGACTTGAGCATTCCAGTCGGTTTGCAATTTAGTGCTATAACAGCTCTGATCTGCACCCCTTACTAGCTTCGATCTTAGTACGCGGCCAGAAGATTCCGTCGGTCTCAGCCTTAGTCTTCGACTTGAGCATTCCGTCAATTTCCAACTCAGTGCTCTAACGGCTCTGATCTCCGCCCCTTATTGGCTTCGATCTTAGTACGCAGCCTAAGGGTTCCGTCGGTTCTAGCCTAAGTCTTTGACTTGAGCATTCCGTCGGTTTCTAACTCAACGCTCTAACGACTCTAATCTCCAGCCCTTATTGGCTTCGATTTTAGTACACGGCCTGAAGGTTCCATCAGTTCCAACCTCAATCTTTGACTTGAACATTCCATCGGTTTCCAACTTAGTACTCTAATGGATCTGATCTCCACCCCTTATTGGCTTCGATCTTAGTACGCGGCCTAAGGGTTCCGCCAGTTCCAGCCTCAGTCCTTGACTTGAGCATTCCACCGGTTTTCAACTCAGTGTTCTAACGGCTCTGATCTTCGACCCTTATTGGCTTTGATCTTAGTACGCGACCTGATCTTGCGCATAAGACAAAGCTTGGCAAGCCGAACGCAGAACCTAGTAGATTGAGGCGAACCGGATTTGATTGTGCAGTTGGGGCAGAGGTAAGAAGGCCAGACTTGATCTCACAAATGAGGCGGTGCTAGATAGACCAAACTTAATCTTGCATATGAGCCAGAGTCAGGCGAATTAGACTTGATCTCACATATGAGGCGAAGCCAGGCAGACCAAACTTGATTTCGCATATAAGTCGAAGCCATACCAACATTTTTGGAGAGGGAATGAAGCTGCACCAACATTTTAGAGAAGGAAGGAAGCTACACCAATATTTTGAAGCGAGAGCAAAGCATCCAAACCTGACTTTGAAAAGGAAGTGGTAAAGCCCCCGAACTTGAAGATGGAAGAACATCGACGAAGCCTCTGAACTTAAAGATGGAGAAGCATCGACAGAGCCTCTGAACTTGGGCTTGAAGTATCAGCGAACCCTCCGCACTTGAGTTTAACGAAACATCAGCGAATCTTCGGAATATGAGCTTAAAGTATCGGCGAATCCTCAACATCATGGACGAATCCTCTGCATTTGAGTTTAACAAAGCATCGGTGAATCTTCCGCATTAACTTGATTTCACGACTTTAAGCATGAAGATGACAACGCAAAACCTCCAAACTTGAGCATGAAGATGCAGCATCGATGAAGCCTCTATACTTGAAGATGGAGAAGCATCAACGAAGCCTCTAAACTTGAAGACGAAGGTGTATCGACGTAGCCTCTAAACTTGAAGATGGAGAAGCATCAACAAAGCCTCTTGAAGATGGAAGAGCATCAAAGAACCCTCTAACTTGAAGACAAATGAGCATCGACAATACCTTTGAACTTGAAAATGGAGAGGCATCAATGCAACCATTGAAAGTAGAGTTGTAGAAGCAATAGTGCAACCTTTGAACTTGGAGACAGAGAAACAGCAATGCAACCATGAAATTCGTAGATGGAGAAATAGGGGTGCAACCATCAAAGCAGCGGTCTAATCCTCGAACTTGGAGATGAAGAAGCAGCAACACCAACATCTTTATAGGGGAGGCAGAACTACAACAACTTTTGGAGAAGAAGCGAAGCTGCAAGGAGTAATATATATATATATATATATATATATAGGGGAAGCAGGGAAGTCGCATCAAACTTGAACTTCGAAGAGGAAGCAACGAAACATCCAAACTTGACTTCAACGAGGAAATGGTGAAGCCTCCAAACTGTTGGGTTTTATGTCCTAAAACTTGCAATTTGTAAAAGATAAATATATTCTATAATCAATAAACTTATTTATTGGTTCTATAAATTGCATACGTAAAAGTCTAAATCCAATAAACTAAGATCCATGGCTATTATATGAATACTTGAACTTTATGTAGAGACATAGAGATGGATCAGGTTCGAGTAAATAGCTAAAATGATCAATAGTGCATGATTAAGGTTGGGTACCTTATTCTGGTAACACTATTGGATGTGGCCTACTGTGTCGCTGTTATAAGTTGTTGTAAAGTTAATACAAACGAAGTGATCCAGATTCATTCATGTATTGACATGAGGAGTGGGGGCATCCTATGTAATGAGTTTGCATAAGACCGGACCAAGAAATAAGTCACTCTTACTTTATAATGCTTTTTACTATATAAGACTGACTATTTGACTTAGATGACCTAGGTAACTCAATCTTAATCCGGAGCTAATTATGAACTTCTATTTATTCGGGATTATCCTTAGATTTGCATAGGTGAGGGTTGGCTCAACAGCGTCGGCTCAATGAGCCTCCCATTTCAGGGGTAAGACCGTGTAGGTAGCTGAAGACATAGGGTGCAAGACGAAATTCACACCTACCCATTTTAAGGATAAGAGAAAGGTTGTTCTCTTAAGTACTAAATCCATGTCTTGAACAAGGGGCCCCACCCTCTCACTGGGCTGAGAGGGATCTGGTTAAGTGACTGGATTGCAAACCAATTGTTCATTGGAGGATCTGTAGGAACTTAAGGAACAAGACGTAATCTCGGGGGTAAAACATACATTTTGACCTAGCCGTTATTACGAACAACCTATGAAGGGTCGACTTACTAATTAGGTTAAATCATGTGGACATAATATATCTACAGTGAGGGAAGTTTTACTATGAGCTTTAGTGGAGTGACCCATTAGTTAATGAATGGGGATTAATCCGGTGCAACGAGTTTAGTCAATTAATCTCAGATCGTTGGAGCCTATGATCTGTAGGTCTGTGAGGTCCCCCTACTAGCTCGTAAATGGATTAACTTTAGAGTAGCGTGATAAGTTTATTTGAAATGTTCAAATTAGAATTAAATAGAATAGAAGAATTAATTAACATTTAAATATGATTTAAATATTAAATTTATGAAGGGGGACTTATGTAAAATCAATTTAATATTTGATATTAAATTAATTAGAATTAATTAAATTAAAATAATTATTTATTAATTTTATTAGAAAATTAATTTATAAAATTAATTTTGCAAAATTAATAATATTTTGAAATTTTGAAATCATTTGGTAAAATTGAAAAGTTTGAAAAACACAAAATGAACTTATGAATTTTTCGATTAACACCTTCAACTAGCTCACACCAAACCCACTTAAGTTTGGCTTCAATAACTCCAAGCATGAACTGTATCTCATGCGGCCATCTTCTTTGCATGAAAGTTCTGCAATAAATAGAGAAGATTGGAGTGGAATTGAGGCATGCATCAATAAGTTTTTGCTGAAAAACTTCGAGTTGAAGAAGTTGTTCTTCAAGTGGGTTGTTACAGTGAGTTCTTCTCCAAGTTCCCTTTCATTCAAGCTTATCTTGTGTCCCATAACTCAATCTAGAGCTCCAAGAGAATAGTGAGGAAGATCTTAAGGTGGTTCACAACGAGATTTGGAGAAGCTTTGCAGCTAAGAATCGAGATTCAAGAAGTTTTACAAAGGTATTACATGAAGCCCTCTTGTTATTGTATGAGCATGCTTTATTTATAGCCAAAATTAATGAATTAGAATACTTATTATTCCCATTTGCTTTGGCTTCATGCTGATATACTCCTTCAAAAACTTGACTTCGAAGAGGAAGCAAAGTGTCATACCAAGTGTGTGCTTTTAATTTACTGTGTTAGCTCATTACAAGGGATAAACATCTTCAATTTGTTATGTTGCCTCTTAAGGATGAACATCTTCAATCTGAAGTGTCATCCTTTAATGGGGATGACCAACGTCGATCTTGTAGTGACATACTTAGGTGGTTGTGGTACCCTTTCTGACGGACTAAACTTAAATTTCTTTAAGTTGCCCACGTACCCTTGAAGAAAGGGATCAAGTCATGGCATGGTTAAAAATTTTTTGTTTGTTTAGACTGAACTTAAAACTTCTTTCAAGCTGCCTACGTACCCTTTACAATGAATAAGGATCAAGTCATAACGTAGTTCAAAAAGAGATTTTTTTTTTTTATCGTTCACCTTTTAATCTCATGCGGGCCAAGAGCAACAAGTAGTTTAGGCTCTTACGATAAAAAAAATTAAAAAAATTAAAAAAATAAAAAAAAAAACCTTTTTTTTACATTCGTTAAGCATAAAACTTCTTGAGAAACTTGTCGTTGATTGGACCAACTCTCAACCTTTCTTGATCAACAATCTTGTATGCTCCATTTGTATAGACTTCTTTGACGATGTAAGGCCCATCTCATTTAGGTGTGAACTTATTTCCTGTATGTCTTATCATGTTAATAGGTCTTCTTACAGCAAGCACTAGGTCACCGACTTGAAAAGATCGAGGCTTTACGTGCTTATCAAAAGCTTTAGACATTCGTGCTTGGTAACACTCCAACGCTTGTTGAGCTTCGAGTCGTTTTTCGTCCAGTGCTTCCAATTCTTGGAGACGCAATTTAGCATTGTCTTCTATAGTCAACCATTCTTGTATTGTCATTCTTAGCGATGGAATTTCTCTTTCCAAGGGAAGGACAACCTCTACCCCATAAATGAAAGAGTATGAAGTGACTCCTATAGGGGTACGATTAGTGGTACGATAAGCCCACAATGCTTCACCAATCTTTTCTTGCCAATCTCTTTACGACTTGGAGACAATTTTCTTTAGCAGGTTGTACAACGTCTTGTTAGATGCCTCTGCCAACCCATTCATGGTGACTTATACATGGACGACTTATACTGCTTGAATTTAAATTTCTCACACAATCTGTCCATCAAGCTACTGGAGAAGTGATTCCCATTGTCTGTCACATACGATAGGGGATACCATAACGATAGATGATGTGAGTGCAGATAAAGTCCACCACATTCTCTTTCTTAACCTCCCTTAAATTGATAGCCTCAGACCATCTTAAAAAGTAATCAGTGGCTACAAGGATATAAGAATGCCCTACTATGACTTAGGTGTTATAGAGCCAACCAGATCAAGCCCTCATGATTCAAAAGGCCATGAGGCTATAGGCGGGTGTAGAGGCTCTGGCGGCTGATGAATGATATTCGCATGATATTGATAAGCTTCTCACTTATTTGCGTATTCCATCGAATCTTGGATCATCCCTAGCCAGTAGTAACCCATCCTTTTCAACTGGAATTATAGCTTTGGTTCGGATTCATGTGCATCGCATATGCCTGAATGTGCTTCTTTCAAAGCCTTCGTCGACTCCTCTTTTCCAAGGCATAGTAGAAAGAGTCCTTCAAGGGATCAGTGGTACAAAACCCCTTTGTAGTAAATGAAATTTGCAGCCCTCCTTCAAATCTCGGTTTTATGGTGAAGGTCATCCGAAGGCCTTCCATGCTCAAGGTAATCTACAATAGGCTGCCATCAGCCTTCCTCATCAATTAAGTAGACTGATATCGCATTCATTTCTTCACATGTGGTTTCAACCGAAGGCACAACCCACCTTCGACAAAGCGATATACTAAGAGATACATCATCCAGAATCGTCAAGGACGTAGTCAAGTTTTCCAAAGCGTCCGCCTTCTTATTTTCCATCCTCGAGACATGCTCCAGTGTCATGCTTTCAAATTTTCCCATCAACTATCGAGCATAAATGAAGTAGGGCTTCAATTTGTCATGTTTCACATCATACTGGTGTAAGAGCTGATTGATTATCAGCTTTGAGTCACCAAAAATCTCTATGTTAGATACCTCAATCTCCAAAGCCATTTGCAGGTTGATTATCAAGGCTTGGTATTCGGCGACATTGTTCGAGCATAATTTAGCAAGTGTGAAGCTATAAGGCAGCTGTGCTTTTCTGGTCAAATAAGGACGATGCCGGCCCTCGCACTAGTTCCTCGGGCCACCCCATTGAAGAACATTGCCCAAGGACCTGTGATTTCTGTGAAAAGAACTTCATCGTCAGGTAAGTCTTCACTTAACTTTCAATCTGATGGAATCTAATGATCTGCCAAGAAGTCGTCCAATTCTTTCCCTTCAATCACCTTTTACGGCACGTAAACGATGTCATATTGTTAAAGCATGATTGCCCACTTGGCCAAATGCCCCAAGATGATTGGCCTAGACAGAACGTACTTCATGGGGTCGGCTTTCGCAATTAAACGGATTGTGAAGGCTTGCATGTAGTGTCTCAACTTTTCTATAGCGAAGAAGAGTGCAAGGCACATTTTCTCAATAAAAGAATAGTTGATTTCAGCCCCGTTTAAGGTCCTGCTTAGGTAATAGAGAGCACGCTCTTTTCCCTTCTCTTCTTCTTGTGCCAACAATGCCCCCAGCAACCTTTCTTGTGTTGTGATGTACAATATCAATGGCTTGCCCGCTACTGGGGCTCCTAAGACAGAAGGACTGAGCAAGTTCCTCTTTATGCTATCAAAGGAATTTTAACACGCCTCATCCCATTCGAATTTTTCTCCCTTTCTCATCAGTCTTTGAAAGGGTTGACATCGCCCTACCAAGTTTAAAATAAACCTCCGGATGTAAGCCAGACGTCCTTGCAAACTTCTTAACTCGTGTAGATTCCTTGGTCTCGGCATCTTCTAAATGGCATCAATCTTGGATTGATCTATTTCTATCCCTTGATGTCTTACAACGAAAACCAGAAACTTCCCTAACGTTACGCCAAACGCGCATTTAGGGGGTTCATCTTTAACTAGTACTTTTGAAGGTGATAAAAAAACAGTTTTTAGAACTTTCGAATGGTCTTGCCATCAATTGATCTTGACCACAAGGTCATCCACATAGCTTTCCACGTGTTTGTGCAACATATCGTCAAACATCTTCTGCATGGCACGTTGATAAGTAGCGCCAGCGTTCTTCAACCCCAAGGGCATTACCTTGTAGCAATATATCCCATTTGGGTTCGAAATGTCGTTATTTCCTCATCCACGAGGGCCATTCATATCTAGTTATACCAAATGATCCATCCATGAAGGATAAAGCCTCATGTCCCGTACATCAACCATGATTTCTGTGATGGGCAATGGAAAATCGTCTTTCGGGCATGTGCTGTTTAGGTCACAAAAGTCCACACAGACACGAAGTTGTCCATTCTTTTTTCTAACCAGGACAATGTTGGCTATCCACGTTGGGTATTTGACTTCACGGATGAACCCGACTTCAATTAGCTTTTATTGACTTCAGCCTTAATCTGGGGGATAAGTTCCGACCAAAAGTGTCACTGAGCCTGCTTAACAAGTTGACACCCTTGTTTGATCGCGAGATGGTGGACTGCTACCTTTGGATCCAGTCCCGGCATCTCTTTCTATGACCAAGAAAAAACACCCCTGTATTCGGTGAGCAAACTCATGTATTCGCCCTCTTCCTCTTCTGAGAGGGATGCATTGATGAAAGTTGGATGTGGCTCCTCTACTATGCCTAGATTTACCTCTTTGAGCTCATCCACCATGGATTGACCATCATCCTCGGGACCTTATGGAACATCCTCCACCTCTTCTTAATCATATCATCTTCGGATTCTTCAGTGACGGTGATGTGGTGGTATAAAGTTTCACCCTCCTCTTGCTCCAAGTCTTCCTTCTGGGGGTTGGTAAAAACAACATCGTGCCTTTTTACCTTAAGCGAGCCTTCACATGTATTTAGCATAACGAAGAGCTCTTCATTCGTGAAAGGGCGTTACTACGAATTTATTTATCGCTTTTTGCTTCACATGATTGTTTCTCATTCGACGTCCCTTCAATGTCTTTAAGGTCGATGCGTCGCTAGATTGACGCCCGGGGTATTGGCCCCTTCTTTCTTATAGCCCTGTTGAGGGTGTCACTATAGGTTTTTTTCTTCCCCTTTATCTCACTAGAGACCTGTTTGGCACAATGATCTTCAATCTTCTTGTCTTCAGGCGATCAAAAATGGGCACGCAGGTTTTTTCTTCACTTTTCTTCAAAATTGCGCCTCATGTCTCAAAAGCTGAAGATCGCGTCACTACCGATGATTGACTGAGATTTCCTCTTCTGTTTCGCTACGTAGAGTCAACCTTCGAAAGGTTGAGCATCGAGTAACTCTGGAAATCGAACGTGGACTTCCTCTTTCTGCTTCCGTCATGCTCAATCACTCGAAGACCAAATCGCGCGTGGTAGATGGTCTAATACGGTCGAAGGCTGGAGTTCTTTTATTTTTGCCCTCCTTCTCTTTTGCATCATCGACCTCTTCCGCAGTGATGTGATTGCTGTTGGCCACCTTTTCCTTCGCCTTTGTGGTTATGTGAACCAACTCCAATGATCTGTATCCAAGTCCGCCCCTCGACGTAGGTATAGTGTGTCCCTCTTACAAAAGCTTCTTCTGGGTCGACGAGAGTCTGGGTTGCTCATAAATCTTCAAGCTTTCAAATTTAGTGAGATTTGTGAAGTCATAACCCACCTTTGCCAACAGTTTGTAAGCCTTGGGTTTGAATCCATTTTTAGTTCGCTTTTCGGGAAAATTTAATTTTGTCAGGTCTGCCTATGGTTTGTGGACTTCCTACTTTGTTATGTGAAAGGTGTGACGAAAATCTCCTTTAGGATTTCTACATCACCGACCTACAAACCATTTGATCATTCTATAAAAGGTGACTCACCCTTCTTCCATCTTGACAAAGAGACATAACGCAGAATTGGAGGCTTTGAGGTCTTTTCATCCCTCACCATAGGTGCCTCTCCAACACTAAGGAACACCTCACTCCCTTTGGAACTGGAGGCTTGTACCTTGCTACTCGTTCCTTTCTTTTTGTCTATTAGCGACCATGACCGAGATCCGCTTGCTTTCTTTGTCAGCGTGGTCCCTGTACGTATTATTTCTCCGGAATTCTCACTCTTCAAGTAAAACTTTGCATTTGCGAAATGTGACTCAGCCTCAAAAAATGGGTTAGAGTATGCTTCAATAATCCCATCCTGGTAGAACTTGAAACATTGATGCAGTGTTGACGTAATCACACCATTCCCGTGAATCCAAGGGCGCCCTAATAGTAGCCTGTAGGTGGTCTTTGAGTCTCACATGAAATAGTGCATCAGCCTTCAGATCGCCAATGAGGAGCTCTAAGCGTATCATGCCTATTGCCCTTTGGATGCCTTGATTGAAACCCTGAATAACTAATTTGTTGTTTGATAGCTCTTCCATGAGTATGCCCAATTTTTTCATAGTCATCCTAGGCATTATATTGACAGTGGATCTGTTTTCGATGAGGATTCGACTCACTTTCTATTCTCGAATGTATCCAAAGTCATACAAAGGCCTATAATGCAATTTGGATTCCAGCAGCAGATCTTCGTCTGAGAAGCCTATGGATGTACAACACGAGGCATACACATGGGCTGCAGAGGTTGGATTCCAACAATCCCCCAATGAAGGTCATCTTGGCTTCTTACGGGAGCGAGAGCAGGTCATCTATGCTGAATGACGATAAGCCCTTTGACTCTTCTATCAATTTTAATGGGCTTGGGAGGGTATCTTCTTCTTTCGCAGTGCTGACAGTATGACATGTAGCAGCCTCTGGTGTCTCTTCTGAACCCCAATCGCAGAATTTCTTTGGGAGGAAATCTGCCAACGTCACCTGTCGTCTGGGACAAGGAACGTTCTCATCTCCCTCGTCAACATCCTTGGGCCTCTAAGCCTACTTTCTATCCTTCTTTTTTCGTGTCTTGCTCCCTCTTCTGTAACTTCGATAAGAGCGTGACTCTTTTTGGGTGGAGTTTGACCCTTTCTTCTTATGATGTGTCACAAGGATCTAGCCTTCGTTATCGTCATTGTCAACGCATACTCCTCTGTTTTGAGGATCAGTGGTTTGGACATCCAGCAAAAACCGCACGACCACAGGTTCGAAGATCCCAAACTGGACCAAACTCTTACTTTCTTCATAACATATGATTGGTGCTAATCGCTTGGAGTAACCGTCATTGCGGCATGATTTGTTTGGACCATCTCGTCTAGATTCAGCTTTATTTTTCTCTCGTGAGCCAACTTGAGGATCAACTCCTTCAATACAAAACATTTTTCAACTGGATGGCTAACGACACTGTTATACTTATAGTAATTGGGATCATCCACTTTGTCGGCTTGTTCCAGTCATTTACATTCCTGTAGCTGGATAAGGTGGTTCTCCAGCAGTTGCTCAAGCATATCCGCAATGTTGGAGTCGGGGAATGGATAGACTTTTTTCTGCCGCTCCTTCAAAGTTAGGCGACGTTTTGCACCTCCTTCATCTTTCTTTTCCATATTATTCTCTTTTCCTTTCGAGGAAAACTTCAACAAGGTCGTATTAACGACCATTGATTCCTTCGTGGCACCTTTCACAATCTTCTCAACGGCCTTCACTTCCCTCTTGTCCTTCTTCGACTTGGGGATCAGGAAATCTTCAAAGGTACGGGGCTTTATTCCCTACAGGATATAGAGGAGTCCCCAATGCATACCTTGAGTGCACATTTCTACAGCAAATAATTCGATGATTCGGTCTTTACAGTCCAGATTCAGAGCCCTCTATCGGTTGATGTAGTCGATGACTGGCTCGTCTTTCCACTGCTTGGCATTCATCAGCTCTATCATGCTGACGGTGCATCTAGTGCTATAGAAGCGATTAAAGAATTCCCTTTCAAGCTACTCCCAGTTGTCGATCACCTCAGGCTCTAAGTCTGTGTACCGGTCAAAAGCGTTTCCTTTTAGCGTTCAGACGAATTGCTTGACTAGAAGATCTTCCCCGTTCCCCCATATTCGCATGTTTCTAGTGGGCGATGTGTTACTTTGAGTTGCCCTTTCCGTCGAACAACTGGAACTTTGGGGTTGATACCCCACATGCATTCTCAAGTTGTCAATCCTCTAGGTGTATGGCCTGGAATATATGAAGAAGTCTGAGTAAGGCCTCCATACTGAGCCCTTATAGAGATCATGTTCATGTCTTGCAGTTGTTGGACCAATAGAGAGGCCACCGAAGCTGACTATTGCAACTGGTTTTCTTAAACACGGTTCTTATCTTTATTAGTTTCTTTGACCGTAGGTGCTTGGCTCTATTCAGCCTCTCGAGACTGAAGGATCTCATATCTAAGAGTTCCATGAGCGTGTTTGGATCGCTCTGAATTCACAGTGATCGAAATACAAATTATACATTCAACACATACAGTTATGAAAACAAATCATAATTAACGGTATGCTATGAACAACAAAACCATAAGGAAAAGTGTTCCATACCAGTTGAAGACGTTCTTCACACTTCGGAACTCCAAGCAGCGGAACCCTCCACGCGATCTAACAATGCACAGCAATAGCATCAACAAAAGCAGCACAAACAACAGCATGAACACAACGCCGTGAGGATGACACCACCACTAAAGAGCCCCAAGTATTCTCGGATTGAAAACCAAAGGGTGAGCTTTGGTGAATTTGGTAGAGGAGGGAGGAAACATGAATCGTGTAGGCGATAAGCAAGTGGGAGGGAAGAAAATGCTATTGCATAGCAGAAAAGCTTATCGTTTAGGAGAAGCTATACGATCGTGTAGGATTTACTGAACGATCGTTTAGGAAAAGGTATACAGTCATTTAGCTAAATTGGCACACTATACAATCGCTTAGACAAGCTATCCGATCGTGTAGGAAATAATGTGTGATTGTTTAGGCACGAGGTAGACGATCGTTTAGGTGGAGAGTGCTATCGTATAGACTCTCGTTTTACATAAGCGATCATTTAGAAACACCAGCGCGCTCTCACTTTTCTCTTTGGGCGATCGACGAATGGGGCGAAAATGAAAACATTTTTCATTTTAATTCATCGGTTACAATAACCGACTCAGCCCCACTAACCCACGTCCGAACGTGAATTTTGGATTAATTATCATATAATTAACCAACTAATTAATTAATAAATATAATCATATTATATTTTTAACCTATAGTTTGATATCACATATCTACTATAGTATTTTCTCCTCTACTTGATATAAATCATATTTATATCTAATTTCCTCCAAAATAATGTATCTCATACATTTAGCCAATTATATCATATATAATTAACCACTCCAATTATATCATATATAATCGAACTTCCTTTTGTCAATTTGAACATTTCAAATTAACCCAAATACTGATTCTCGACTATATCCAAGCTACCCAGGGGACCTAATGAACCTATGGCTCAAAGCTCCAACGGTCCGTAAATAACTGACTAAACTCTTTAGCCACGAGATCCACCATCCGTTAACTGTCAAACATTTCACTAAAGACCAACAGCTGAACTCTTTTTACCATAGATATATTTTTGTGTCTATCGGATATAACCAATCATGAGTACGATGACCCTTCACAGATGCTCGTAAGTACATTGAGCCAAATTACCGTTATGCCCCTGTAGTTACATCTCACTCCTTAAGTACCACTGATTTCTCTAATGAACAATACAACATAGTCCAACTATGTGTGAACACCTATCGAGCCAAGAGAAGATGTGTGATATCACATCGTTCAAGCCCCGAAATCAGCCCTTAAGGGAGCTATCTATCTACTTACCCCTGCCTCAGGGAAGGAGGGAATTCCATCTTGTGTAGCTGAGTTCCCAGCTCTCAAATCAGACGAATCCCCAAAATGGTAGGTTTGAATCGGAAACCTGGCCACTCGCACCCATACAAATCAAGGGACTGCCCTCAATGGCAAGAGTACCCAACTCACTCAGGATTGAGGTCATGTTACCTATGGTTATCCTAGTGAAGTGAAGTCTCTATCATGAACGATGTTATATAATGAGATGTTAACACTTCGTGGTCAAGTCTTATACAAACTCTTTGTATAGGATGCCCCCGCTCACATGTCCCCAACACAAATTATCAGGATCAGACCATCTATGACAAGTCACCACACTTGTGACCATTCCACAAAACGGGCCACATCCGTAGCATTACCAGGATAAGGTTTCCCTCCTATATCCATATACTATAGACCATTTTGGTTATCACTCAAGACATGATCCACTTGTATGTCACCACATACATGCTTGAGTCACATACAGATAACCAGAGATTTTATGTTTATTGGTTTGTGGTAAAACAAATAAAACAAGTAACTGAGCAAAAATACAAGATGTGAAGTAAATATCATATATAAACAACACAAGCGTTCGTACAAACTGTTTACAAACTACAAGACACGAGACTTTAGGGCATGAACCCCAACAATCTCCCACTTGTCCTAAAGTGAAGTGGGATGTACAAAAAAACTAGTACAAAACAATAAACTAGGGCATAAAAGCCCAGCACAAGAAAATCTCCCACTTGCTCTAGCCCAGCCGCAGGCGATCCTGTAGACCTATGCTCTATAGGTGACCCTCAAACACTTTAGCCATGAGAGCCTTCGTAAATGGGTTAGTAACATTAAAATGGCATGGTTTAGAATGATCCATCTCATTTCCTCAACCTCTTAAGGTGTCTTAGAACACGTGTCCTTAGACAAAGTGACTTCATGCCTAAATGGCAGTAGGCCCCTCTTTGAGTCCTGCATCGAGTACTTGAGCAACATCTTGTCAATGTATGATGCCTGAAAAGTGCTAGCACTTTGTTCTTACGATCCCGAAAGATATGTATACTTAGAAAAAACTGAGCCTCTCCCAAATCTTGCATTTGGAATTGGGTCGCTAGCCAGTTCTTAATTGTAGTCAGTAGACCTACATCATTTCAAATGAGCAGGATATCGTCGACATACAACACTAAGAAGACTACTGAAGCATTGATGATCTTCTTGTAAACACAAGGTTCATCAACATCGCCATCCCGGTCAACATCCTCCATTGCCTTCTTATAAGACAACGGATCCTCAACGTCGCCATCTGCTACCATAGTAAGGATTTCCGTGAAACCCAGATAGAAAACGGGTGGATTCGCAACCCTCCCACTACGTCGAGGTTCCCTCAACTCTTGAGGTGGAATCGACCTATCAGATGAACTTCCATCAACAACTCTTGCTGATGTAGCAGGCTCTTCAACAACTCTTGTTGAAGTTTCAGTAGTTTCATTGGAAAGCTCACGCAACACGACTTTGCTTCATGGACTGTGCTCGAATATGATCCTCCTCCAGGAAAGTAGCGTTTGTTGAAACAAACACCCTATTTTCCGTCGGATCATAAAAATAACCCCCTCGTGTATCTTTAGGGTAGCCTACAAAGAGGCATAACCTTGACTGGTTCCAACTTTTTCGGATTAGCCTCAAGCACATGTGCAGGGCAACCCCAATTGCGGAAGTGACGTAAACTAGCTTTACGCCCATTCCACAACTCCAGAGGTGATCTTGCAACACTCTTGGAGGGAACACAGTTGAGTATATATACCGCAGTTTCCACTATGAAACCCTAAAACGAGTTCGGTAAGGAAGCGTAACTCATCATCGAGCGAACCATGTCTAACAAGGTCCTATTTCTCCTCTCCGCTACACCATTCTACTGAGGTGTACCTGGTGCTGAGAGTTGAGAAATGATTCCTTGTTCTATTAAATAGTTCTGGAATGTCGAGTCCAAAAACGCTCCACCTCGATCCGGTCGAAGTGTTTTAATCCATCTATTCAATGCATTTTCAACTTCAGCCTTGAACTCTTTGAACTTTTCAAAGGATTCAGACTTCCGTTGCATAAGATAAACATACCCGTACCTGGAGTAATCATCAGTAAAACTAATAAAATACGCATAGCCACCTCGGGCTCGCACATTCATAGGACCACAAAGGTCAGAATGTACTAACTCAAAAGGCTCCTTGGCTCTATAACCTTTTCCAGTAAAAGGTCGTTTAGTCATCTTACCCTCAAGACAAGATTCGCACACTGGCAAAGAATTTTTTTCTAACTCACTTAGAAGTCTATTCTTCACCAATCTCTCAATCCTATTGAGATTGATGTGCCCTAAACGTAGATGCCAAAGTTGGGCATTTTCTTTTGGAGACATTCGCCAACGTTTTGATTGAGTTACGACAGTTCTGAACATTTCAGTATTATGGAGGGAATTAATGGCTAACGGCCTTAGTACATATAAATTCCAATTCCAGATTTGTGTGCAATAAAAACACCATCTTTATGAATAAACGCTTTATTCACATTAAAAAGAGATAGTATATTTACATTGCATTAAACACTTTACAGAAATAAGGTTCCTTTTTAGTTCAGGAACAATATATACATCATTTAAAACAAGAAACCTATTCTGTAAAGCTAATTGGAGTCCTCCCACTGCCACAACTGAGACAATGTGCTCGGTGCCTACTCGCATCGTCATCTCACCAGCCTCCAGCTGTCGTCAAGATCTAATCCCCTGAAAAGAAGAACAAACATGATTAGTGGCGCCTGAATCAATTATCCAGGTAGAATCATCATTCTCCACGAAACAAGTTTCAAGCACAAGTAAATCACATTTACCTTTATCAGCCTGGGCCTTAGCCTTAGCTACTTTCTTCTCTTTCAGATATCGAGGACAAATCCTCTTCCAGTGTCCATCTTGGTTGCAGTGGAAACACTTTCCCTTAGCAACCTGTGGATGCCTCCTTGGGGTGACAGGCGGTGGGTTAGCAGGTGCCTTTTCTTTTCCCTTACTACCCTTCTTTTTCTTCCCCTTTGTAGAGTTAGAAGCAAAAGATGCAGACTTCGTTCCTAAGGTCAAACCTCTATGGAACGTCCTGGAGGATGAAGCAACATTTGCCTCACCCTTCTGCCTCTCCTTACTTTTCAGTAAAGATTGGTATGTCTGCAACTCGTAGTGGAGAATTGTAAGGTTATACTTCACTTTGTTAAGAATCATATTACTGACAAAGTGTAGGAAGCTCTCCGGTAAAGAATGCAGAATTATGCTAACCTGGCTGCCTTCATCGATGGTAGACCCATTCAACTCTGCCACATTAAAGTGGACCATCATGTTTAGCACATGTTCACGAACAGAGGTGCCTTCTTGCATTTTGGAGTTAAATATGTATTTAAGAGCCTCATGCATAAGCTGTTCAGACGGTTGTTCAAACATCCCCTGTAGGGACTCCATGATCTCACGTGCTGAGACCATAGGCTCATGTTTCTTAGCTAAGATTTCAGAAAGACTTGCCAAGATGTAGGCTCGGGCCTTCTCATTCGCCCTTGTCCATCACTCGTATATCTCCCGAACATTTCGAGCGGCATTTGGAGCTGGAATAGGAGGACAAGCCTCCGTGAGAGCGAACATGAGATCCTCGATGATTAGGATCGTCGTGATCATGTGTTTCCATGTTGCGAAATTATCGCCAGTAATTTTTTCAGCGCGTAACAACAATAACGTGGTTATTGCCATTTGAAAATGTTGTTGAAAATACGAACAAAACTTTTATTAGATTTTGCTATACCACTTTTAAACCAATCAGTTTTGCAAAACAGTTTCAAATACCTTAAGTTATAGACTTCTATTTTGCAACGATGCCTCAGTGAGGCAGGACAAACGTCACCGGTGGGGTGATCAGTTGCCCCTTCGCTAGGATGAGACATTCTAAAAAATTAGGCAGAACCAACTTTTGTAACTGAACCTAAAAGCCACCATTTTTCGGTCTAGAATCGTTAACATTTAACTATTCCGTATAAGTGTAACCCCTCGCTTTCGGTGCCAAGTCCCGCCCTAATGCGCTTACCATAGGGAAAAGACAGATTAGGACAAGAGACTAAGTTACCTTATCCTCTTACAGGAGATCAAATAAAGAAACGTGCAAAATTGCCATCCTTTGGGGGTCACTCTCAGGATGCCTCAAGGCGATGCGCAGTAACTTTATTCAAACTAACGAGGGAGACCGAGGGATATGCTGTCGTACTTCCCGCTCCCAGTTACTATGAACATTCTCTCCATCCACCTTGATATTGACCTACCCAAACACCATCCGTTGGGGGGACACGCCAAAGGTGCCACGAGACCGAGGATAGATCTCACGGTGTGGACTATTTAGGAGAAACGTGAAAGGTTTAAGTGAAGCATCTTATGCCCCAAGTACCTCCCACTCAATGTTCTACCTAGGGATTCATTAACCTAGACAATCCGATTACTGATTTTAGTCTAAGTCGTCTTTTTAAACTCTGCTCATAAACAACGTTTGTCTATGAAATATGAACAAGTTCAAGTAGTTACATTTAAACATTTTAATGGACTGTCCTTAACTTGCATGCATGCACCAAATCTATCTAATTCACCTTTCCAGGTAAGTTCCCAGGTAGGGGTGTTACGTTTCCGTCAACTTAAATACCCCAACCTAGATAGAACCCACCTTAGACAAAAGGTCTCTTATAGATAGATTTGCTACACTTTAACCTTTTATTAG